>NC_142160.1:6979696-7282727 GCF_024610735.1 Ursus americanus | reverse complement strand
ATAAATGGATGGATGATGGACAGACAGATGAATAAGAAATTAAGTGGATATAAAAACCAGTGTCTGAAATTAAACAAGAATAAAGAAAACTTAAGGGTTTTCCCTTTTTTTTTTTTGGTATATAAAAGAAATCATAATGCCTACAACAGAGATAAATTCGTTGCTACAATTATCACATATACTGCTCCTTGTTAATTCTATATGATTTCAACCTAAATCATATCTTAATTAAAGCAACTGTTGCTAGCTTACTTGATTGTGGGGTCCTGTTAAAACAGTTCATTTAATCAAAAGTAAAGGTAATATATAATTTGATGCAAAAATTAATTCTCAAGACTATAAAATGGTTGGAACCAGGAAATCTGTGAACTACTCTGATTACTTGTCAAGAAGAAGAAAGCCAGAGGAATAACCTTTTTGTGACCTCCTCCCACAAACAAAACTATTCACAGATTTTACCATTTCAAGATGTAACCTTGTTTAGTGCTCTCCTCTTTGCAGATAACAGGAGACATCAAAAAAAAAAAAAAAAAAATCCCACCATTTGAAACTTCAGGCTCCTTTCTTCCTCGACTCTTTATGATTTTAAATTAAAGCATTTTTATGCCTGGCCAATGTATGTTTCATTAAGTTACTAGAAATTAGTCTTAATATATAACTGGGATAATTTATCGTACCTTCTAGTTTGGCGGGGTCCTTTTATCATCTTATTCTCTATCGTACCTTCTAGTTTGGCGGGGTCCTTTTATCATCTTATTCTCTTGCCCAGAGCTGACATGAAAATAATTTGGGTTCCTTCTGCACACTGCTGTTTAATTTTAAAATCAGGCTAGAATGAATTCTTTTTTAAAAAATGTAAAATAAGATAGAACTAAGAAAAAAAAGTCAAGAAGGTTTGAGAACTACTCTCTGCTAATGGAAAAATTATTTTAATTACACAAGAAATGTTCTAAAGCAATCTTCTGGGTGAAAACAAAGCATTACTTATTCGTTAAGGAAAATGCTTTCCCTAAAGAAAATGTTCACATGTTCAGAAGCCCTTAGTTTGTGAAATTAATGCCTTGTACATGTAGATAAAAAAAAAATAGTTCGCACCTTGGTAATTTTCTTCTAAGATGCTGTCTCATTATAGCAATAACATTTTGGTTTATGCTAGAAAGGGCTCCTTCCCAAAGAACCAAAATGTATTTTAGAGGGGGAGGGGAAAATGTATTTTAGAAACACGCTTTTAAAAAAAGCTGAAGCACTCTAAAAAGTACTAAACAGGCCATAGCAGTGGACTTTGCTTGAAAAGGACAAAAGAAGAAGCCATTTTAAACCACATTAAGTGTAATCATCTTTTTGTTTTTTTATCTCCGAAACATGATAGTAAAATGAGAATAAGAACTGAATGACTTCAGAGCCCAGCACTGGAAAGTTTGGGACTGCAATATGAAAAGACAAAAAACTTTGGAAAAAAAAACTTTGGACTAAGATGTCCATTCATCAAACATGTGAGACTATATTCCAAAAGTTGGTGTAATTTTTCTCGGATTAGCCTGAGAACACAGGATACACAATTTGTTTTGATTTTTTACTATCTTCAATTTTGCTCCTGCCTTTCCTTTCATAAATAAACAGCTTAACATAAGGAAGTAACTGATTGTGTCACTTATCACATTGTGATCTTTCAAGGGAAATGTTTCAGTTCATTCAAGTTCTGGCTCCTCTCAACATTTCTTGTCTCCTGCAGGAGAAGATGATATTCTATAAAAGGAAAGGACAGCATGTGTGAATTAAGAAGGGTTCATGAGAGAACCGGAATCTAATTACATAAACACACTTCCCTACAGGTGGATATAAATTCGAAAATCTCTGAAATCTCATCTTTAAAAGCTAGCAGCGCTTTTTTAATTATGCTAAAAGTCCCTTGTCTGCTTGATCTCTCCTGAACAATTTTAATCAGGCAAGCCGAATGCACGCTGTCTCACAGACAACTTAACAGAGCTCTCAACTATGAGCTAATGGGAAGACAAGGAACCACAAGCATTTTTATTAAAAGGAAAAAAATGGCCAGCCTAGAGATTTGGCCAGCAATAAAGCAAGATTAAATCATGCTTTCTCCCCACTTAGCCTACTTAACTTCAAGAACTACAGACATATAATTAATTTGCTCTTGAGATTTATTCTGTAAACATAAACACACCATTTTTAAAATATTACATCCTTACAATTCAGTGGTTTTTGTTACTTTCCTTTCCCATTCACAAATGGACTAATGTACTAACAACCAGTTTGCCAGAATCTAAGAATAATCTCCCTAAAATTTACTCTCCCCAAAAAAGAAGGGTCAGAAATCACTCTCTAGCCAATAGGAATCCTGACAAGTTCAAAGGGAATATGAAATCATAATTAAGAGAACCCATTTCCACCTTTCAGCCCATCCCCAAGCACACTGCTATATCAGCTCTGACCATGACTTTTAAGTCCATTCTAAGGCTCTCTACATATAGCAACCTGCTGTAACACTCATTTTTTAGCAGCTCCAAACTATCTAAACCTAATAGCTACCATTTCAAACTCCTTTCTCTTGACCACTTCAACCCAGTTAACTCCAAAAAAAGATTGTTAGTTGCCCCAGACCCTAAGAAGTCTGCACCTATGATACACTGAATTGGTTTTAGTCTATCTTGATCCCCAACCCCTTAATGCTTGGAAATTAAATTAAAAATTCCAATTTCGGGGGCACCTGGGGGGCTCAGTCAGTTAAACATCTGCCTTTGGCTCAGGTCATGATCTCAGGGTCCTAGGATCGAGTCCCACATCCCCACATCAGGCTCCCTGCTCAGCAGGGAAACTGTTTCTCCCTCTGCCCCTCCCTCTGCTGGTGCTCGCTCTCTCTCAAATAATAAAATAAAATCTTTTTAAAAAATGACAATAAAATAAAACAAAAATTCCAATTTTTACACTCTGGTCTGAGTTTACCTCCAATTAGCTGCTGTGTGGTTTGCAGCGTATTCTCAACCCCCTCTGTGCCTCATTTCCTTCTTCTGTAATACTGTAACTAATAATACTCTCCCTCAAAGAGTTGATGTAAGGATTAACTGACATGGTACAGGAAAGAGAGAATCTAAAAATTAAATGATCTAGGACCCCAAGCCCAGGGGCGTACACTTAATCCACCTCAGTTTCCCTCCATCGTGTCCTAGGTCAGTGTCTCCAGGCTCTTCGGGCATAGGCTCTAGCACTTCTTCCACCGAACCCTGAAGAAGATTCTCAGCTGCTCATGAGCTCCCTGGCAATCCCCGGACACACCAGCAACCCTTAGCCAGAGCCCGTCTTTCATGATTTCCCCATCTCTACACTCCGCTCCATCCCTCTCGGGGCTCTCCCGCTATTCTCATCTGAGGGATCCCTGGGCATCTCCGACTCACTCAGTTTTCCGGTGCCCTGAGTTACACTTGCTTATTCAGCAGAGACCGCTTCCTTTACCCCTGCTTCAGTGTTCACCTGCCCGCTTCTCCTCCTCATTAGTGCTGTGCTTACTAATTGACAACTGCACGCTCACCATTTAATCCGATGCTTTTCTATTTACACTGATTTAGAAGACTATTCTTTACAGTGAAACTAAGAGAAAATTAAATATAATAGGTGAGGACAAATAGGGATAACTGTAGCCGAGGAAAAAGCATATGGTTCATTCTTAGAAAAGGATTTTGTGTATTTCAACCAACATAATATTTTCTGCGGGCGCCTATCAGATCCCGATTCCTCCGACCTGGCTGCGTGAGGAGCTGTAGCAATTCAACTTTCTTATTGAAATGGTAGAAGCTGACGAGTAAAAGGGAATGCTTGCAGAGCAAGACAGGGCAAAACGTAAAACTAAGACATAAGCATTCAAGAAATGTTTATCAGTACTACTGAGATGGCAAATATATACATACAAGCCCCCCGAAACAACTGTCTGATCTATCAGCAAATACCTCAATTCTAGAGTTAGAAAGGCCAGATCTCTAATAAGGAATATTCCTCTGAAATGACATAAATCAGGGCCACTGTCGCGATATTTTCATTATACTCATCATTTTTTGCTCTTTACTATTTTTTTTGCTTTCCCTTAATATTCTCTCCCAATCCTCTGTTGGATACACAAATTTGAAATGCTTAGTGATGCAAAAGAAAGTATTATTCTTTACATAAATATGAATTACATGTCTTTCCATAGACTCCATGCTTGTTAATTTTCCTAATGGAGTATAAAGTCTTTCCACTATCCTCGAATTAATCCTAACCTGCTTCAAATTACCATGTTTTGAAGTTTTGCCTCAGGTTCCGGTCTGGGATAAAGTGCCATCAAGGACAGGTGGCTTTTTTTAAAGTAACAGGAAAGAGTAATAAAATAATTATTTCTTAGAATTTTACTTAAAAATACTCGCAATCACTCTATTCAACTCAGGTAAATTTTATATTCCAGCAATATTAACATCGAACTTATTGTAATAACCTAATTCAGCACTCCCTGAAACAACGGCTAAAACTTCTTTTTCTATTAAATATTTGATTTTAAAAGAGCTACTACAATTGGCACCAGATTTGGTTTCTAAACCATTTTCCAATAAAAGGAGCCAGGGCTATTTGGAGAAATGTTTCAAAGAGTGGAGCAGAAAATACTAGGGTGAGTTTAATGCATCCTATAGCACCAGACACTAAGGAAGTACTCAAAACAAAAACAAAAAACCCACAATGATAAGGGTACGTCAAAGGGATACAGGGGCCAATTAAAAAGCCCCCAATAACCAAAGCTGGAACAATTTGAACAATAAAATGAAATGGTATTGCATCATAATCCAAAGTACAAAATAAATACCCACAAATCCATATTTAGATAAATACATGACTAAATAAACAAACGGGGAAATAGAAACAAATCACATGCAGAAGAATTTCAAATAATTTTTGAAGACACTCCACCTTCAAGGGAGTGGAACATGGCTCCCCACTCCTTACGTGTGGGCTCTGCAGAGTGGTTTCCTTTCAAAGAGTACAGTGTGGAAAGGGGGAATAAAGAGTAACCGCATCGCATCGTGGTACAACCTGTTGAAACTATGGGAAACTGGGTGAGAGGTATCCGGGAACTCTCCGTACTATCTTTGCAAGTTTTCTGTAAATCTGAATCTATTCTAAGATAAAAAATGTATTTCAAAAGTTAAGAAAAATCTGCTATTGCCTTTGGTTTTCTGAAGTTTGCTTAACTAGCTTACCTGGAGAAACTCTTAGTCAATCTTAGACCACTGCAATTGTACAACTGCTCACAAGACTCTCAAATCTGGAGGGCGTTTGCACTGCATTATAATGGAAAGATGAGAGGCACGGCCCTGCGTTTGAATGCTGCTCTCCATGCAACTCCTCCTGGGATGGAAATAAGCAATTTTGTCATCTATAAAATAGGGCCAACCTGCTTGCAGGGCTCTGTGACTCCTATGGGGAGAGGGCTAACGTGATGGCCTGGTCACAGTCCCATTACAGAGTGCCTCGTCCGTGTCCAGCCCCGCGTCCTCCAGCTCGGCCCCACTTGGGGCCAGTCCTGGCGGCCTCCATCTTGTTTGTTTGTTTCTTTACACACGATGCTCAAATGTTTTTGTTTTTATTTTTCAAAAATCAACTCATGCTAACTCTATCTCTGGAAGAAAAACTAGAAATTAGACACAGTGGTTGCCTCTTTGTGAGAGCACAGGAGGCTGGAGTGGGAGGGAGACATGCCTGGCGCTGTATATACTCTCAGGCTATCGGAGTTACTTTTTTACATTATTTAATAATAACGAAATAATAATTTTACATTATTTAATGTGTATGCATTAGCTATTTAAAAACTTATAACAAAAGCAACAACAAGGAATCTACGACTCAGGGATTGCTATCCTTTTCTTATTTCTACCTTTGTATCTGCTCTCTGTGTGTTATATCCTTTTAATATAGTACCAGAGCAAAGGCAAGAAGGCTAGCTCCAGGAGATTAGTCTAAAATGATTTCAATCAACTTCTTTTGTGGCAAATCAGCTGTTTCAAATAGCGTTAGCGGTCTTGGAATCAGAAGTGACTTGGCCCCATGACTGAACTTCCCCAAAGGCCAGCGTCTTCATCTGTAACACTGGAGTAACAGTACCCACACTTCACAGGGTTGTTGGAAAGATTAAGCAAAAGCGCACATAAAATCCTTAGCATAGTGTCTGCTCCATCGATAACTGTCATTGTAAGTATAAATGGAAGTCTGTGGGAAGAGCTGATTTCTTACTCAGACATATCTTCTACTCGGCTATGGATCCAGAAGCAACTTCCAAGGCTCAACACCCTAAAATGCGATTGGTTTTCAGCAATTATTATCCTAGTTCCCTAAAGAAAATGTGTTAGATAACTAGAATGAACTGCAGCATCTCCCTCTCTGCACACCAACTTCTCAAGTAGTAAGAAACATGGAGTCATATGCTATCAGTAATATATTTAGAATTGAATACTTCTTATAACCATCAAAGCAACAGAATACTCAAGGACAATAACATTTAACAGTTGGTTCAATGTGCAGAACGCTATGGCTGAAGCCGTCTTTGGGATGATGCCAGAAGACTGCATAAGTTTAAAATTTTAAGTTGTATTCGCATCCTGGTCTTTTGCCTTAGTTTCCTACAAAAGGGCATGTCATATTCGACCAAGACACAGATTTTTGAGATTAGTGGTAACATCTGTAAATAACTGTAATAAAAGTGCAGGTTAGAGAGAGGCATATAAACATGTTAGGTACTCACTGAATATTTGTCAAGTGGACTTTGCAAGCATAAATACGTGAATAAATGACATGCTACCAATGCATACTCCCTTCAGTGAGTTATTAGAGATATTATTCCCTTCCTAGCTGTCTCCAAAAAACAGCTACATATTTTACCCTGATGTGTTTTACTTGGGTTTTTAAATTGAAGCACTTCAAAAACTAATGGTATATTTCCACTTACGAGATCTTCCGTGTATTTGCATGGATACACACACATACAGATGTATACACAGGCAACACTCTAGCACAGAAATACATGTGTATCTCTATGTACTTAAATATAATTTAAGATATGGAAGTACTACTTAACCAAAACATATCTTTGACAATTTTTAATACTTCCTAATTTTTTGCTTTAGGGCTTTGCTACAAGATTCGTTAAAGCCGCTTCTTGCTTTCGAGGTCACACACGACAAAAACAGCTCATGTAGATCGGATTTAAAATCACATCAAGCAACTTGACTGCTACTAGAAAGCCAAAAAGTATGGAGTCATTATAAATTTTCAGACTGTGCCTGTTAAGGATTGCTGCAAGACAACTGGGAAGAGGAATGGGGATCTGAAGCTACAATGATAAAAATCTTTTTTTTTTTTTTTTAAGATTTATTTGAGAGAGAGAGAGAGAGTGAGAATGAGCGGGGGGGGGGGGGGACGGGTAGAGGGGAAGGAAGAGAGAATTTCCAACAGATGCCCAGCTGAGCACAGAGCCTGACATGGGGCTCGATATCACAACCCTCAGATCATAACTGAGCAGAAATCAAGAGTTGGATGCTTAACTGACTGAGTCACCCAGGCACCCCAACAATAATAAAAATCTTAAATACTTCAAATAATTAGACTAGGAACCACTTAAGAAACTCCATTCCATTACTAGATCGTCCAGTCCAATAATGGCCATTGTTGACAATTTTTTTTCTCAATTTTTCCACTTTCTGGAACACTTCACAGTTGACAAGTCATTCACAAGAATCGTCTAATCCTGACAAAACCTTTGAGCAAAAAGTTGTGCCACTACTTGAGGGACAGAAGGCCGCCAAACTAGTAACTAGCAAAACCAGGATTCTGAACCCACATCTTCCACCCCCAAATAGAATGCTCTCTCCCCCATCCCAGTGCTGAATTCCCCTTCTAGGACAGGCCCTACAGCACAACTCCGCTTCAGTGGTCTACAGTCCTTCTTCAGGTGGTTTATCACATCCTCTCTGGCCACAAGCCCGTCAACTTCCCACACCGTAGCCACAGATGTCGTCCCCAATTCAAATCAGTCTTCTAGATAAGACCAGCAAATGTTTTTCCTGTTCCTAGACACAGAATAAACTTCTTACCAAAGTCTTCAAAGGCAGAGTGTCCTGAACCTTGCTTCCTTTTCAGGTTGGGGGTGTCTCCTCTGCCCACTGTCAGGCTCCCTGGTCCTGGATCTCTGTCGCACCCAGCTCAAGGACACACTTTCTCTCTCCAGCCTCGCTCCCTCAAGCGAGCGGCGAGCTTACTGCACAAATCCAGTGTCCCGACTGCGCTCTCTCAGGGTGCGGTACCTTTCCTTCGTCGCTGTCATCACCACACCACTGCGATCTACCTTTACTCGTGCCATTGTGCACTTCATGTCTGACTGCCCCCCCAGACTGTCAGTGACACAAAGGGTAAAGATGAGGTCACTTTTTGCTCTTAGTCACTACTATATCCCCGATGCCTGGCCCAATTTCCAGCCCCTACAGCAGATACCTGATCCTTTCTTTCCAAAGCTATGCAAGTATGGAACGAGGCAAATTCCTCTTCCATTCTTCAAATATCTGAAAATACCTATTATTCTGATGATTCCTCATTCCACACACACAGACACAAAAGTTAAGCATTAAGAAGGAAACCATGCTGATTCTTTGAAATATCCCTTTTATGATAAAGTGCCCAGATACTTCCTAAAACTGGAAGCTATAAATCAGTATCATGGCATTTTCTCACCAGTAGAGGCTGTACGTTCTTCATCCCAGAGATTGCACTTGTATAGGACGGTCTACCCCTGGGATATGGCAATAACAGTTATATCACAGATTCTCAGGTCTTCTTCATATGAAATGCCCTTAAAACACGCCTACTTGATTCTTGACTAGTGTGATAATTTGACAAACCTACACAAAGAATTTTACGTTAATTACTACTATAGACCATTTTAGTTTCAGCCAGTCATTTCAGATGGCTAAGCTTTTTTTCGGTCCTGATCACCTCACCCAAACTATTAGGTATTGCTCTCAGCTTATGTGACATGCAAATGTGATGGGCCTGTTCCATCGAAATTGGTGATAAAAATGATTAATAGGACAAAGTGAAAGGAAGAGTCTCTCTCTTAGCTGACATCAATCCAGGCATCAAGTTTTTTTCAACTGTCTATGAATCTGCCTGTCCTCATAAAACAGCCCCTAATTTGACCATCTATCTCCTAAACACGATCAGGAGACACTGTCCAAAGCCTTGGAAAATCAACTTACTCCACCCAGACAGTAAAAAAGTTACACAAGCTTAACATGACACATTCCAAGTGAACCCATGTGGTCTCCAAGGATTGCTTCTTTTCTAGGTAAGTGTTCACCAAGTGTCTGTCTAATAATCAATTAAAGAACTGTCCCAAGGATAGCTATGAAACCCATAATTTTAGTGGTGCAGAAATCTACTTTTACCCCTCTTTTCTGAAAATAAAAATGGTATCTGCATGGTAGTCTTTTGGCATCTCTGGTTCTGATCATAATTGTTGAAAGATAACCAAACCATTCATTTCTGGTCTTTAAATCCTGAAGCATTAACCGGCGGGAAGCATCAAAGTGCTTTCTCCTCCACCTTCCCTGGACTTTAATCCCCTTGCTACCATCATGAGTCTCCTTTACTGAATTTGAATATCATTTTCTTTCGATAGAGAAGTTGAAACCAACCCAGGAGTTCCACAGATCTGCCTTTGTTCCAACATCCGGTATTACACCATCTGTCCCGAGCACCAGTTTGTGCTTTTTCTTGCTTTTACTTCATGGTCTGACCATACCATGTTGTGGTCCTTAGCATCTTCCCAAGCCTCAACTCATTTCAAGATTCAGCCTCTTGAATACTCCTCTCTCTAACACCACTTCAGTGTTTGTGTTCCAACCTGTCCTTACGGATGAGAATCATCTGTGCTCATACTGGCAGTCTTTCGCTTTAGAGAACCTACACACATTTCATTTATTCAATTAGTGTTTCACTGCTTGCCAAAGGTATGCAATTCACCACACTAAAGCAAAGGACACAAAGACACCTAAGATTGGGTCCCTGCCTTCAAAAAATCCAGAGGGAAAATCAACTTTTAGGCAGAAATATCGGTTTCGGTATTACCGAGACGAAAGAAGTGCCGTATGAGCAGCGTACAGAGCAACGAGGTGAAGAATGAAAGAGCTGCTGAAGTCATCACCAAGGAAAGGACAGAAGTCGAGTCTCGCAGAATCAGGAAGTAGTCATTAAAAGACTGGAAATATGCACAAAACCATGGAAATACGAAAAGTACTCTGTCTTCATACTAGACTGATCAATGGAGCTGGAACTGAAGTTGTATGGAGTAGAAGAGATAGCCCAAAACTGTGGAGTCGATTATAAAAAGGCCCTATAATCTAGGTGTCCAACACATAAGATAAACAAAATGAAGCAAATACTTTCTACAGAAGCCTAGGCAGCAGTTAGAAGAAATCAAGACGTATACCCAATGACATGGCAGATCTTTAAAACAGTGCTGAAGACTAACTGATGTCTAGAATGTAATACCAGCAACGCAAAATTAAAATGCATGCACATCCAGTGTTTGCGTGCACACACGATAAATCTACATGGTTAACAAGACATACATGAACAATAGGATTCAGATCAAAAATATGAAAATCGTTATCTATGGAGAGGGAACGGAATGGGGATGGGACATGGGAAGCAAAGGATTTTTTTTTATGTGTGTATGTGTTTGAAATCCAAAGACATCAAAAACTTAAAGTTTTTCATAAATGACAGAAGTTTTCAAGTCTGCGAATGGCAAAATCGAATGTGGGTGGTTTTTATAAAAGAAAGAAAATTTGGCCCAGCGTGAAGGAAAAGCCTTGGAGCTATAGTTCTTCTAGAGTCAAAGAGCATAGGCTCATTGTCCTTTTTGTGCACATGCGGAGTAGACTTTCATCATTCTGTACGAAAAGGCTGGGTATGGTAAACTGACCATAAGCAAGGATGGATCTAGAACTTCCGGTAACAGGCTAAGGGTCTTGCAAGCTGAAGGTCTGCTCCGTTTTCTTACGAATGCGCCAAAGGCAGAGCAATGAGAAATTAAAGCCTCGCTGAATATCTTGGGAGCTCAGCGCAGGGATCCCTGTAATAAACTCATACAAGCCCTATCACTTGAGAGAAGAACCTTGCATTACCGGGCACTGCTTCATCTGTACCGACAGACTTGCTATAGAACTGTAACTGAACACTACAGGCAATACGCCAACATTTTTAAATTGCATCAAGCTCTAGTACCAGGTGACAATTGTTTGCTGTGACATGATTTATGCAACACATTTCATCCACTTATCTTAGAATCAAAGGCATGTTACCAAAGGGTTCTCACTCAGATAAACAGGAATGATTTCTAACCCAATCACATCCGTAAAAAGTGAAAATCGCACCTGGGAAGTTCCAGGACCAGAGCCTACTGATTAAATTTGGAGAATAAAGAACTTAAAGCCACAAAGCTGGCACCCTTATGGGATCTTCCCCTATTCTGAAGCTATGGTTTTTCATTTGGATGCAAAAAGCTAACCAAAATGCCTCCAGAATCAAAACATAGTTTTCAAATTATAAGTGATATGTGCAAATGATATGTGACATGGTTAAGAACGCTATTTATAGAACCTTATTTTTCCTTGGATGGGCTCCTGAGGGTCAGGCACTTGTGTCTCCCTTCTCGGTCTGTGCTTCAGTAATGTGACAAGGATTCTTTTCCCTCTGAATCTTCTCCTAAAGTATCATTTCAGCCCCTACTTAATTATCTACCATCTCATCCTTCCATCTTCTTACCCATTCTACTCAGATAAGGTACATTTTGATAGAAGAGCATCTTTAAAAGATAGCATCTTCCAATAATGACCTTAAAACAATTTTATATTTTAAGTATTATTACCTTAAGAAGGTAATCTATGTTCTCCATGGGTGGTGAGATATAGGTATTAGTTCCTTTCCTCTCTATAAAATATGTGTTGCTTTTATAATCAACATTTTAAACAACTATGTAGTGACATGATAGGGAGAAGACCTTATTATAAGAAGTTCTCATTATTAAAAGATGATTACATATCTAAGGACCTTGGTCTGGCACATCCTCTTGCCTTCTGTCATTATTCTGGCCTCCAACCCAACTTAGATATGAATACACAAAAGAGCTTTGTCACAGGATCTGTGACAAACTGGACCATGGAAGGCAGGGGCTGAGCAAATCTCTAAGTTACCTATCAAGTGCTCAGAAAAGACACTGAATCTAGTCTGGGCTCTAAAAATGAAATTGTATTATACTAAAATGCCAAATTGTCTTATAATGAGACACATGAAATCAGCATCTCAGCAATTTATACTAAAGACTAAATGGTTTCAAATAAACACAAATACTCTTACACCTCAACAGACACATGCATGAAACAAAATAATCTAACAGTGTCATAGCATAAATTTAACATTTAGAAAAAAAGTCCTTGTTCAATGAAACAGTTATCACTCTCTACATCCACCCATTTTTCCTCCAGCTTATGCATTCACCAAGGATGATAAACACTTAAAACTTTTGAAAACATAACATTACAACTTTTAACATTCAGTTTTACTTTTCTTAGCATTAAGCTTGAAACTAATAAACAAAAGCTGTTGTTTATTCATGTCACCTATTCATCTCGTTCTCTGTACATCTTAACTGAAGCAGGATTTCACAGAGCTAGTTCCTTACCTCTCATCCTCCCAAGTTTAAGAGGATTATTAGGGGCAAAAAAAAAAAAAGAAGTCTTCAAACAGTATACCACTAATTACATTAGAATATGATAGCAGCTAGTCCACTACCCAAAAAAGCTCCAAGATACTGCTCACTACTTTGTTGCCAGTTCTAAATATACAAACTTCTGTTTATATGATGATGCGTAGGTATCGTCTAACCAAATTCCTAACTAGCAGCGTATTTTTACTATATGTGCAACAGAGAACTAAACGACAAATGCCTTCCAAGATGCTTCTGCATTCTCACTCTACTGTAATGATCCCACAGAATGATTTCCCTTGTACAATGACAGCTCATTGTAATCTACAAAATCCGACACTTCCCAGTGAGTTCTGACACCCATCCCTGAGACTTACTATTTTTTTTCTTATTTTCTTGCTTTCACTAATATTCATTTAAAATATATGTTATAGTAACAGTCCCACCGCTGCCTTTAACAGAGTCATTTGTAACTCAGCTTTTTATGTCACTCCACACACTAAATAAATGTAAATACAACTCATGGGGCGAGATACTGCATAAAATATAATCATGCAAAGTATCAACAATATGCTTAATGATTTAGTTTATAACTACTGATTCATATATCTTATGTCATTATGTAGGTGGTATTTACAGCAAGGTAAGCATTTAGTAAATTTACACAGGAGAGAAATTTCAAGTTCGTGATTGTTATGAGAGGAAAAATAAAAAAGGATCTATTTTTAAGCACCTTATGAAATTCTGTTCCATATAATTTAAACTTTTCCGGTAGTTTTAAAATCCCATTATTCGGGGCGCCTGGGTGGCACAGCGGTTAAGCGTCTGCCTTCGGCTCAGGGCGTGATCCCGGCGATCTGGGATCGAGCCCCACATCAGGCTCCTCCGCTATGAGCCTGCTTCTTCCTCTCCCACTCCCCCTGCTTGTGTTCCCGCTCTCGCTGGCTGTCTCTATCTCTGTCGAATAAATAAATAAAATCTTTAAAAAAAATAAAAAATAAAAAATAAAAAAAAAATAAAATCCCATTATTCTATGAAATGTTGTAAAATATTTCATAATCAAGTATATGCTAGGTGATTTACAGGGCACAGAATTTCTCCTGCATGGGGGCTTGGGGGTGGTTACACTCTGAGTCAGATCGCAAGACATGTAGCAAATGTTTTTAAATCTTATAGCAAAGTTTATATTTTGATATTCCTGAAAGTACATAAGAGAATAACTATTCTCGTAGCATGAAAACATAAACTGAGTTTTGTGTTTATTAAACGTTACAGTTCATCATTTTTATTCATTTAATCCAATTTCCCAATCCTCTGAAACAATTTTCACAGATACAGTGTTAGTCAAGTAAAAGCACCTGTCATCCTGATCCTAAAGTTCAAAGAACATGCTTTGGGTGAAGACAGAATAGTTTTAACACCAGCATGTAGAGAGGCATGCAGTAAAGTGAATAAAAGTGATGACCAAGCAACTAGAATGCATCTACCAGTCTTCTCATCTAAGAAGGCAGGATGACTCCAGAACTATCACACTTTCAAGGAACAGGTTCTTGCTAGGAAGAAGTACAATTAGAACAATACTCTGCTAGATCCAAGTTCACTGCAACATAACAATTACCACTGACAAGTCTGGTAAGAAGCGGATGCACACACACAGCATGACTTCCTGAGAATGTACAAGGGACTTTACAAAATGTTTTATGAACCAAAATAAATGTGAGTATTAACATCTCTATGAAATATACTATCATATATCATATATATGGTTTATTGATATTAAACTCACATCAAACGTGATTAAATTTTTAATTTGCATATCAAGTTTTATGAGCTATACTGTATGAGTATACCTGCTATTTTGGTTTTTGCTTTATTTTGGTTTTAGTTGCAAATTACCATTTGGAGAATATCTGAAAGAAAGAACATGTCTTCGGTAACAAGAATTAGGTTATTAAAGTCACAAAAGTGAATGTCGGTATTTCCCAAATCATAAGGCAGTTGGTGTTCACTCTTCCCCAAAATAAAAGATGGGGAAACATTCCCTAACTCACTTTATGGGCCAAGATTACCCTGATTTTTTTTTAAGTGACAAAAAAAAGAATATTTAACTACTACCAATATTCCTCAGAAAAACAGACACAAAACTATCTGTAACAAAATGCTAACAAATCGAGACTAGTGACATATAAATATGTCATGAATCATGACAAAATGGGACTCATCACAGAATTCAAAGTTGTTTTATCATTAGAATATCAATCGTGGTAATTGACCAAGTTAACAGACTAAAAGAAAAAAGGTGTATGATCATCTGGATTTAACATCCACTCATAAATGAAAACTCCCAGCAAACTGGCAATAGAAAGGAACTTCCTCAACTTGATTAAAGGCATCTACAAAGAATCTACAGCTGATAGTAAACTTAAAGGTGAAAGACAGAATGATGTATTTCTAAGATCAGGGAGAGGACAAGGATACCATTTCTATCCAATACTGTAGGTCCTAATCAGTGCAATAAGGCAAGAAAGATGAATAAAAAGCAGACAAATCAGAAAAGAAGAAGCAAAACCATCTTTATTTGCAGACAACATAATTACGTATGTGGAAAATCCTAAGGCATTTAAAAAAAAAAACTATTAGGAATAATAAGTATATTTAGCAACAGTACAAGGTTATAAGGTCAACATATAAAAAGTCAAATATATTTCCACACCAGCCATATTGTATTTCAATACTATTGAAATTTACAGCATAAATTATTTACAATAGTACCAAATATATGATATACTTGATGATAAACTTAACGAAAACTACATGAAGGAAACTGGAAGACTAGAAACCGTAAGTAAGAGAAATTAAAGAAGACCTAAATAAATAAAGAAGTATTTCATGTTTATGGATCATAATACCCAATGTAACTAAAACATTAATTTTTTGTGAAATTGATCTATAGAGTCAATACAACTACAATCAAAATTCCAGACAGGTTTTTTTGTGGCTTTTGACAAGCTCATTCTACAGTTTAAATGCAAATGCAAAGGATCTAAAATAACCCCAACTTTGAAACACAAGACAAAGTGGTAGAAATTATATATTACCTAATTTTAAGACGAGAAGGCTACAGTAATCAAGACAGTAGGGTACTAACATAAAGATAGTAAAAAAACAAAACAAAACAAAACAAAACAAAACAAAACCGGAGGGAAGCCTGGGTTGCACAGTCAGTTAAGCGACCAACTCTTGATTTCAGCTCAGGTCATGATCTCAGGGTCATGAGATCAAGCCCCATGTTGGGTTCTGCACTCAGCACGGAGTCTACTTGGGATTCTCTCATTCTCCCTCTGTCACCCCCCCCACTTGCTCACGTGCACTCTCTCTCTAATACATAAATAAATCTTAAAAAAAAAACAAAACTGGAACAGAAATATACCCATACATATATGGCCAATACACTGATACATACATGGCTATTTCAATAATGATGTCAAGGTAACTCAGTGGAGAAATTAGTCTTTTCAACAAATGGTGCTGGAAAAACTGGATACTCATATGGAAAAATATGAAACTTATCTCACTCCATATATAAAAATTAACTCAAAATGTATAGACCTAAAAATAAGATTACAAACTCCTAGAAGAGAACATGAGACAATTTAAGTGACATTATGTTAGACAAAAACTTTTCATCTTTCATACATACACACACACACACACACACAAAGCAAGAAAAAAACTGATAAATAAATTTCATCATAATGAGACTTTTGTTCTTTGAAAGGACAAATTTAAGAAAATGAAAGTACAAGCCCTGAGGAAAAAGTTTGCAAAACGTATTTCTGATAAAAGATTTGTGCCCAGAATATGTAAATATCTAAAAAGAACTAAATAAGGAGAAAATTTTTAAAAACATGATTTTGAAAAATAAGTAAATGGACATTAACAAAAACAATATGCAAATGGCCAATAAGCACATGAAAAGAAGCTCAACATCATTAGTCATGTTAGAGAAATACAAATTAAAACTACAATGAGTTACCACTACATAGTCACTGGAACCATAGCTACAATTAAAAGCGCTGTGAATCCCATGTACTGGCAAGGACGCAGGACAGCTGGAACTCTTACCAACGGGGATGCAAAATGGCACAGCTACTTTGGAAAACAGATTGGCAACTACTGATAAAATTAAACATACCCTCATCATAGGACTCCACAATCTCCTGTTCTCTTACCTGAGTGTAATAAAACATATGCCCAAACACTTGTCCCAAATGTACTGAACAGCTTTCTTTAGAATAGCCAAAAACTAGAAACAATCCAAATACCCACCAATTCGTAAACAGAATCAACAAGGTGTGGTAGAGGCATCCAGTGAACCACGAATCAGCAATGAAAAGGTACAAATCTGCATGATTCATGTACAATCTAAATTTAGGTACAATCTAAATGAAGCCAGGTACAGAAACTATTTACTGTGCAATTCCATGAATAGGAAACTCTACAAAGACAAGACAATAATGGACACAACGCAGATCTGTGGTCGCCAGAGGCCAGGGGATGGAGGAGAGGACCAACTGCAAAAGGACAGGAACAAATCTTTTGCGGTGATGAAAGTGTTCCGTTCCTTGATTGTGACAGTGGTACAGGACTAAACCCAGTTGTCAAAACTCATCAAACTGTACAATTCATATTAGGGAATTACACCGTATGCAAACTGCACATCAATGCAGCCAATTAACATATTGCTGTAGCAATCAAACATAGTGAAGATACATATTGGTAGAAATTTCTGATAACTTACCTATCCAAGAAAGAATGGTACTTTGGTTTATTTGAATATATAAAAATGCCAATGCTAAAAAAACAAACAAAGAAAGAAACCAAAAGGGTACCAGTGGAAAACCCAGTCTCTATCTCAACGCTACAATTTCTATGCCTTTTTAAAATTTCATTTATACAAGGAAACTATATTACAATATGAAGACCTGCTTACTAATGATGATATCTATATTTTAAAGGATGTTTTATTAAAACAGAAGACTCTTTAACTGATAATAACATGTAGGTCATTCTTTTGCAGAGAGAGATCCTCCCCCAAAGCCCTGATAGTCTGGAGACTGTACCCTATAAATCAGAATATCAGCGGTCTGTCAGAATCGTAATACCTCATGTCTAACAACCTGCCAATCCTTGTTCTAAACTTTTACCTCCTGGCAAATACAATATAAACCATTACTTATCAATATGTCAATTTGGATATATTACAAGTCACATTAAAACATCCTTAAAGAGGGGTGTCTGAGTGGCTCAGTTGGTAAAGCGTATGCCTTCAGCTCAGGTCATGAGCTCAGTGTTCTGGGATCAAGCCCTGTGTCGAGGAGGGCTCCCTGCTCAGCAGGGAGTCTGCTTCTCCCAGTCCCTCTGCTCCTACCCCCTGCCCATGCTCTCTCTCTCTAATAAATAAACAAATAAATATCTTTTTAAAAAATATCCTTAAAGAGTAATCTCAAAATCAAAGCTATTATTCCTGTATTCTAGGAGCTTACAATACACCAGAGAAGAAAAGCCATACACACCGGACACCTCTATTAATAATCAAGATATTATACATACCAAAGTAGAGCGATGAGTGGGTAAAGACAGCATGACTGCCATGGTTGAAAAGAGAGCAAAGTGGAGAGAATGAGATATGAGAGACTTGACCACTGCTGAACAGAGTTTGGAAAAAATGAACAAGTGTGAGACTGAGCGAGATCAGGCTATGTGAACAACATTTTCAGTGGAGAAAGTAGAGACTACTTACCTGAATTGGAAGATTAGAGAGAAGTACAAGATAAGGCTGGGAAAGATAGGATTCAATTATCTAAGAACACCTATTATATGTCAGACATAGTATAGAAATGGAAGCTGTTTGGAAAGAAATTCTAGATTTAGGAATTTGGTCTTTTTACCCTGTAGTAGTAAAAGTAATAGCAATTTCACATTCATTATCTCAACCAATCTTCACAACAAATGATTTTATAGATTGGAGAAACAGAGGCCTAGGAAGTTATATTTTTATGTTTTAAGGTTATACAGCCAGAGCCAAAACCAGGGCAAAAAAGCCCACTGTTCTTTTCTTTTTCTGTCGTCTATACCACTCAGCTCCTCTACTCAAAAAAAACAATAAATCTTTTTTTTTTTTTTTTTTTTTTTTTAAGTGTGATGTGAGGGGCACCTGGCTGGCTCAGTCGGTAGAGCATGCGACTCTTAATCTCAGGGTTGTGAGTCTGAGCCCCACACTGGGCATGGAGCCCACTTAAAAAAATAAAATAAATAAAAGTATAATTTGATAAAAGCAACGTTTTAGTCAAATACATATGGTCATGCTATATGGGTTGAATTAGAAGGCAAAGAACATGGAAGCAAGGAGACGTACCAGTATGTCCTGTAATAATCCAGGAGCAGTGGAAACAAAAGGAATGAAAGCCATCATTCATGGGACCGTTACAAAAAGATTCAACTGGGTGTTTTGTTTGAAAATGCTGAGAGACTCAAAGATAACTAGGAGACCAGTAGAGCCACTGATAAATTGAAATGTCAACAAATGGATCTATTTTGTGGTAGAAATTAACTACTGTGGTCAAATGATATCCAAACACGAAGATATTAGGTCAAATATTACATGAGTCTCATCTCCAAACCAAAATAACCCAGGGTTTACTGCCACTGGATATTTTATTTACAGATATTTTTTAAAAATCTAGACCTTCCATTAACCCCCAGAGGTATCCATATTCATAAAGCCCAATAAAAGTTTATACCCACTTTCTAGAAACCTCTAAGATAGTTGGTACCCTAAATCTAAAGAATTAATTATTATCTGTTTAATTAAATCTATCACTGAGTCAAGGCTTTCTTTAGGGGGATAGAGGTTATTTGCCAATCACTAGTAAATGCCCCAAAGGTATGCAACTAAGAAAGTATTTTAAAATGTAAAAAAGATGAAATCTATCCTACCTTTTACATGAAAATTATATCTCAGGGCAAGTTTACCTTTTTAACTTCTCCCAAGATTTTAACAAATTCATCTATGATATTAGTTAATTGATAAGAACATTGGGCTAGTAGCTCTTTAATAGCTATAAATCACTATGCAACAGATAAGGTAGTCTTTAAAGGGGGATAACAAAGAGGGTTAGGACCAAGGAAGGGAGAGGTGAGCCCAAATAAAATCCTATCCAGGCTCGAGTGAAAAACACAGAGGTCAGTGCTGCTCTTTGCAATGGCCAGTAGAGGCTGCCAATGTACAAGGACCCGTAGGGCTCCCCCTCCACCCCACAGACACAGAAGGTGTCACCTAAACCAAAAAGCATTTCCCTGATACAATACGAAGACGGGCATTCGGAGCTCATCCTAGAGCATTACTCAACAGCAGTCACCAACAGTCTTTTCAACCATAGCTTCTGGGCATGTGTCACAGGAACAAAGGAAATGCAAAGTATTTTGAGCACTTTGAAAGATGATCACACTTAGCCACTCGGACCAAAAGAAACCATCAAGCCCTATAGGAATACCTTTCCAGAGATGAAACTTGAGGGATGTGAAAATGGACATTTTTACTTAAGGATACCTTGATTTATATTCTTTAAATCCTCATTCGAATAGATGTACTATTTGGCTTCTTCAAATAAGGTGAATTAGTCACAGCTGAAGGAGATTTTCAGCTACTGGGTACAAAGCTGTAATCCGATCTACAATTTGGAAGTATCCATCTTAAATTACAAATATTAATATGCTTAAAAGAAATTCCCTCCTATTCAATTCAGCGGTCAGGTGAAATTCTGTCCGTCAGTGTCCCTGACCCAAAGCCAAGAACATAAACACCCAAATACACCAAGCGGCAATCCACTTTTTAAAATTCATTTGGTGAATCTGCTCTACAATTTTAAGAATTATGTATCTGGCCCTTTTTGAGCTCCAAACACTGCTATTTCTTGTAGAGAGGAACTTTGCTGTCAATCATGGCTCGCGTTTGCCACGCAAATATGTGCTGCAGCTTTCACCTGTCACTCCTATTCCATGTAATGTAGGCAGCTTAGCACTAAATCAATTTAAGGAACTGCAGAAGTTAAATACATACATTATTATTATGATGACAGAAAAGGCAATGAATGTCTTGCAGCTCCATTTGCTTTCTTTGTTAAGGAAGAAAAAGCTAATTATCTGTAGCTGTCAACCATGAAGACCCAGACCTATTTAAATCAACATTAGCCTTGGACAACTGAAAACATTTCTCATATTTTTGCCCAACTATTTTCTTTTTGCACAAAAACATAATTTCATTACAAAACACTAAACATTCTGAAGGACAAGGTAAAAACAAGTTGGAAAAATGTAAAGCTACACATTGGTATCCCTTTTCACAACCCATTTAGTATTTCAAAAAACTGCCTGCCAGTTTTTTGTAATATCCGTTCTCTAATTAGTATAGCCAAAATTTAGACAGACGTGAAGCCTCTCCACACAAATTCATATTAAGAAAATTCAACTTCATGAAAGCCCACAGACTACTGGTTACAATGAAATTATGTCACAGATGATCAAGGAAGAAATTCTGTCCATTTATTTAATTAACGAGAGAGAGAAAGAAACACGGTCCACAGCTGAAATGCCGATAAGTGACAGAAAATTCACACTGAATCATGGGCTTCTGGTTTGTATAATACTCTCTTTATTTACTGAGCTTCCTTTCTCTGGTCCACTCCCATTAGAATCTAGAAGTAATAACTAGTTGGTTTTGAATTTTCACTTTTCAGACTTAAGGATCAACTTGTATATTTCTAGGATATCAAATAAGAATTCAAAGAATATTCTTAATGAGTCAAAGAAAAACAAACCGATTATCATCAATATATAAACTATGGAATTATCTTCTAACATTGTGCTCTTAAAAGCACATAAAGGTCATTATTCTCGATTAGGAATGTAAATATCCTCACATTTGCTCTTACTGAGTTTTCAGTGATAAAACATTGTTTTCTGCTATTTTCTTTAGAAAAGACCTTCTCACAGGAGTATACTTAATAGTTTTTTTACAATTTCATATTTAAAAAAACTGCCCATTTAGCTTTCTAATGCATTCTAAACACATGTAACCCCTAATAAGCAAAACCAACACAGATAAATTGAAACTCAATAATGTAAGACAAAAATTTGACAAATGGCCCAGCACAATTATAGTTTTAAAAATAATACCTCCATATGTAAGTCCCTAAACCAGCATCAAAGGGAAGCCTTTTCTAACTACACGTGACTCACAACTCCAAGATTCTGATTTGCCACAACCTCTCCCTGCGGTCTTAAGGAATCACTATTTGTTGGAGACGGGGAGAAAAGGTCGAGACCGTTAGTATAAATAATATATAAAGCCAACTCATCTCAGACCCGAAGAATCACGTGTGAAAATGGTTAAGGTATAGATATAGACGTGGCCTGCGTGGTAGGTAAAGAAGTACAGTTAGTAGGTACACTGTACCAAACACTAAGTGCATTTCCCATGGTCCCAAAACTAGTAAGTGACAGAATCAAGATCCCATCCCAAGTTTTGACAACAAAGCCCAGGCTCTTTTCACAACATACTACCTCCAAGCAGAATTCTTCTCTGGCTTTACGTTTTTAGAAATCTTTATCTATCAAGATTGAGACGCGGTTGACATCCTTTACAATTAATGATGCGGGTGACAGTGTTATTCCGTATGCACGTAAACATGGCAGAAATGACAAAAATACGATTAGGAGGGTGCCCTCTGTCTTAAAATATGGAGGGTAAGATAGATGACCTTCAAGGGTCCTTCTAGCACTAACATTCTAATATTCTTTGGGTTATTTATCTTCCTAAGATATTTGAGAACAGATATGAAAGCCTCTGGCTGTATAAATCTGTTCAAATTATAATTCCCAAATCACCAAACTACTCAATCACAGAGCAATTCCAAATGCAGATCTGTCCTGTTCACAAGTCAGGACAGCTGCCATCACATACTAGATGCCACCATAACCATGGCATTCGCTTGTACATCACCGTGACTTTGTCACATGCGCCCTCATTTGGTTCTCAGAACAACCCTGTAATGAAATAAGGCAGGCAATACAAATCTGGCCTCATTTTACAAAGGAGAAAACTGAGACCCAGAGAACTGAAATCACTTGGTCAAGGATCCTTACAAAGTACGGCAAAGCCAAGTCTTAAACACGGGCCTCCTGACTCCGAACCCACTGTTTTCTTCTGTCACTGCACTTCATTGTCAATTACAAGTTGGCTTTTTGAAATGTATCTTTCAAACCTTTCTATGCCTACCCAGTGTAACCTGGTCTCTCTAAACCTGAACTTCACAGAGTATAATTGAGTGGTGAAGGCGTGGTTTATGTGTGATACAGTCACACGTTTCCAGTATAGAATTTTTATTTTCTAATGTATTTGTCTTAGATTGTCAAAAAGATCCCCAGCCGGATTTTGAATGACCAAGATTAAGACTTCTAATTATTAGAAAAATCCTACATGAAGAAAAGATGCCTAATTTGGGAGCTTGTTAAATTAGAAATCAGCCTTCTCTTGATGGACATCCACTTCACAGGACAGACAGTGGTATGCCTCTGTCTTTAATTCCTCAGAATCTCTCTACCCAAACGCACTGCCATTACTGAAGACCAGGGTGATCTCATTTAGCAAAGCAGCTTCTTGCCCTTTCATTAGGCCCTAATCTAAATTAGAGTATAAAGACATAAGGCTCTGTACTTGTGACTGGCTCGTGATAAAGGGCACTGGCTGGCCATGTGGCCTGATGAAGTCCTGGGACACAGAGGGTCTTTTTTGGACTTTATCAGTCTTAGAGCAAGCAATTTATTTTGAGCCAGAAAAATAAAATATAATCTTGGGCCATCTGGTTCTGTAACACTCTTTATTTGTTTAGAAAGGTCACTGTTGTCAAGTTATTGAATGTTATCTCTGGAATTGACAGGAAGAGAGAAGTTTCTGAAAGCAGGCCAGGAATATTAAAGCACCGGATATTAAGGTGTAAAGTAGTATTTATTTAAAAGCCTGGGCCCTAGCGGTAAACAGACCACAGTTCAAATCCCAGCTCCACTACCTACCAGTCAAATGATCTTGGGCAAGTCATCAGCTTTCTTAATCCATTTCTCCCATCTATAAAATCTAAATAATAACACTATTGAGGAATGTTAAATAATGGTACCATGATGTAACATATATATTACTAGCTGGTAGCTACCATTCAAAACTTACTCAATACTTATTATTTTCTGTGTAATTTTTTGTTTCATTTTTCTTCGGTTTTGTATGAAACTACAATTTTCATTACTTTTATAAATGCGTCTCTAGACAGCAAAGTGGAATTTAAATACGGACTCATAATTTATGCTATGCATATCAAATACGTGGATTGAGAGCCTAATTCTAACAAAGGCTCACTCTATCTTAAGCATTCAAGCAACATTCATTACTTTTTAAAATCAAGTTTATAGCAGCTACTACTTTCTCGGTGAAACGATTGGACTGCTGTGTCACTGAACAATGAATGCTAACCAATATCAAATCCATATCCAAACATCTTCAGGGGAACTGGACACCTATTAGAGTATCCTGACGCTGTTACATAATAGTTATTTTCTTTGCGTTAGATAGTCTTCTATCTTTCATAGCCGTACTACGACCCAACTATTGCAGTAACAAGATGATCCAGAGTCGACTTAGACAGGCTATTTAGGCCCTGCCCCTTTCTGAGATAAGCAAATCATTTAAACATACATTTAAAAAGGCAGCTCAATCAAAATTCCATCCAGAATGTTGCCAAAGACCAATGTTTTCAATTCAGCAGGTCAGATTCCAGATCAACTTAGGTAACCCCTAAGGCATCTCCATGGTGGGCAAATTCTCTTGCACTTTGGTACAAATGGCCATCATGATGTGTTGAACTGACTTATTCCCACATACCACCAGTTTTCCCAAAATCAAAGCAGGCATTCCAAGCTGGACCAAAAGCTATATGTATCAGGCTAGGAAAGAACATATCCATCTGTTTTCAACTCAAGGATTAGCTGCTATGCAGTGTCCTATTTGGTGTCAATGATAATAGGCACACACCTTCCCTATGAACCGCTGAGTGGGATCTCTATTTTCTCCGTAATATTGACCTAAAACATGTGTGAGTTTTTAAAAACAAATTCCAAGCTCCAAGGTCTAACAAAAAGGACTACTTACAAGCCAACAAAAGTCTAAAACATGCACACTGCTTTAAGGGCTATAAAGATAAATAGATCAGAGAAACCTATAAGCCTATATAGAAAAAATATATATGAGAAGCTCCCTTGACCAACCTTCATTTACCCAACTTGCTATATGAAACCACGCTCTCCATTTCCTCCCCAGCCGCAATGAGAGATGCCCAGGGCACGCTGAAAACTCACAGCCTACACACTGCTCTCTGGAGTGCCCCTCATAGTTCTGCTCCCAAGAGTGGGGTTGTATGTACTCCCAGTAGTATTTGTTCCAAAACCTCATTAGGGGAGTTTTATTGTTAATGTAATTAGCTAATCTAATTATTAGATTGTCCATAAGAGTAAAAATAAACAGGATTCTACCTTCAAAAACTAAATCAAAAGCTTAGGAAAAACTTAAAGGCAAGTCACTACAAACATTGCTAAAAATAGGTAAAAGAAATAGAAAAATGGGGGAAATCTAAAATATAGAATGATGGTTCTCAAACTTTAGTGTGGAGACCTTGTGAAAACAGGTCCACAAGTTCCACTCCCTAGTGTCTCATTCAGTAGGCATGGAGTGAAACCAAGGAATCTGCATGCTAAGAAATTCCCATGTGATGCTGCTGGTCTCGGAACCACACTGAGAACCACTGCTTCTCAAGTCTCTAAATTTCAAAGTATTAAAGAAACAATGCGTAAACTGGAAATGTTTTATTATGAATGCTGATTAATGAAAGACTTGTTCCAATCAGCAAACCTACACTGCAGGGAAAGGTCCTAATCAAAGGATAGTCTGTTCATGTTTTAACTTAAAGCAGAATGTTAATGGGAGGTATGCATCACTTTTTAGGACCTATTTTTTAAATTTAATTTTATTTAAACTCATTCAGTGATTGATCAGTTGCATATAACATCCAGTGCTCCTTACATCACGTGCCCTCCTTAATGGTCATCACCCTGTTACCCCATTCCCCCACCCACCTCCCCTCCAGCAACCCTGTTTGTTTCCTATGGTAACCTACTGTTTTAAATGACGTTTTCAATTAACAGACAAACTGTGAAAATCAAACTCAGAAGACACCTGTCAGATATGAGCCATTTAAGTACCACAGGAGTATGAAAATGCTTTCACCTTCACTGTTAAGAGGGGAAATCCTAACATGATATCCTCCTTGGTTAAGACTTCCTAAAAACACAAACTCACAGTATCAATGAATCCTCTGTGAAAATTAATAAAAGGAAATCTCATTTAGAATGGAGCTGGGAGGTCAGCAGGGGTAGCTATCAGGCCCTACCAATCCTCTTCAATTGCAAATCCAGCAGGAAGAGACCAGACTTTGCAGGGACACTACTTTACTATTCCAGCAGGAGGAAGGCTTCTTCCTTCCCTGGCAACAGCCGAGCCAATGAGAGACATTGACAACCCAGCCAATGAGAAGCCACGATACCTGGAACTGCCAGTTTACTGCAATGAGCTTCTTGTTTATAACAGCCCTCCCAACTTCCCCTGTCCTCTGTAAAAGAACATCTCTCTCCTTTGTTCTCCAGACTTGCCAATGATTTTGCCATAGCTTGTACCTCCCAGATTGCAATTCTCTGCTATTACCGAATAAACCCATTTTTGCCGGTAAAATAAGAGGTGGTTTTATTTTTAAGGTTAACACCTTTAAAACAAAAGGTTAAGTATCATGATCCAATTTACAGATGAGACTTCTGGCTCAGAGAGAAAAGAAACATATCCAAAGGTGTAATTCAGCCAAGTGGCAGTGTCAAGACTTGAATACAGATCTGCCCCCAAATTCAATGTGTTTTCCCCCCAATCTGACAACACAGCACAATCTTTGGAAGAATCAAAGGCAAGTAAGAAACAACACTGGAGTCCCAATCAATCTAAACATCTGTAAAACATAAAATGCTCAAACTTATACAGCTGTGAGGACTAGATGGATTATAAGCATTATGTCTATTGCCTTGAACATAATCAGAGACATCATCTATAATCTGTACTTACTATTAAATATCTAGACAGGATCATCAACTATAGGGCACTGGAAGGTGGCTGGTCTACCAGCACTGAAGCAAAGCTTTTGGCAATACAACTCCACTTAGGCAAAAAAATCTGTGGAGAATGGATGACAGAAAGATTCACAAGCAGATGCAGCAGGGCAAGTGAAACTGGGACAACCAATGGTCAGATAGAATCAAAGAATCACATTAGTTACACATCAAAGTAACGCATCTATAGATGTAACATTTATGGACCTCTTGGAAACAAGAGCAGAGCCAGTCCAGTGACAGTAATCCCTAAACTTGCCTTTAAAGCAAGTTTATCATTTTAGAAACTAGAGGTAAAGACCAAAACAAAACAAAACAAAACAAAACAAACAAAAAAAAAAAAAACACCAAAAAACCAAAAAAACAGACCAAACCAAAAAAAGCCGCTTCACTCTGTCTTATAAGGTGGCAATATGTTCATGTGGTATCATATGAATTCCAGAAGTAAAGAGGACCTGCAGTAAGAACCTAGGAATGATTAGAATGGCCACTATTAAAAAGGAAGGAAGGAAGGAAGGAAGGAAGGAAGGAAGGAAGGAAGGAAGGAAGGAAGGAAGGAAGGAAGGGAGGGAAGGAAAGGAAAGGAAGGGAGGGAAGGAAGGGAAGGAAGGAAGGAGAACGTAAAAGAAAAGAAAAAACAAAAAATACAAAAACAGAAAATAACAAGTGTTGGCTAGGATATGGAGAAACTGAAATGCTTGTGCACTGTTTGTAGGAATGTAAAATAGTGGAGACATTATGAAAAACAGTATGGAGGTTCCTCAAAAAATTAAAAACAGAATATATACGATCAAGCAATCCACTTCTGGATATAGATCCAAGAAAGTTGAAAATAGGATCTCAAAGAGATACTTGCACCCCCGTGTTCATTGCAGCATTATTCACAATAGCCAAAAAGTGGGAGCCACATAAATGCCCACTGATGGATGAATGGATAAAGAAAATGTGGTCTACAAATACACCAAAACATTATCCAGTCTTAAAAAAGAAAGAAGTCCTGCCAAATGCTACAACATAGATAAACCCTGAAGACATTATGCTAAGTGAAACAAGAGAGTCACAAACAATAACAACAACAACAAATACTGTATAATTCCACTTATATGTCTCAAGTTGTCAAACTCAAAGAAACCAAGTAGAATAGTGGTATCAGAGGCTGAGGGGAAGAGAGAAAGGGAGTTATTTTTCAGTGGGTAGAGAGTTTCAGTTTTACAAGATGAAAAATTCTAGAGGTCAGTTGTACAACAATTGGCATATAGTTAACACTACTGAAATGCACACATAAAAACAGTTAATATGACTTTTTTAAAAACTAGGAATAAAAATGTCTCGAAAAAGGTACTAGAAAAAAAAAGTATTAGAAACATTCAAGATAACTTGCTTAAGAAAACAAAAGAGTCTCACGAGAGTAGATTCCGTTTTAATCATTGTAATCTCTTAACACTAATTTCTGCAAGATTCTAGGAATTTATGACTTAAATGTGTTATTTGTAATGGAAAGGAGGTATACCATATTGGAATTACTTGGAGGTCTTTAAAAGTATTACTTATTCTCACCCAGAGAGATGTTCCCAGTTGAGTGAGCCATCATTACAGAGCCAACTGGGCTATATTCTTCAACTGTGCTGGGACTGAAAACAGATTGAGAATTTCATTTTTAAATGATTGTTTAAATCAGCAGTAAGAAAATTCAATTCCATCACTTTTCCTATAATAAGGAAATTACATGTATTGTTTGATATAATTAAACTGTCTTCATACCATAAAGCTAAACATTGGTTCTATTTTCTGAAGGCATATGTAATATATGATAATTGTGGCAGCTCTACATTGCAATGAACACTTCTTGTGATGAGATCGGATCTGCATGGAGCTGGACACCCATGGAGAACAGCATTGACAATACACAGAAAATGGAAATAGAAATACCTCTCAAGGCTTCTGAAATATTGTGCCCAGAACATTTCTCCATTCAACAGCGCCTTCCTATGTGCATTTATCTCCAAATGCATTTTTCCCAGCATCTACTCTGCTCTCCAGAGCCTTTGGCTCATCTTTTCTTTTCCGCATTCAGAGGAAGGAAAAGGACTCAATCTTCCATATCCAAGCTTTCAGTAACAAAATAAAGGGTATCTTTCATTTCCATACACTGCTGTCTCATATCCAGGGAAACAAAGCTACAATTTCAGAACCAAGGGTTAATGGAATCACTTCACACTGACTTCACTTTGGTGCATTTTCCTTATACCATATTTTAAAAATCTACTGATAAGCATCTGGTGGTATCACAAAATCAAGCCCCATAAAAGGATTCATGAACCAATAAGCTCCGTTGGTAACACTTCCTTAAAGATTACTTGAATACATTATTTAACATGGAAGCTACATTATAACCTCTACTCTATAAGGGTATATTGAAGCTCAGTAAATCTATCCCTCAATTCCTGCCTTCTTTGGTGCTAAATATTTTCTAGTGTGCTTTCTGCATTCCCTTGTTCTTTCTTTCACTATCCTTTCTGAGTTATTTTCTTAGTGGTTGCCCTGGAAAATACAAGGATCACTTTAACTTAAAACATTCTAATCTGAATTAACACTAACTTCATTATCAATAAGAATTAAAAACTTTCCTCTGATATCCTTCATTTTCTTCCCTTCCTTTTTACTATTATTGCCAAGCAAACTACCTCTTTATACATTATAAGCCCATCAATACATTTTTATTATTATTGCAGTATGTAGTTGTCTTTTAAAACAGGAGAAAAAACTATGAAGACAAATGCATTTATGTGTATTTTCCTATGTATGAGTTTCATAGTAACTATGTAGTTACCTTTATCAATGCTCTTTACTTCTTCATGTGGATTACAGTTTACTGTCTAGTCGTTTCTAGCTTACTGTCTGTTCTTTCATTTCAACCTGAAGGGGAATTCCCCTTAGTATTTCTTGTAGGGCAGGTCTGCCAGCACAACAAATCCTCTGGGTTTTTGTTTGATTTGGCTTGTTGTTTCTGGTGGTGGTGGTGGTGGTTGGTTTGGTTTAATGTCTTCATTTCTGCTGCCATCTTTGAAGGAGACTTTAGCTAGATACAGAATTCCTAATTGAGTCTTCGTCTTTTCAACACTTCGAAAATGTCTTCTAGCCTCCATGGTTTCTAATAAGAAGTCAGCTACTCATCTTATTGAGGACCCCTTTTATGACAAGTTACTTTTCTCTTGGTGCTTTCAAGATCTCTCTTTCGCTTTTGTAAATGGGACTACAATGTGTCTAAGTGTGGATCACTCTGGGTTTGGAGGACATGGAATTTCTTTAATGTGCAGATTAATATTTTTCTGCAAGTTTGGAAAGTTTTCTGCCATTATGTCTTTATATATTCTTTCTACCTCTTTCTTTTGTTCTTCTCCTTCTGGGCCTCTCATTATGCATATGCTGGTATCCTTGATGGTGACCCACTGGTCTCCTGAAGCTCTGTTCATTTTTATTGTAACTCTGCTCCTTACACTGGATCATCTCTATTGAGCTACCGTTAAGGTGCCTAATTCTTCTGCCAACTCATATCTGCTCTTGTGCGCCTCTAATGAATTTGTTATTTCAGTTATCATACTTTTAAACTCCATATGGTTCTTCTTAAGTAATTTCTAGGTTTACTGACTGTCTCTTTGGTAAGATACCATTTCCATACGTTCCTCTAATTCTTCAGACATGGTTTCATTTAGTTCTTTCAACACATTTATAATAGTTGAAAGTATATGTCTATGACGTCCATATCTGGGCTCCCTGGGGACATTTTTCTAATGGCTGGTTTTTGCTTTTTTTTTTCCCCGTGTATACAGCACACTTCCCATTTCTTACGTGTCTCATAATTTTGTATTAAAAACTGGACATTTTAGATATTTTAACAACTCTGGTACCAGAATCCTCCACACTGCCTTGCCAAGACTTTTTTTTTAAAGATTTTATTTTTTTATTTGACAAAAAGAGAGAGAAAGAGAGCACAAGCAGGGGGGAGGGGCAGAGGGAGAAGCATCGAGCCTGATGTGGGACTCAATCCCAGGACCGGGATTATGACCTGAACCAAAGGCAGACACTTAACCGACTGAGCCACCCAGGTATCCCCTGCCAAGATTTTTTTTATCACTGGTTTTGTTGTTCTTTTTTGGGGCACTCCTTGTTTAGTGCTTTAACGAACTAAGTCTGCAGATTCTATATTCCCTAAAGCGTGTGGCCACAGAGTTTTCTGCTAGATATTTTTTTTAAACGCTTGTTTTTATTTTTTAAGCCTGTCTTCCTAGGAGTCACACCTATATCTATATAATTTAATGGTCAGCCACTGGTTAGTCCAAAGATTTCCTTAAATGCCTGCCTGAATGTCTTCCACCCTTTGTCAACAGCATCCTTGTGAGAAATCACACCTTCAGGCTACAGGCAGCAGGTAGGACAGCCCTGGCTTCCGCTTCCTGCTTCCACAGAGCCTCAAGATCAGAGGGGACCCTCCACTGTCCCAGGTCCTTCCTAGAAATGTGCAGAGCCTTGCACATAGTGCGGCCTTTTAGAGATCCAGGAATGTGAAGAGGTTTTCAGAGTTCCCTATGGTTGGCTAATTCTCCAGGATTTCCTTTTGAATTCCTGGCCAGGCTCTGGTTTGCCTCAACTGAAATAAAAGCATCAAGCAGTGGAGAGGCTGCCAACCTTCGCTGTGGTTCAGCAAAGCCCTGGGGGCTTTCTCTTCCCCCAGCTGAGCAGAGCTCTGAGTCAAATCAAATAGCCAACGACTCTCCGAGAATAGAGTTTTCCCAGAGAGCCACAAGTTTGGGGAAAATATTAACTGTGCTCCGGGGATGGTGCTTTTAATGGGTCTCCAGAAGTGGTCGGATCTCTGTCCGTGGTAGGCAACACTGCCAGCTTTTGCTTTACTGCCAAGCTGGGGAAGGAGGAAAGACGGAAGCAACCACGAGCTAATGCGTCACAGACCCCACTCACTGTCTTCCAGGTTTCCGTATTTTTTTTTCTCTCGGACAGACGATTTCCAGTTCATTTGCTGGCTTTAGTTAATTGGCAGAATTCTGAAATAGTTGATTTTAGGTGTTTCGCCCATGTTTTTGCTACTGCAGGGGGAGAGCAAGTACTAGGAAGCCCTTCCTCCACCAATGCAGAAGCCAATCGAGTTCTGCATTATTTTAAACCTATTTTCATGTAAGACAAAAAAGCATTTTAACCAAAAAAAAAAAAGTTTTTAAAAAATGATACAGTTTTAGATCACTGATTCTTGCATCTAGTTGATTTTAGGTGTTTCGCCCATGTTTTTGCTACTGCAGGGGGAGAGCAAGTACTAGGAAGCCCTTCCTCCACCAATGCAGAAGCCAGTCAAGTTCTGCATTATTTTAAACCTATTTTCATATAAGACAGAAAAGCATTTTAACCAAAAAAAAAAAAAATTTTTAAAAAATGATACAGTTTTAGATCACTGATTCTTGCATCTAGTGGAAACTTATGGGGGTATACTGCAATAAATAGAAGAGAAACTGCCGTGTGAGAGGGAAACAAACTGCACGAGCAGCGCCTCACTGTAGGATCTCTCCGGTTAAGTAGCATGTGCAGGATCAAAAATAAAGGTGGCTACTGGTCGTAGCCCCTCTCAGCCCCAAAAGGCCTCCTGAGTCTTTTCTGGAGAACTGGAACAAGTTCAAGGGAGGAAGAAAGGCTATTCCGTCTTGTCTTGCTGGGGTGACCTAGGCCAAATCCAATTCAGTTCCAACGAGGATCAAAAGCGCCACAGAGAGTGGGAGTCGGACACGCAACAGCAAAGAGGACTCAGAGGACTGAGACCTGAACACAGGAAGCGACATTATCTCCGGAGATTTCTCTGGAGGAACTCAGCACACAGAAATCAGGTTCATCTGAGAATCACCACGTATCAACCAGACCCTCGTCATTAAGATCGAGTAAGATCTTGGAGCTTCTTGAAAGGAAGTTATTCATCACTAGTATCTCTAACACTGCCTGCTACCGGCAAGCCAGGGAAAGTCCAAAACCGTCACAATCGGTCAAAAAAAGTAAACAACCTTTAGCAAAAACTTTTATTTTCAAGAACATTCTTATATTTCTTTTGCTTTCCTTTCAGATTTTATGTTTAAGTAATCTCTGCACCCGATGTGGGGCTCAAACGCGCAACGCCAAGGCCAAGAGTCGTCCGCCCTATTGACCGAGCCAGCTGTTTAACCTCCCCAAACCCTACTGTTCAAAAACACAGCCACTTTATTTGCTCGTAATTCTGCAGTTTGGGTTGGGCTCGGTGAGGCAGTTCTTCTGCTCATCTTGCTGGTGATCATAGGACCACTTCCAGCTGGCAGGTGGGAACGGGGCTCAGCTGGAATGCTGGCAGGACTGGGCCTCTCTCTCTCCACATGGCCTCTTTTCCACAGTCTGTCTAAGATAGTAACCAGATATTTCACATGATGGGTCAGGTGTCCCAACAACCCAAATGCAAAAGCTCCAAGGCCTTCTTAAGGCTTGTGTCCAGACCTGAAAAGCTTTAGTTCTGTCACATTCGATTGGTTAAAGTAAGCTACAGGTTCAGTCCAGACTGAAAGGAAGGGACTTTGCAAGCGTGTGAATGCCCAGAGGCGTGGTTCACGGTAACTGTCATCGATGCAACAGACACCTAAAACATTAAGGCCAATGTCCAGATGACTGGAATAGAAGCAACCACGAGAAACTATAAAATGGCTAAGCTAAAGGAAAACAGGGCAGTTACAGTCAGATTCCATTCTCTGTTCCTTCCCACACTGAGGGTCAATCTGGGTTCACTGAGAATCTTAATTATGGGTAGAAGGAAAATATAAACCTAATTAATCATTTAAAAGCCACATGATCTAGGACAACTCAATCATTCTCTCAAAGCCTCAGCTCCTCAATTATAAAATGAAAAATTATGGGCCCTGCCTATCCTGTAGTAACACTGTACAGGACAAATAAGACAAGAAATGAAAAGGAACTGTGAAAACTAAAATGCTGTATCTTATTTATCTGACAGCATCCTAAGTATAGTCAACCTAGCAGGCTCCAGTCTCTCTATTAATAAAATTATAATAATCATAGTTAATTATCCCAATGCTAAATTACTACCACAGCAATGATAGTATACATCATAATGGGCCGATATTACATTATATTGTTTTACTATGAAAAATAACGACACGAACACTACCTATGGCTTATTGTTGCCAAATTATATGTCAGGTGTTGCTAGGTAAACCATAACCAAACCTTATAATTTATAACTCAACAAAGTAGGTATCATCCCTCTTTTACAAATAAATAAAATGAGTCAAGAAGTTCAATACTTAAGTAACTTACCCACGGTCACACAAGTAGTAAGCAGGAAATCTATTATGAATGTTTGAAGTACAGTAGGCACATGATAAATACCTGTTGTCTAAATTAAAAACAAAGCCAGGGCTTTCTGGCTCTAAAGTGAGGCTTTCAACTACATCAAAGTATCTCCCTTGCACGATCTCTATTTTTATATACAGCTACTGAAACTGTAATCACAGCAAATATATCTAATTAACATGAGCAATCCATCACATTCCTCATCTGCAAAATGGTTTCCCATCTGAAAAGTACCTTCCTTTGTTTAAACATCTAATCTTTAATTCATCTACTGAGACGTTAGGGGTTATAATGGTCATATTATAATGTGGGAGCACCAAATGTAAAAAAAAAAAAAAAAAAAAAAGCGACACGTTCACAAGCCAAAACGTCCCTAAAACAAACCCCCCAAAATAGCAAGTTTTTAAATGGCACAATATGGACAGTATGAATGACAAATAAAAACCCATATTCTTATACTACGAAGAGATCTTGAAACTTAAAAAAAGGAAAAAAAGACAATGACCAACAGGAAAATGGGTTAACAATACAGACAATGAACAGAAAAAATGCAAATGACTAATAAATATACATTTTAAAAAAAATTTTGTCAATAATCAAAGGAACACAAATCCAAGTAAGACTTTTTTTTAAACTATAGGACTGGCGAAAATACAAAAAAATTACAAAGATTAATCATACCTAGTGTTAGAGAGCATGCAAAGAAACAAAACATTAAAACACTATTCTTGGGGCACCTGGGTGGCTCAGTCCACTAAGCATCTCACTCTTGATGTCGGCTCTGGTCACTATCACAGAGTTGTGAGATCAAGCCCCTACCCCTGGTCAGGCTCCATGCTCAGGGTGGAGTCTGCTTAGGATTCTCTTCCTGCCTCTCCTTCTGCCCCTCCCTTCCCTGTTCTTGCCTCACACTCACACGCATGCACGCTCTCTCTCCCAAATAAATAAATCCCTATTCTTTAAAAAAACAAAAAAACAAAACAAAATGACCATTCTTAAGAGTATAAAATGGCATGAGCTTTCTAGAGAGCAATCTGGTAGTTAAAAAAAACATGTAAGATATACCCAGCTTTCTACCCACTAATTCCATTCCTAATAACTCCTATATAAAGGAAATTGAACGTTGCACAAAGAAGTATACACAATAATTAATTGTAACACCAACTCCAGAATACCACCTAAATGCCAGCTAGAGAATTGTTTAAATAAATACATCCATACAATGGCACTAAAACGTTATTTACCATGGAAAACATGTCAATGAGTGTCAAAGTTACAAAAACAAATTGTATAACCCAATTTGTAAGAGGAAGCACACATATTTTTGTGTTTGAAGGGAGAGAGGGCGTGCACATGTGTGAGCAGAAGTACACCCAAGGATACCAGAGTGAGAACCAATGCACTAGGAGACAAATCCTGAGAAGACAGGACAGTGATCTTGGCGAGCAGATGTGACGTCATCTTGGAACAGAATGGTGTTTGTTTTGTTTTTTTTACTTTCCTCTCTGTACCTTTCTGTGTTTTCTGAATGTTTACATTAAGCATGTATAATTTTTGTAATCATAACACAATAATTTTCATTTAAAATAATCTCAACTATCATAAGTGTGAGGTTCTGTTGACTTTCAAACATTATTACTTTTACTATAAAATAGTGATTAAAAAGCAGCTGATATGGATACTGAATGAAAATGTACATTTATTCCTCTTTCAAGTGACAAATTAAAAATCATACCTTCATAGGATTGTCTCCACTCACAAATTATTATTGTAATTTCTTTTAAAATGTCACTTAAAAAATAAAGTGAAGCAGTTTAAGCACTACAGAACACACCTGACAAAGTGTGCTATATTATACGTCTGAGAAATAACTTGCATAAGTAAAGTCCTGGCTTGATGTGATTCTACAGTTCAAAAAATCCAGCATCACGTGGTATGTTAACTTGGTTGCTTATTAACTTACCCTCATTATTTACACAGTATAACGAGAATTCTCAATTAGCCATGGGTAAGATTATCCACGACTAATCTTGCTTTCCAGTTTGGCCATTGTGTCAAAGTGTAAGCAGTTTAGTGATGTGCTCTGTAGATCTCTCAGTTCTGTTTACTTTGCATGAAGCCAGGATTCTAGAAAGAGCAAATGCTTAAAATCAATTATTCAACTTGGATAGTAGATGGGTAAGTGGGCAGCTGTTATCCTCAGGGCTGAGAGTCTGAATGTCATCCAGTTACACCACTACCCTGTCCTCCACCTGTGAACTTTGGAAACCTTTGGGGCCATTTTGGTCGTCACAATGATTGGGGAGGGGGAAGGTTATAATGTCATTTGGACCCACAGACGCTAACGCGTGCTATAACAGGAAACTCCACCAAGAACTACCACATCTACACAGACAATAGTGTCCCTGGCGAGAGACCACAATTTTCTTGTTCAATATTATATTTCTAGCCTACCATACAGCAGGCATTAAATAATTATGTGTTGAGTGCAGTCAAAACAAGCAATTTCCAACACTGAGTGAGATACGAATAATATAAAATAATGAGGAGTGACAAGGGAGGAACCAGACAGTTTTCTACCTTGACCTGAGAGAGACCTTTGTGGCTGGGCTCCATTATACTCAGGGAAATTCTATGATGAGACACATCTATACCCAAAATATGTAGAAATGCATAGTAGTCCACACCCAAATACAAATTACAAGAGGATTATCTTCCATCACAGATATGCAGGTATAGGTCTTCCTCTGTTAGCAAAGACAGGCAATTGTGTCAACTCCAGACTAGGGCCAACTAAGCTCAATCTTGCCTTGGCCAGTGAGCTGCAGAACAGTATGTGGTGTAAGAGTAAGACTGCTGCGTTTAAATTTGGCTCTACCATGCATTACCTGAGTAATTTACTTAGCATCATAACGTATCAAACCTTGGCAATTTACTTATTAATACCTTCTCAATTCTCCTCTACAAAATGGCATAACGAAACAGGTTCACGACCCCTATTCTAAGCCCCTGGCCCAGATATATCACATGTCTCAGAATTTTTTCTTAATTTTGGAAAGTAATACCATATACATGTAACACCCCAGGTGTTCCTAGGGCAGCAACGCATAATCATATGATCGTACACACTGACATTTCTACAGCTAAATGGATGAATGTTCAATTTGTGGGATAAATAAAGACGCTTAAGTAACCTTATCTCATCCGGTTCAGGCCCTGCCTGACATTAGCTTCGCCCCAAACTCAGTAAACTGGTGATTTTCAGAGCCTTTTGAAATTCATATGTAAGAGATCAGGGATCTGTAGTACCTACTTCCCTTGGAGAGACAGTGTGACAATGAAGTTCTTATACATAGAAGGCACTTACCCCAGTGCCTGACACAGAGGTAGCACTTAATATTGGTCATTGTTCCAAAATGTTAACTGGTTACTCAATGAGATACAAGATCCTGCAAGCTAGCTAGGGGATTTAGCTGACTTGTGTTAGCTGGGGGTAGGGAGGAGGTGGGATGGGGGTAACCACAGGTCAGAAGGGAACCTAAGACAATTACGCTAATTAAAGTAAAACAAAATGACAGTTTACTGCCCATAAATTACAAGACAATAATGCATGTGTCACACTGCACCCTTAAGTAAACATTTACTTCCTTTCAATAGCAGGGAGTTTCTCCAGGAGTTAAGATCTGCGGATACTTAATAACTTCTGCTTCACATGTGGCTTCCTACTTTTAACTCTGAACAGTTTTCTTCCTAAAAGTGGGTCTGATACTGAAGATTTTGCTCCAGGTAGGGCCTAAACTAGTTTCTCCTTAATGTAAAAAAAAAAAAAAAAAAGCAGTGACGTTCTTGTTGAGCACGGCAAGATTACAGCAAAATTTGAGAAAAATAGTAAACGGAAAAAAGTATGTTGAATGAAGCCTATCCCCCAAATGACCGAAGTGCAGTTTGCCCCTTCATCCTCCCCCTGTTGTATTGGTTTTCCTGACCCAAACTCCTAGAGAACCCGTAAGGCTGAACAGGGAGAATGAAGACAACTATCACGTGCTAGGCACTACTTGGTGCCAAGTACTGGGTGTATACTTCCATGCAACCCTAATTTATTTTCACAATCTACAAGGCAACAGTTATTCTCCTTATATTAATAAGAATATTGAATTGCTAAGTGGGTGAACCATAATTCAAACTCAGGTTTGACTAACTCAAAAACCCACGAGCTATATGCACTAGACCACCTCGCCAGAGGATACGGTGTTTTTCTCACATTCTTGACTGTTGTCTTCCTTTGTATTTTTTATCATATCTTTTTTAAGTGCACATAATAATATGAGATTTATATTCTCTCTCAGAGTAAGGGCATGTTAGTTGTTTCTATGATCCCAAACTGAAAATGTACTTGTAATTTTATCTTAATTCGTCTCTGAAAAAATAAGGGGATCCCCATAAGTTACATGCATCATCTTTAGCTTAACAGCATATTTACATACATACTGCATTGTGTTTCCAATAAGCAGCACAATTATACTCAAAGAACCTTCAGAGATTTTAAGGCAAAAATATGTATTTAGTTGAATAACTAACCATTCTGGTTGTAAGGATTTTTACGGGCTGTGACCTCCCAAATGTCCCTCTATTGTCACTTCAGAGCTTAATGACCTTTTAGGGAGTGTCTTCCTTATGACAAATCAAAATCGACCCTTCCATAACTTAAGCTTATCCTACTTAGGTCTGACTTTCAAGGAGATAACTTAAGGCTCTCTCTAACATACCAGTCATTTTGCTGCTTTATTATTTTTAGCTGCAAGTTTGTAGCAAAAAAAAAAAAAAAGACAGTACAAATAAATTTGAAAATAGATGTCAAGGTCTTTCTCCCCCTTCTTTCCCTAAACTACACACGTAACTTCCATGACTTGAGTCGTTCCTAACTCGTCAATGCCCATTTTGCTGCCCTTTCCAGTGCCTCTCCAATTGTTCTGTGTCCATAATGAGCTATGGAGAAAATATTGAACATTATTAGTTTAAAGTGTTCAGTTTAGCACTCTAAACTAAGAGCTCAATAACCTAACTTTAAGAAAAAGAATACTCCAGAGTCATGCTCATTTTTGAAAGTACAAAACTGCTGACCCATATTCAATTTGTAGAATGCTATGATTTGAGTCCAGACAATTACTCTCATCTTGAATTTGTTGATTAACTTTTAACCATTATTAAATTTCATGACGTTTAGGCTGGACCATTGAGGGGATTTATCTTCAATCTGCAGATAAGTAATCTCATAGATTGTTACCATACAATAAAGCCTTAAATGCATACTTGAGTAAGGTGAAAACATACTTTGGAATCTATTATTATCATCGAAGACTCTAGAATTCTATATGATGAAGGAACCACGTTTTGACACTATTAACATTACTACCACTATAAATACTACTCCACCCTAGAATTTTCAAGACTCTATACACACAAAGAGCTTACGAAATCACTTTTAAGAACAAATGTACTTAATTACCAGACTTGGGATCATGCAATACATTCAATATTTTAAATTGTATAAAAAATGATATTGCTTATTACTGTCACTTTTTGACCAAGATAGGACATATTTAATATGGACAGTTCATATTTTAGTTTTTATAAATTTTCGTATTTTTAAAACTATACTATTTTAAGACCGATCGTCATTGGCCCTGGTAAAAACTGAATCCTGAATACTGTGTTAATTCAGTAAATATTGGTGGAAAAACAACAGAAGTCAAGGAAAATGCCAAGAGTCTAGTTCGTGTTTCTACACTCACAACGCCAGCAGGAAAAGGTATACAACCTTCATCACAGCTTCCAGCAGAACGTAAGAACAAGACGCAGAGTTTGCTAGTCTAATACAGTCCATGCATAAAGGGAAGCAGGACAGACCAGTGGCTCTGAGGCCCTATATTCAAATGAACCTGCTCTTCAGGCCACCAACATCCCCAAGGGTGGCTCCTGAAAAACTTTTCTGATTGGAAAATATAATTTGAAAACTACCAGTACAGTGGATAAGAATCCTAGAGGAAGAGTCACAAGACCTGGGTCCACACGCTAGATCGTCCATCTACTAGCTCCGAGCTTCAAAGGGGTTTCTTAATCTCTCTCAGTCCTAGTTTCCCTACCCATAACGTGGAGACAACCCCTACGCCATATGACTGACCAGCTGAGAAAAGCTAAATAAGATGCAAAACACACAAAACAAGCTTGTCAGGTGTGATCTACACTGTAAATGTGAAGTATATTATAATCACTGTTTTATATGCTGTGTTCTATGTAAAAACAAACATTTTTCCTTCCCTACCACACCCCCTTCCCAAGGCAACTTCCTTATTTCACATACAACAAAGACATCCAGTGCTACCAAAGTGAAAGAAGGTCCAGAAATTGGATTAAAAGGAAAAAAGTGGTAAGAACAGACACATACAGAATTGTTCTCCACTGCTTCTCAGGATAACTCAAGGTAAGTTCATCTCCCCCTACTTTCAAGGGAAGGACTCCACCAATACATGTATTGGTTATTTTAAATGTCCTATGGGCTATTTTAAATAAACCTTATTTGTAAGCACTTTTAGTAGAAGTATACAAAAAACTATTTTCTCCAGGCCCATACTAGCTCTCACAATTATTAGGTATGATATCAATGTCCATATCAGATGTCCTCAATCATGAAAATTGAGTAATAAGGAAAAAGAATATCATTCACTTGTTTAATACAGACGACTCAAACAGCTTGAGATTTATGACAGAGTTGTAAGACTTCCCTAGAGATACTATTTGAGAAAGTAGGTATTCTCTTTAAAACACCGTGGTAAAGCTTATAATAGCTCTTCAATTATACCTCCTGTATATAAATGCACAATTTTTTGTTATAAATCATGTTACGAAGGCCTTCAGACACAAAATTATTCAATGTATCTTTCTTGCAAACTTATATCCATAACAAAATATTGGAAAATGCATAGGAGAATTTCTGGTGCAGCCTGTGGAAAACTTTTGTCAAACCATAGGACTAAGAGGAAGGATAGAGCTCCAGCTTATTTCTCTTAAATCTTGCTTAAGTCTCTTACCCAGGAGATTGTGTGATTATCTTCCCACAGAAGCCGAAGATTGAAGAAATATTAAAATAGCAATGTTTTATCATCTTGAATGGGCTGGCAATCGCATTTTGACTATGTGGAAATCTAAGGAAGTAATGTAGGTGCAAATATAATCTCAAAGACCAACGATGATGAACAGCTCACACGTACTCAGACTCTATGCTAGCCCTCTGATGCCCGCCCCTACCACTCACCTGACCCCAACCCTGCTCTTTTCACCTTTCTGAACGCCAATGGAAGGCCTCTCTTTAAAGTACTGTTGTAGCAGAAGCAGGAGTTCACACACCAAACTGCTGTGCCTTCCTACAAAACCCACCCATTATTGAGTAGGAGAATTATGACATCAGCAGCATGTTAGCCCACATCCCCTGATCCACACACTACCATGTCATGGGCTGGATTGCATAAGAATAGCTGCTATATTTTACTACCTCTAATTTGAGTTTACTCTGATACAGGCTTGATGTTTGGGAATCTGTGGAACAACCATGGAAATGCACATGGCATTTAGTTGCACTGCAGATGACGGTCATGTTCGAAAGCCAAACCCAGACAGCGTGCAGGGTGCCGCGTGAGTAACAAAGGGGTGGGAAAAGACTAACTTAACAGTCTCATATTTGTGCTCTCAGAAAACCACCCCGAGCAGCACTAGAATTTCACATGGCCGGAGCTTCGATGTTCTGTCTTACTATTTCCCTATAAACTCTGTGTGTTACTGCACCATTTTCAATGCAGCGTGCCTTTAATTCTACTCGGGGCAGGCCGGGGAGGCAGGCACCTGGAGGGGTTCTGTTGCGGGGTTTCCATAGAAAGCTACGCTATCCGAAGCATTTAAAAATACCTGTAACCAAGGGCACCCGGCTGACCCAGTTGGTAGAGCGTGCTACTCTTGATCTCGGGGTTGTGAGTTCAAGCCCCATGTTGGGCATAGAGCTCACTAAAAAAATAAATACATAAAATAAAATAAATGTGAAGAACAGTTTAATAGTGTTTTGTCTTAAGCATATACAAGCAGGGAAGGAAAATAAAGTTCCTCACCATATGAACCATTGCCAACCACCAAGAGATGAAAAACCTATCCCAAGATCTTATATATAAAAACCACTCTTAAGAAGATTTGGACATGAGACCCCATATTAGACACATTAAAATATTCTGCTTTGTGTACCTGTAGTTCATCATTTATAGAGAACATGTGATCAATTACCTCATATTCTTTCCATGAGCCAAACTCAATGTATTCTCTACCATAAAATGCCAGAATGACCAAGTGGCCTAAAATATTAAAAGCAAAGAGAATTAGGTTACCATTAAAAATAAATTATTTGCTATCTACAAGTTATGTAATTACTTCAAATTATTGAACTTGTGGAAAAATATTAACTGCCATATAACAGATTATTTTTTAAATATTTCTTTGCATGACTGTTAATTTATATTTTTAAGTTTCCTACTGAGCCAAAAAAAAAGAAATTGTTTTGACTAGACAGGGAAGGAGAGAGAATTTTTATTTTATAAAGAATAAACACATGACTCTAATAATCAGGAAAAATGTAAGTGAGGGGAAATAATGGAGAGAAGGATTCTTGGAAAGAATCTGTACTTCTAAATTGTGAAGACAAGAGACCAAACAGTTTGAGAACCAGCTTGCTAACTTATTGTACGGAGTGAAGCAAAAGCAAGAATGGATTAGCAGCTGACATACCTCTGCTCGTTCCTTAAAAATAATTAAGATTTGTGTCTTTTAAAAAAAAAACAAGCAAAAACAATGCATAAACAGGTCCCAAAGCAGAAGAAATTAATAAGAATACATATTATTCAGTTTTATGAAAATTTTAAAAAGAAATCTTTGGCTCAGGGGAGAACAGGCCAGATTACTTTTAAACCAATGATTTTTATTTGCTAATAAAGTAACTTTAGGGTAACACTGAAATACAAACATGTACTTAAGTGTGTTTGCTTATTATCTATGTTCATACCTTTTTTGCCCTAAATCTGACCCATGGTATCTGAGATCAATTTAGTAAAGAGTATATCTGATCACTTAGTCAACCATAAACAGCATCATAGCTGCCTGGCATGATGTAGTTTTGTTTGTTTTCTTTTTTTTCGTTAAGGGTAAAGATGACATTAAGTGACAGTCGCCATAAATTTTTATGTTGGTCCATTAAACTTAGAAAAATAACACAGAAAACAGGCACAGCTGAGTATATATGAATAGGCAACAGTCTAAATACACATATTTGGGGTTACTTGAACAAGACAAGGATCACGAAAATAATCACAGGTGTTTGCTGTGTATTTAGTCGATTACGAGTCAGATACAGCAAAAGTGCAATAATCCGCACTAATTAACACACCAGAGTTCTCAAAAAGAACTTGGCAATTTTAACCCTATTATCAGATTTTCCTGTTACTTTATTGTCATTATGAAACACAGGATATTTTCTGACATGATGTATTATACACAGTTATTATAAACTAAGTGACTAAACAGAACACAAGAACTGAGTTTTATGTATCTACAATCAGATGTTTCTAAGTAAGATAACTCTACTGGCTCCTATAATTTTTTTTTCCTCCAAAGACCCTCCCTGACACGTAACTTGTTAAGTGAATACCAAGTTAGAAAATTCAAGCTCATCTACGCCATCTGTGTCCTCTACTCCTCTCCAAACAGGTGAGAAGCAGAATGTCCTCTTTGAACACCTTTCACCCCTCATCTGATAGGGACATAAGCGATCAGAATCTCCTCCTTTCTTGAATGATCACAACTTCCTCAGACACTGTCACAGTTCACTGATGATGCAAATTTGTGTTTGCCACTGGTCATTATTTTTTTCAGATTTTATTTATTTATTTGAGAGAGATCATGAGCAGGGACAGGAGCAGAGAGAGAGGGAGAAGCAGACTCCCCACTGAGCAGGGAGCCTGATGCAGGGCTTGATCCCAGGACCCCAAGATCGTGATCTGAGCCGAAGGCAGACACTTTACCCACTGAGCCACCCAGATGCCCTCCACTAATCATTTTAAACTTAAAATCCAATTCATTTCTTAAAGCCTGTTCTCATATATTATTATTCAATTATTCATTTAAGAAAGAACTGCAACTATTCTAGGTCCCAGCCATACAAATATTAAATGCACATAATCCCAACACACAACCATGCCAATCACAGCAAGATGCTTCCTCCCTCGAAGCTCTAACACTGGCCCCACAAGAACTTATTTTCCTTATTTCTTTTACATTCTGTAACATCTTTCTCCTCACATCTCTGGCACAGCTATTCAAGTGTCTTCATCTTGACCTTCAACATTTACTGAGTCGCTACCATGTACTTGGTGACAAGCGAGAGGCTGATTACGTGCTGCCGGGAACGACGGTGAGCTAGTTACTCTGCACTCAGGCCCCATCTCACCTGCTCCCACAGACCCTCCGAACTTTCTCAGTGCCTTTACACCTCTCCTGCAACCCAGCGATCTTATACCTTTCTCACTCTCCTTTCCTCATACCCCACAACTAATTAGTAAACACGTCCTGCTCATCTGTTATTCACATCAGGGAATCCAGCCCAGCACTACCCTGAGACCCAGGCAGAAGGGGCCACTGCCCCGGGCCTTGCACTTTTACCTCTGGCCAGATCATTCCCCATAAAATGAGAAATCTGCTCAGCCCAGGGCCATGCTTTCTGACACCTCCGGGCTCTACCTCGGCAAGTTCCCAGGACTTGAATTCCCTTGCAGAGCCCTGGACGGTCATCCCCAGGGCAGATGGAGATGCAGGCATACCCACCTCCAGCCCAAGAAGTGGTCAAGAGAGAGCCTGCAAGGAGTAGGGCATGAGGACATGAGAACAAAGAGCCTGGGATATGGGGGGAAAGAGGCAGACTGCGGGACAGGGACAAGGTGACAAAAGGCCAGTTCTCTCCTTGCCACTATATTCTAGAACAGAACTCCTAAAAAATCTGAGTATTCAAAAAGGTCATCCGTCTCCTTATAAAGTCATATTGGTCAAATTAGGAGGCGAGGGCATATTTTACCTAATGGTTAGCTGAGCTGCAGCATTTAAGGATGTAGAAATACAATGAGTGAGCTTGCATCTGTATTCTTATACCCATAAGTGTTAGGAATGGGACAGGTTTCCACATCCTATTTCCACTGAAAGTTCCCCAGCTCCAATCTTCATTATAACCTATCAAATGATGATTATTATAACATAGTGCAGAAGGAGTAGTAGTAAAAGGAGCATTAATAACATCTCTCACTGAAGGTCCTAGCATTGCAGGGGCATCTAATCTATACCAAACTCTTGCATGACCTTTGTGTTACTTACAGTCCCACCTCCCACGCCACCCCCTACCCCCCCCACCCCCGCCCCGGCTAGTTACCTACATCTTATCCATGAATTTAAAGTAAAACGGTGATGGCGGAAGAATTCTAACCAAGGTCTTTCTGAATTAGAAGCCCAGGTTCTTCACCTTGAACCTCCTTTTAATGATTATGAGAAGTTTACCTAGCTTTTAGACCCACTCCCTGCTCATCTACACGGATCTGCCAGATTCATCTCACTAAAGCACCATTTTCACCTTCACATTGATCCACTTTAAAAATAAACACTGGTCGGTTATGATCTATCCAGTTAAGTTCCAAATTTTTAGCCTGATTTTCCTTTCCACTCCATCTGCTTCATTATTTCCCAAGAAACGCTTCACACCACAATCATACCTGCCTCCACCTGTAGCACACACTTAACTTCCAATACACCTGCAAGATCCACCTCATGTCTTCCCTCCTTCCTGAACATTCTCTAAAATTACTCTAGACCAGTTTCTGTGAACCCCCAAAGTACTGATGGTCTCCACCAATCAGCAAGTAACTAAACTGTGTGCTCAACATTGGGGGGGGAGGGGGACCGCAAAGGATGGGCTATAGCGTTTGACTTCAGATCTCTTCGTGGAGTTAATCTTGTTGGAAGGCAGCATAGGAGAGACTGGTCAAATGCCTCAAGAGACAGAGCTCCTGGCTGAAAATCTGCTTTGATCATATATCAGCATGGGCTTTGGTGTTTAGTTTGCATCGTAAAGTAATTGGCAGCAGCTCTTTCATGATAAGCAGAATTTTTGGTCCTGGAATCCACTTAGATCTTAAATTTTTTGAGAACACCAAAGAACTTTGGTTTCTGTGTATCATGTCTAGTTGGGCACTGGTAAATGTTTGTCAGCTCTCCTTCCACCCCCTTAAAAAAGCCAGATTTGTAGTTTCCGCTCATTTCCATAGGTAAATACACCCAAGATGGCCAGTCTCAAGCTAGCAATGTGACATCTGAATGTGGTGTTAAGAGATGAGCAACACTGACTCTCTCGAGCTGGTACTAATCAGCTTCAGTCTGTCACTAGTTATGTCTTCCCAGTCATCGTATTAGAAAGCAAAATGGGGAAAGGTAATAACTGTTTATTAATTTTAAAACTACAATAAAACCATTACATCTTAACATAAACTTATTTTTATGAAGTATTATCTAAATTTTCCAAAAGAAAAAAAGATTTAATGAGAAGAGCGACATTGGTTTACATTTTTACAAACTTCTTTGAATGTCTTGCTTTCATAAAAGACAACTGGCTTCTCCCATCGATTTCCACACTCAATGTGCTGTTTTGGTTGAATATATTAAGAAAATGCAGTCTCACATAGACATTCAGTTTTTAAAGGAAGGACCTCCTGGGGCTGGTGACCCTAGGTATGCTCCATTCACACTCTGAGCAGCATTCATGTACAGCCACCAGTTTGCATAAAACACTTTAGTGTGAAAAGACCTTACTAATAGTGAGTTTATTTGGTTTTTCTCACCTAGCAATTACCTCAATATGAATAATTCTAACTTCAGACTGCACTGAAAAGCAAGTGTATACGATTTCATATGCATGTGTGTATGTATTTGCATACACACGTATATACATGTAAATATATATGTACAAGTACCACAGCTCCTCCATTCAACAACTCAAAGTGGTAAGAATATCAAGGAAGGAAAAGACAACATGAAAAAGACCAACTGAAAACTTCATTTGTAGGAGAAAAAATTCTATGCAGAGAGAATATTTATGAAGCTAATGCATGAATTTTCACTGAGCTGGACATAATATTCAATTAAACATAAAAGGTACAATTATGTTCTGCATCTTTACAAGTGGACAATTGTACCTTTTGCACAAGACGATAAGTCAGAGTTACACATTCACTGATGTCAAACAATGGCTTCTATCAGCACAGAATTCTACTTCGTTTGATTCTGAAATTTAAAACTTCCCAACTTAATGTTTTTGGCAATATTTAATTCTTCAAAACTGATATCATTAAACAGCTTAACAATGTAAGCACATAAATCATACTCGGGGGGGAAATTCATTGATTTAAAATTAGCGGAACTACTGGTACCAGCTAGCGGTTTTATCTGAAAGACCGTATCTGCGTGACATTAAGTGCTATTTTTCCCTGGCTCTGAGTATCACTGTAGCCTGGTATTCTCCCTCTTAAAATATCAAGGCAACATTAAGCATTAAGCACGTTCTGTACCTCCTCCTCTCCTTAAGCTTGGGCTGAAATTACCTTCTTCAAAGAATTGAAATAGGATAGCCATTGCCTAAACCAGTTTAATTCCCCTAGCTACTTCAAACCATTATATTTCAAACCACTTCTATTCTTTTGAAAATATTATCTTCTCATTAAATTAAGTGCCTTATGGTCTCTTTAGCAACAACAGAATACATTAAAATGTAAACTCTATTTCATCAATCAATGGTGAGCATGCTGAACCTTTTTTAGGGGTAGACCACAAAGTAGCAAAGGTAATCAGGTTTTTATGTGACTCCACTGTTGTCTTACTGCTTAGCAGAAACTACTGATACTCATTTTCAGTCCTCCTGTATCGACGAGGTAGTGTTAACACAAGACTGGGCACTTTACTCACTTCTACTCTTACAGTTCTTTATATGGAAGAAGAATTTGAAGAGAGGCTAAATGTTTAAATGCTGTAAGGCTTACTGTACATACGCACAAAAATAAATGAATTTGCTCTAGTCTTTAAATTCTACCCTTTGTGCAGGGAATAAGTTATCTCATCTGCCAGGGCGTGCTGTTCCTATCATTTATTGCTCTTGCAATCTTTAAGGATCCCACCCCAAGATTCGATTCGGTGAAGAGGGGTCACTTCATAAAAGCCTAAAACATTCCTACCCACTGACCCATACTGATGATGACTCCACAAAATATATCGAGCATAATATCTCTTCGAAAACAATTTTGTTTCTAATTATATCCAGTTCCATGTTACTATTTTCAGCAGCCACCTTCTTCTGCAAAACCTTCCTCACACCCTACCACAAAGAGTGAGCTAAGCTAATGACAATACCAGCTACCACAGTCTGAGTGCTAATTCTAGACTGTCATGCTAACTTCTCCAGACACACTTATCTCGTTTTAGCTTTCACTTTTTCATTACAACCCAATTGAAACAGATAATATCCCCATATTTACATTAAAAAAAGGAGATCGAAGTAGTTAAGGAGTAAGTTCAAGGATAATTAGCTATCAAATGACAAAACTGGAACTTGAACTCAGGTCTCTTCTACTCAACAGACTAGGACGCACACCCTTTCCTGACAATTTTGCAAGCTCACAGTCCACAGGCAACATGCTTCAGGTGTTTACATTTTTTAAGGTAAAGACCTAAGTAGTCATGGGTATTTGTGTACATGGACTAAGCAGATGATTGCCTCACATAGCATAGTTTGGGTCTTTGTGGGAATTTTCTAGTTCCAAGCAAGTACTACAACAGCCTTCTGCTAATATTGTGACAGTCCTGACAAACATCTATATTCAAGATTAGCCGAGGGAGGTAATCTTCCCACAAATCTGCTTTGTACTGAACCTGTGTTGTGTGTTTAAGAGTGAGCTGTGAACTCACACTCACAGACTGAACCGCAGTGCATGTCCAGGCTTCACAAGGTAGAAGACAGGGACAAAGTCACGAACGCTTAGAATGTGTAGCAGGTCAGGCTACTTAACTGCTAAACTGGAATTCAGAATCATTGACAGGATGGTTCCACAAAGTGCTACAGTCTCTCTGCAAAATACAAACAGAACAAGGCCAAGCAGCTGTAAAACTTCAGAAATACGACTGAAGGTAACAACAGCCACGATGACAATTGTTTTCTCTGGAAAAGCAAACAACTCAATCTTGTGAAAGGGATGCCTAAATTCAAGTGTTAAACTCACTGTGGCCCTATTGTCTTATTAAGGGATAGAGGATATTAAAAATATTTCAGAAATCAATAATCTAGTTGCTAAAACTCCCAAAAAGTTTGCGTTCTGCCTGGTTAAGGTAGTATTTGCATTGGATCGGAATAACAATTCATCGGTTAGCAGAAACAAGGCGCTGTGGTGATGCCAGGCTGATACCCGGGATCTATGATGCTTCATGATAAGATCCTCTAGTAGGAAGCCAGTACAATATTAGGTGGGGGTATTAAAATATCTTAATGGGAAAAGGCCACTGCTGGTAAACTATTATTATAGAAATGCAAAAGAGCATACCACTCAATCACTGATAAACATCTCTACCTAAAGCAAATTTATTGTTTAAAAAAAATAGTTTGTATAATGTTTACTTCTTCTATGCCATGTGCTTGCTTAAGAGGTTGATTTTACCTTTAGCTGAAGCTGTGTATTTTCTAATCTGTTTAGGGCAGCTGTCAAGTAATCAGAGCAAGCGGTGCCATTTTAATAAGGAAGTCTTTTAATGAAATATAATAGGTCACAAATACCTAATTTCTGCTCTTTACTGTAATTGCCAGTCTTTACTATAACTGCCACTTTAACAATCTTTTCCAAATGCTGACACAAAAGATGAACAAATCAAGGGTATTAGCATGTGTGTATATTTACAGCGTATTGCTGTCAAAGGCTGTAGCTCCACTCCCAACTCCAGCAGCTATATGAGGATCTGTTTCTTTTGATGGAGGCATCCTGTTTCAGGTTATGAATGCATCTGAATTAATCTCTTTTTCATGGCTACATAAGCAAACACATACTAAAGAATACACGGGAGAAATGTTGACAAAGTTATAGCACAATATGACACCTTCAGGAATATCACAGACACTTTCACTCTCACTGTGGAGGATTGTACATTTTACTACTTTATTCTTCTTCAATAAATCCTCTGCTCCATCAGTTATTAGCTCACAATTTCAAACATTGTTTATAGATAGGGCAAATAGCCTGTTCTTTAAAATAAATTTTTAAAAGAAATAAAAACGAGTACCAGTTTTATATGCACATGCACGTAAGCTGCAAACACCGAACTGCAAGGAGCTGCTGCAAAATTAAAGGAGCAGATTACAAAGAGGGAAAACACAAAGATGATTTCTTATTTTTAAAAAGCACATTCACTGTAACTATTTTACCAGAGTTCAATTTTAAGTTTATGATTAAAAAGTCTTTAAAAAAAAAAATTCCCTGAAAACTTCTTCATATGGTAATCCTTTTACCTTTTTGAGCATACTATTTTCTGTAACCAATATCGTTTTGAATTTGGTACTATTATTGCTATTTTAATATCAGAAGTCCTCTGCACAAACAGTAGTTGTTTTATATGAAGTTTGCCCATTTTTGAAAGGGTAAGCTCCCCCAAATCAAACTAGCTAACTGTGAAAAGAAAACCATGACAACTGTTTGTACCTCTTGCTTTATTATTACATCCGGCCTGGTCACTCTTAGAAATTCAATCTATTATGGTTGCTAGGAGTCCGTTGCTGTGCAACATAGAAGGGTATGCTGTGCTTTCAGGCTAAGGAGTGCTAATAAACCTGTAGGCTTCCCTCTAGGAGTCTGACCAGTGTGCTTAAAGGGCTTAATACTTTTCAAGAGTGATTGGCCCACAATTCAAGACACATCCTATTAAAAACAAGTCACACTGAGAGATTTCTAACAAAGGAACAAAATGCTAAACATACACAAATATTCAAAATGTATCCTCAGAATCCCTAACTAATTTGGTAAAACAAACAAAGAACAGATTATGATCTACATTTCAATTATACCACCTACCATCCCCAAGTTTTTATTTCCATATAGTCCCCTAAAAGGTTATAATGGACATATATGTATGGAGAAAGTTTCAGGGGAGGAGGAAAAAAAGCAGTACTAAGTACCTTCAACTTTGATATAAAATATATATATATATATATATATATGTAATATATAATACATATATACACACACGTATGTATTTATGTATATGTATATGCATGTGTGTGTCAGATTTATATAAACTCCAATAATAGGGAAATAAATTAAAACTAGCAATCCAGAAGTACCTAAGTCAGCAAAACTAAATAGCATTCTTCCCACATCTCTGGGCCACAAAAAAAAAAAACCAAAAACAACAACAGAAAAAAAAAAATTGAGAAACAGAAGGAATTCCAAATTTCATTTTATTATAAAAACATAATTTTTTTGTTTTTCTTTTCACCCCTTTTGGTCAGTAATGATTTTATATTAATTCCAAATCTATTCTACCCTATCATATGCATATTCTAAAACTTTAAAGATTAACAAGAAGTTTTTCACAGAAATTCACTACAATTAGATGGCATTACTTGAATATAAATGAGAAGAAAAAAGATAGCAGAGTCTATCAATAAAATACTGCGACCAAATTATGTGAAAAAGAATTAGAAAAGTGGGCAGAGGATAAGAGAGGGTTTCTCTGCACTTCAAAAGAAAACACTGTATTGACTTTCATTTACTTATATTTGATAGGCCTTTTCCATAAAATATTTGAAGACAAAAACAGATGAAGTGGGTTTACCATAAAATACCAAAGACCATAAAGATAAATGAGAATAAAGTATGATTCTACAATAATCACCTTAACTATGAAAATTTGTCCAGAACTGTCTAAGGATATTTTGGCTATACTAACACTTTTGCAAGTTAAAAATAAAAATTTTTTTTAAAGACAGCCAGGCAACATATTCTCTATATCCATCGCAATATTTAGCCCCTTTATCTAACCACTCTGAACTGGGAGCACTTTTTAAAATAATCTGTCAACTGCGCTACTATATTCTTTTGTAAAGAGCCACCTGTCCTTCAATAGCTGTTTCTATTTCTTCTAGTTACACACCATAGGCAGCAGAGTAAAGGAATTTAACTGCTTTTTCTAAAGTACCAAGAAACAACAAACAGAGGAATGCAGAACAACTATCCAAAAAAGAAAGACAAAGAATCCAATAATAAAGGAGGGCGGACTCAGCCAAGAGGTGGAAAGGCAGCATCTGACCGAGGAACAGACTGAGGCAGGAAGAGAAAGGGTTGGCTAACAAGGCTGGGCACTGAAACAGCCTCTAAGTAAAGCCAAGCAGAGCAGAACAGAGCAAATGGGAGCAAAGGGACAGAAAGGATGACAGAGACAAGAATGTGTTAGAGATAACTGAAAGAAAATTTGCATAAAGAAACAGGGACTCATTTCACAGATGTGGAAAAAAGAAAAGCCAAACGTGAGAATTTTATATCCAATAATGTTATTTTCCTTGATCCTTATTTTGTAAGAAGGAGTGAATGCAACAACTCAGGAAAGGTTCTTAAATGCAGTGATATCAGTAACATTTATGATGTAAAAAACCAACTGATTAGTTAACTTGAAGACTCAGTTTTACAATGAAGTCATTTGAATACTTTCCAATTCTCATTTGGGATAAAAATTTAACTTAATTCTAAAGCTGCAGGACCTAACATATGAAAACCTTATTAAAAGTAATAAAAATGATTTTCTCAAACAAGAACAAAACATGAAAACACACACACCACACGTACACACACACACAGTAGTTAATAAAGCTATGACAGCCGCATCCTACTTATGAGTTATATCGTTCACAGGGTCTGTGTTGGGCAAACGTGCGCATTTTTAAAGCAGCGATTTACTACTTGGTCAGCTGCTAGACAAGCGTAGTTAAATCATCCTAGAAGAATCTGTTCTGAAAGAATCAAAGTTCTCAACTGCCTACCTTAATACTCAGAATCCTGTCAGGCACTATTAACTAAAAGGCAATGGGGCAAAATAGAGAATAAAAATTTTAAAAATGAGAATGGATGTCCCATCACGGAAGTGTAATTGGAAAGAGCCTTCCGGTATTTATTGGTATTTTATGTCTTTAAATTCACAAAGCTGTAATAATTATAAAGCGTGGCATACTTAAGAGAAACCACAGGAGTATGTAACTCTAGAGAATAATGTATCCATCCATGGAATCAAGCCTCTTTTTTGCACAGACCAGTTTTCTACGATTTGCAACACCCTATCACATTTGATTTCCCCACACCCACCACCTTCCAAAAGAAAAAAAAAAAATCCAAAGATCCTCCATAAATGTTGAATATTTATTGAATTCCGAATTTTAAATTTCATAAACTTTTTGTCAAGAATTGTAGGTTCTTTGATAAACCACATAATTAGGGTAGATAACCAATGATTATAGGTTATTCTTTTCAGTACCATATCTTACCAATTACAAAAAGAAATCATAATGACAGCCATAAATGTAACATTATTGCTCCTTCCTGCTGACAGAATATTTCCCAAAATGCATTTTTTCATATTTCTATAATTTCTTTAGCCAAAGTCAAAAGGAAGAAGTTTTTTTTAATATTAAAGTGTATAAAAGGAATGTCACATAAACACCTGATTAGAAGAGTGGTATCAGTTAAAAACATATTTTAAAACTTCTTAAAAACCACTTTCACTCTTTACCTACTACTACTCACTTTTATACATTTAAAAATTTGAAAAAAGGTATTGGGCCAACTGAAAAAAAGTTACAGTACTGGATCATGTGATTTCTGAAATGTATAACTAAGGATACCGAAAACAAGGTATCTTGAGGTATGTCCCATAAATCTGAGGGACAGTTTCAGTTGTATCACATTATAAATTCCAAAAACTTCAAAGACACATGTTTCACAGTTTGGGGCGGGGGGGGGGAACAAATACACAGAAAATCATTAGAAAACCTAAAAAGAAACTAAATTATCTTAATAAAGAGATAAATGTTATGCTCTCAAAGAGCCCTAGCAAACTAACTTTGTGGGGTCTATGCTAAATTTGGAAGATTTAGATTTAATTCCAACCCAAAATCTGAGACCAGAAATATAAAATGTCACAATTCAGAATTTTTAAAATGATACTTGTTTGAAAAGTAACCTTTCCTCTTTTCATCCATCCCTCCGTCCACGAGGCAGGATGACAGGACGTGGCAAAGCAGAGCAGTAGACTGACAATCTGAGAGCTAAGCCTCAGTCTCCTTCCGCTCGGCGTCTCTCCCCACAGGTAAAAAGTGAGGGAAATACTAACAAGGTAGGTGGGGAGTAATGAGGTATAGCTGAGGCAAGATTAACCACGAGTCGTTAACTAGCAAAGCAGAGTGGTGGATACATGCGAATTCTGTTCTATGTTTGTCTACATTTAGATTTTTCCTTAATAAAAAAGAGGGGGGAGATAGATGGGATAGTAGGCTTGCTCACACATTTTTTCATAGACATGGTGGCGGTACAGACAAGGGATGATACTGAATTTAGCTTCTTTAATTTTTTATGTATTTGTATTTTTAATGGTAGAAATACCAGGCACTCAAGTTCAACAAACTCTGGCCTACGGGTTGCTAAAATGTGGGCACATCTGACTCACTTCAGACTCGAATGCCTGGGTATATCTGCAAGTATAATATTTTAACCAGCCTTTCAGGGCAGAACCTAGGATTCGAAATAAATATTATATCTATAATCATGTAAGTTCAAACAGAGAAAGATAATTTTTGTTTAAGGTTCCACAGCAATTTCTACTTCCTCAAATTGAATATGTTAAAAACACCCTTAGATTAGATTAGATTACATTATATTATATATTTTGTACCATCTGTGAAGTATTGCGATACAGTACAATAGCCTCAAATACTGTCAAACTGTACATTTCATAATGGATGACAGGCACATAATGCTGAATTTGTGACACTGAACTGAAATGGAAAATATGATTTTGACATTAGTACACTGAAAATCTCATTCTAAAAATATCAGCATGACAATCTATTTGTCAAAATAACAGAATTCTAGACAACTTGCTTCCATTAGTAACTTTTATTTATCTAAATAACCTCTCATTTATGTCTTTATGCATATACAAAATCTTGCAAGTAAGTTCAGTTCATAAATCCATGATTAAAAATGACTAAATAATGACAGATAGCTATGCCATATGAGCAGTGACACGCCAGCTCGGGGACACGGAAGAGCATCTGAGCACAGGAGCCGCCCATATGCAGTTTCTTCCTTCGGTTTCAATGAGCCACACAGGCAAACTGAGGGCATAACCAACAAAACCAGCCACCTGGCTAATTCTAATTTCTAGTTGCCTATTAATTGCGATTTTTTTACTTTTAATAGTTCACATGTCGATTCTTTCCAATTCTTTACGAACGTATTTTGGTGATAGTTACAGGCGTTTTAGAAGACTCCAAACTTGGAAGCAGCGTAACATCCCTTCCCCCTCAAGTAAAAAACTAAACCAAACTAAATGTCGTTTTTGAAAGAGTCTCTTAATCTGCTTGTTTCCTTCTAGAAAACCACAGTTTTAGTCAATATACCTCAAAAGAATGCAGAAGTAAAAAGGCTACGTGTTCAGGGAAAGGCATATAAAAATAATAAAAGGCAAAAAAAAAGAGAAACACAGAAGGAAAAGTCCTATACAAAGACAGATATAAGCAATAACAACTCTTTAACACAGAAGGCAGTCAATATTATAAATGTATAAAGCCATGTTTGAAGAAATATACAAAATCTACTTCTGTCAGATTTTGTTCTCTGTAAGGTTTTCCCAAGCTTCCTATTTAAAACTGCAATCCCCTCATCACCTACCTTACTACCCCTCTTCCTTGCTTTTTCTCCACAGCATTTACAACCATCTACTATGATACTCATTTACGTCTCCTCTCCCTCATCGCCAGGGATGTGAGTGCGAGCGTGCTCACTGCTGTTTCCTCCACAGCGGTCCACTGCTCGGCCCGCACTGCGTGTGCCAATATTTGCTCAATGAATAAATGGATGAATACAAAAAGTGAAACTGAGCTTGCACCCCTAAACTGATTCCAGAAATTGAAGGGAACCCCTTGAGTCTAAAGAGAGGGTGAGATGACTTCACAACTGGTAGTAAATTCACCAAACTCATCAACTCGAGATGGTAATGAATTAAAGTATACAGATTAAAAAGAGGACTGGATAGATTTGTAAATGACAGTTCATATAAAAACAAAGATTTTCCAGGGGAAAGTCTCTGTAGTAGATATTCAAACAAATAACCCTACCTTACAACAGAGCAACCCTTAGTGGAGTATCACAAACACAGCCATAGATCTAACTACTGTAATAATAACATTCTGATGCCACCAGCTGCCTTGGGGTGAGCTTGGAACTCAAGTCCTGATTCTGCACTTTTGACATCCCAACAGGAACAGTGAAGTTAGGTAGCAAAAGGTGAAACTCAAGAGGTTTGGGGTATTCCAAGTAGCCCCCCCAAAATACAAAGTTCTCATAATGCCCCCCACCATGTTTCTCCCATAACAAGCAGCATTAGGAATTCCCAGGTCCTGCCACAACCAGAAAAAAGGAAGAAGGTACTGGATCCTAAAAGTCACTCACCAACTTCTGAAACTAAGAAATTGGTTTTATCAGACACTAAGGAAATCCCAAGCAAGTCTAAAATTTCATACACACACACACACAAACGTACAAGAATGAAATTCATATATACACACTTTGAAAAGGTAAAAGAAAAAGAGACTGAAGGTCAGCCGAAATCTACTGTAAGATGATGCTGCATTTGTAGAAATATCCGAAATTCATTAATTTATGCCATTAAATCCATTTCTAAAAAATAGGAAACAAATCCACTTGGAATTTTAAAAAAATGCATTGCTCTGGTCATTATAAAATCAGGGCTAGACAAAATCATTAAATGGTTAAGCCTGTTTTCTCTAATTTGATTAGAGATGAAGATAATCTGAGGTTTAATAATCACTCACTGATTACTTCTACTAGGAAAGGACATTGGGTTTTGTGCTGAGTTAAAGAAACTACCGTGTAGTCTTCTGCCTTCAGGAAGCTTACAATTTGGAAAGATCGACTATTTATAATAAAATATAAATCACAATTCCCAATCAGTAGCAGGGTAAGACGAAGTGAACTCATCAAGTTAGGAACCACTCTAATTTAGGAAAGATGAATTTAACTCAGGTGGGAAACCTATTCTAAGCAGAATAAAGGACGAGACTTAAGTTATAGAGAAATGACCAGGCAGAATCCAGGTGACCGTAGGGGGGTAGCAGCAACTGCCATGTACTGAGCACGGACGTGTCAGACGCAGTGCCGCGTGCCTGTGTCCTACGGTGGAATCTTTAAAACAATCTTCGAAGGTGGATCTTATTAGCCCTATTTCACACAGTTTGAGTAATCTGCCTAAGCTGAAACTACGCATCAGTAGCAGAGCTGAAATTCAAACCTAGGACTGCGCATTCTGAAGTTCCTGCTCCTATCCAATTACGCAACACCCACACACCAGCCGGGGCCAGGAAAGAGAAGCTACAGAGCGGAGCGGCGAGTATGAGTGTGAGTGTGAGGACGTACGCTGGACCGTAAGCTTCCTAACGGCACAACCATGGCTTCACGGCACTCAGTGAATAAATGATTTTGCACTGTAGGCAATGAGGAACCCTAAAATATACTGACCCGAAGAAACATAAAACTCTGGGCTACTTGAAAACATCCCAAGCACCTTCTTTGTAGAGGATTCTATCAATCCATATTTAGAGCCACTTCCAGTAAAAATTTTATCCAGATTATAAATTCATAAAATATTAAGAATATATTCCATGTTTTAGATTCCTCCTCTGTCTAGCCAACAAACACAGCAGCCTAGTATTTAGGTACTACAGTAACTGAATCTCTACATTCAAGTTTCAGGTTAAGACTTCCAAGAATCTAGCACTCTCTTTTCATCTGAATTACACTCTAAATATTTGTAGTTTTCCTCCCAACCAGTAGGTACGTTGGCAGATCAGGAATCTGGTTCACTCTAAAGTAAATGATTTAGATCTCCACCTCCCGCAAAAAAAGCCCTTTTCTTCATTTAATATAAAGCAAATTCAATTTAATGCATCGTACTGAGTCTCTCAACTCAGATGAAACTGCAGCATTACATTTAAAAAAAGAAATCATAAAGACTAAGAATGAGGAACTCTTAGGCAAAAATGCAAGAGCTAACTAATATTTCATCATACCTTTGTTTATCATATCTCTTTTTATTGAAGGTGAAGATAAATCCAAAGGGAACAGTTTTACAAGAAAGGTTTGTCCATGGGGACTTACCTTGTTAAGAGCAAATGACAAATGGTTTTCCCCTATAGGAAACCTACTCCTGTTTTATATATATGTATCCTTTCAGATTTGGTACCACAAATGAGGCTGGTAAGAGCATCAGGTTGCTGCTAGAAAGTTCAGTTATTTGTCATTTTCTTGGTCTGTCTTGGATGGATGGTTTCAGTGATTAACTGGGTTAGCAGTCAGATTATGCATCTTTATCACAAAATAGGACACCAAAACTACGTTCAAGTGTGAGCTCACAGATTTACTTACATCACACACACACACACACACACACACACACACGATAAAATAAGACAAAATCTTGGTAATTACTTATTCCTGCCAGTCTCCTACTATTAATCAGTAAACAACATATCCTTCCAAAAATTCAGATTAAGGAAATAAGAAGTCATACAATAGCATGACTGCTGCTGCCGCTTCTGGTTGCTATGGAATAAAGGACAGTCCCTTCACATTCTCATTCTGCTGCTTCTCTTACTGAGCACTGCAACACCTTTAAAGCCCAGCCGGGCAAGTCTCAGCTTGTACCACCGACATCAGCTGCCAACATTTTACTTCTGTTCTGTATGAGTGACCTACAGGAACAAATGTTTCAGTTATTAAAATTAATAATTCGCCGGGTTTTTACAATGATCTTTAGAATGATTAGTACCACCATTACCCTCATCAAAAAAAGTAGAGGCGCAAGCCCAGTGTGAGAATTATTTACACGAATACACTGATTACGACATACATCACTAACACCCAGTAAGGAGAAATCCAAACATACATAACATTCTGTTTTTAAAAATCCAGCAAATACGGTATTTTCCCTTAATATACAGCCTATTTATGATTTGAAAAATATTTTAAAATTTGATTTCTATGTCATTCTAAAACAAAGCAACTAAAGAATGATCTGTATGCCAAAACTTACAGTTGGAAATAATAAAAAATTAAGATATTTATTCAAACCTTACAGGATGATAAAACTTTAATTTGCTTTTCCTACAAAAAGATAAAATAAACGTGGAGCGTGGGGAGGGGGGTCGGCCTACATAACCTCTAAAGTCTGTTCCAACTTAAAAATTCTGATTCTAAAATAAAACATCCTAATTATGTCTACTGGAATCCCACATGTTTGTGCCATTTGGAAGCATGTGTGTAGCTCTAGTGACAGACTTTTTTACCTCTTGAATCTCTCCCCTAAGCACCCTGGATGCCCCCTTTGGTCAGCTGTGCAGAGCCAGACATACTAGAGGGGCAGAAGAATAAGGCAGGAGAAAGTTCAGCAGAAACAGGGAGAGAGGCTGAAGTTGAGCCCGAAGGAGGAAGACACTTATCATAGGGGGTTTGAGGTTCCAGCTCCAGACCCAAAAGCTTAACAGGGTCAAGTTCTGAAATAACAATTCTTGGATAAAGCTTTTCTGTACATGGTGCTCTTCCAAATTAGAATATTAAGTTGTTTGCTCTTGGGGAGTTACTCCAATATAGAGTAAGTGGACCAATATTACATTTTTCACGTTAGAAATCGCTTATTTTTAAATTACGTCATAGGACATAAATAGAGTAGTCACATTTTTTTTAAAAACTTTTAAATGCCAGAATAAAATTACCAGTGCTTTTACTGACACTATATTGAATGTAAAATAATAAAAAGCCAAATAAAATTATACTTTGATTCTGAGGTATCTAAAAAGCACAGAAAACGTTATTAGAAATAATGTTTACACTGATGTTGCATTAAATTCATAATAAAATCTGTGTAAGTACGAGTGAAATTAACATGTACTCCATCATTAGTTTTGCAGGGTTACGTCTATGTTTCGTTCAAACACTGGCTGATTAAGCTTTGTAATTTGCATTCTCTTGTATACATCACACCTTCTGTCTACTTTTGGAAAGCTTCAATATATGAGAATCTAATAATTTAAATGTTATTAGAATCTATAACTTAAGATGTTTCTTAATGGCAGAAAGAATTAACTATAACCCTTTGAGAAAAGAAATGGTAGTTTAGTTATGGGATAAGATCATTTAATTAGTGCATCACTTGGGATGTTTTATATCACGTTACCATTATGACTGGCTAGTAGTCACCTGGAGCAGAAATATTTTAAAAGACTGCCAATATATTGTATTAAGTCACATACATTTCTATGGAACCTTTTGTCTTTTAAGAGAGGGAAGAAAAAGAGGGGGAGGGCAGAGGGAGAGGGAAAGAAGGAATCTTAAGCAGGCTCCACACCCAGCACAGAGCCCAATGCGGGGCTCAATCTTACAACCTTGACACCATGACCTGAGCAGAAATCAAGAGTTGGATGCTTAACCAACTGAGCCACGCCGGTGCCCCTCTATGGAACCTTTTGGATCAGACAGAAGTTTAGCAATTACAGTTACAGAACCAAAAAAATGCAGGCCTTACTTAATGTAATGAATTTACTTCTTCATACCTTATTCATTTAATTAAATTTAAACAAAACGAAAACATCAGCTTTCAAATAAAGAGATTTAGGTCTACATTTTGTGTTGTTTATTAAAATGCCATTAATCATTGTTTGTTATACATATTAGTCTGCTCATTACAGAATAATTTCCAACATGAATAATGGATTTTGTTTTTTTGCTATAGACTCTAGCATTAGAAAATAAGCTTCTCTCATACCTGACCTCAGTCAAATAAACTAAGGAACCCTCCTCATTCCCTGAGGCAGTGAATCAGAAGACATTAAACTGCTTTGAATGGTGGCCTAAGTTAACCAGTATATTAGCTCTCGCCAATGGATGTCTCTTCCTTTATATTCCATTATGTCCCATAACGGAGCTGCTAACTTTGAAGGGAATATCTTAGCAGTTGGTTCTCTTCCCTGAGCAACTTACAAATGCCTCTAACAGTTCCTCCAAATCTACCTACACACAGGTTACGAGAAGAGGGTCCAGAAGATTAACACCATTCCACCTCTGAGAGGTGCACCTCACACAGCGGTCTTCCTGTGTCCTGCAACCACGAGCTGCTGTCCTTGTGCTCACTCCCTTTATAATGACAGGTCAGATTTCCAGTGGGAGAGCCTGGAATTATTAAGCAAATAACTGAGAACAAACTTCCTGATTTAGAAATGTTATTCTGAGAAGAAACGACATGAGGACCGATGAAGGTCAATCACTCTCAACTGTTCTGTCTGAAACAGAATGTAAGCACTGTTTCAAGCCTCCACTGAGTCTTTCTTACCATTACATTTTTCAGAGAAACACAGAATAAGGCAGGATTCAAGTTTATTTCAATAAACAAATATTTCAAATTATATAGCTGTAAGAATAGAAGGTATTAATTGTTAAATATATGTGTTCGGCACGTGGGGGTTCATTATACTGTTCTCTCTACTTCAATATAAGTTTTAAAAGTTCCAAAATAAGGAAGTTTTAAGAATATATACATTTTTAGTATACAGTTTTATTTATTTATTTGAGATAGAGCAAGACAAGTGAGAGAGAGAGAGAGCACCAGTGAGTGCATGGGGGGTCGGGGGGAGAGCAGCAGGCAGAGGGAGAAGCAGATTCCCCGCTGAGCAGAGAGCCCATTGCGGAACTCGATCCCAGGACCCTGGGATCATGACCTGAGCTGAAGGCAGATGCTTAACCCACTGAGCCTCCCAGGCACCCCTGGTATACAGTTTTCCACTATATATTGGCTTCCCAAATGTAAACTGCTTTAGATACCAGATAAGCTAATGAGATCCCCGTTGATTAATTTTGTATATTTCATATACTACTATTATAAAACTTTCTAATAATAAAATAACACAAGGAAACTCCGAAGCAACATCTCAACTTAATGCTTTTCTATATAAAACATTAAGTAAAAGTTAGATCCCAAACGATAACAGTCAAAGGTTCCACAGCCTTATTACAAATATTTTCAACAAAATACTATAAATATTTTCAAAGTACAAGCATCTCCTATTAGTCAAAATCACAGTAAAGCAAAAACAATGACTGTTCATCCAATAAATAATCTCGCCAATCAAACTCTGATTTACCCACTTTATTTTTATCTCTATTTTAAAATTCTCCACTAATTTCATCTAACTACATTTTCAGTATCTCCTTTTTATCCTTTTTGATTCCCAAATATCATCTCTGTCATTTTTGTAGCCCTCGACAACTTGAAACCTTAAGAAATATTTCCACACAGCTGGGGATATGTAATTTTGGTCTAATTTCTTATTTCTCTCTTTTCTTTCAAAATACTCCTTAAAACCCAAAGAAACCCTGAGTCTTCAGGATTCCTAAATTAACCAAAATAGTACAGGCACTAAATACAAACTGATATAAATCCTTTAATTCCTCATCCAAAAATAAAGGGCAACGGCATAGAACTACAAGCTTACAGACAAATGTACCCACTCACCTGAGGCCTCTGCTGGCATGCTTTTGAATCAAATTTTAGATTTACCTGATTCACCCTCATTCTTACCCTATTCCTTCAGATCAACGTGGTGTTCTGGGCATGGAGTGGCATCTCCTGGCGTTCTTTCTAAGGCTTATAAACCAAAAGGTAAACTGGAACTTCTAAAGCCCACGTATAATGCGTCACAAGACTGTGCTGTGGGATTGGGAAATTCCAGACAGCAATGAAAATTAACAAAAACACAACAGAATAAGAAACTTATATTATCCAAGACAGAAGCTTTTATGTCAAAGTTTATCCAGGGCACCAGGACTGGAGGTGAGTGAAGTTTCAGGATGGCTACAAGGAGCTCCTCTCACCAATACTCTGATCTACATCTCCAGTCCCCGGTCACTTGCATTTCTATCAAAACTAATAAATGCTCAAGAGAGTCTAACCCAAGCAAAATATTAAAATGCATCACCTTCCAATTTCAGAAACAAAATCCCACCTCACTTCTAAGCCATATGGCTCTCAAACCTTTGCTGAAATATAAATCCACATCTATTATAGAGCGCTACTCATTCAACATTATTTAAAAGGTTTTAAATTTCAAAACTCGGCAGACTTCTAAAAATAAAGGAACAGATCAAATGTTGATCCAGCAGTATAATACCTTAATCTACTATAATTGGAATGAATTACAATTTTTGTCTTTAACTATAATGAATTCAACTTCAGCATTTATGGCCTTTGTTAACTAAAGGTTGCCTCTAAAAATCATCATAAAATGTGCAGCACTATTAAAAGTTGTTCCCCAAATCACACAAAGGTCATTCAAAGAACTTAAGTCAAATATTTCCCTCAATTTTCTTTGCCTCAAGAGAACAGCACTAGAGTGGTTCCTAATACTGTTACAAGATACATATAATGCAAAAACTAGTGAGCAAATGTCGTACTGACCGAAGTTCTGAAACACCAGCAACACATACATTAAAACGACTTTCTAAAGACCTACAAACACACATATACACAAAACACAATATATAAGCTAAATTCTATTTTTCTTAATGTATGTACACCCTAAAACTATAAAATGACTTTTTAAACAAAATGTTTTAAAATGTCACTTAGAAGCATGCAATATGACCTTGTTATAAAGCAAAGAATTCTAGCTTCATCTGTGCCTGTGTTAGTTTTTTCCTGTTGGGTTTTCATTACGCCACATCAAAACACATACTGTACATTTAAAATGGTAAAGGTGATTTTAAGACCACTAGAATAGTATCTTTTCATGTGTTTTTTTATTAATGACCTTTACACTGACACTTCATTAAAAATCACCTCCAAGACTGTCATCAGACATAATCAGATGCCAATCAGCAAAAGCCTGATGTGACAGATTATACTCTTTGGTTCTTTAAAATGTCAGCCTAAATAGGAGGAGGGGGACAACCTAGGTTCTATTGCAAAAAATACACTCACAAAACAATCTACCCAAAGCAAAATGTGGAGAGGTGGATCGGAAACATCATTTCCATTATGTGGCACACAAACCAGATTTTCGCAATACTCCTTTCTTTTATGCCTATCTTCCTAAAAACCTGTGCATGACCAAATCACAATATTGGCTCCCTAGAAGAAGATGATTGCACATCTACTAATGCACAAGGGATAGACATACAGATAGAGGCAGTCTTTAAGGAGAAAAGGATCACTGATAAATAGAAAGTAATAAGACCCTGTGCTCACAAAAGTACGTATACTCTGCACAACACGACAGCTGAAAAGCAAAGAGAAGTGGAAGAAACACTGGAAAACCTGAGTCACTTCTGTCTCCCCCTCCCCATGTCCACAGTTCCCACCTCAAACCCCACTCCCACCAAAACTTCACAGTCCGGAAAAAACGGCTGGGTAAGTATTTAGTACACTAGTATTTAACAATGAAAACAGGATATGATTTCTAAATGTATCTCTTCTTCCTGCCTCTCCAGGAACCTTCCTCACCCACCGTTCCGCAACTAAAGCACAGAAGAAAGAAACAAGTGATAAGCGAGGACTTTCTAAAATGGTTTTGCATATTAAAATAAACTATGTTGATTGATACATTTTTAAGAATGATAGTTATGACATTTGAAATTACGAAAAGCTATCAAGTGTTGGAATCTGGACACGGTTCAGACACTTGAATATGTTTATATAAATCAATAAAAAACAATCGTTCAAAAATAGTTTTAAAAGCAACAATAATTACAATCTATTAATCTTCTGTACACTTATTAGATCAGTAAAAGAGGTGAGATACAGCAGAACCTAAGACTTATCTTGAACTAATGCAAACTATGCTTCCGTCTGCAGTCTGCGATGCTCTAAAATCTTGAAGTCTAGTTGCCAAATTGACATTAAAGTAAAATTTTATGAAAAGGCATACTTCTTGACCAAAAGACACAATATTTTTTCTGCCACCAACCTGAATAAAAAGAATGCTTATTTAAGTATTAATAATATTCAGGGGAAGAAAGCAGTACGTATCACCAACGGAAAAACAGCAGAGAATACGAGCGAGTGTAGATGAGGGGAATGTTTCCCAGAGCAGGGCCCCAAAGTAATCCAAAGGCACTTGCCCAAACCCCTTGACAGGACTTTAGCTCTTTTCAAAAGCAGCTGAATAGCGTGAAGAGAAGAAAAAGTCAAGGCTATAATAACTGGGGGAGAAATGTTGAAAAATGAGATAAACAGAAACCTAAACTTTTACTGCTTCTGATGAGAGAGCTCACGCTATCCCCTCTCCTCCCTCCCTCCCTCCCTTTCTCTCCCTCCGTCACACTGCCTATCCACAGACTTGGGAAATTATGTCCAGTTTTAAATATCTCATCGGTGAGCAACAGGCAGGAGCCCCAACTGTCAGACACTTGTCTGGCACACAGACATAGAGGAGCTGGCTCGGCAGGAGCTCAAGCTGTGAGGCTCAGCTAATTCTATGTGGGTGAGCAAACCAGGGCACTTGGCCACAGCTCCCTATGGGGGCCACTGAAATGGTGGGACCTTCTGAGACTGTGACGTAGGTATGGCCATTATGCTTGACCCAGGCTCTGGGTTTTCCTTCTCTGTTGTTCTTAGCAGAAGAAAGAATAGGCAAGCAAAATGCCAGCCTCTCAGTCCATCGGTCAAGGAAACACCAATTCCCGGCTCCCTGTTATCATCATGTTTTTTTCCCAGTGCCAATCTTGCCATGGAATCCTAGACTATTCGTGCTCAGAGGGCTTGAGAGATCACAGAGCCCTATTGTTTCATTTTATAGACAGAGAAACTGAGACCTGGGGGGTTGAAGTGAGCAGCCTAAGGTTTTACAGTTAGTGGTACAGTGAGTCCCTAAACAGACCTGGGTTCTCTCTTCTATCCCGCACTTTTGAAGACTCTTCTTTCTGTCATCCCCCTCTTTGCGCTCTCCTCTCTCCATCCACATTCCTTCCCCATGGATCTGTCTCCTCTCACCAGCTAATGCACTTTCATTTTCAGATGACTGCCTCACTCTTAGTTTTCCTGAGCTCAGCTCCAACTAGTCCGTCCCCATTTTTGCCTCGATAGGAAGGATCAAGAACCTCTGGTCGTCCTGGCCGAGCAAAGCAAACGCAAGCAGTACTGACCAGGTATTACGGTGTCTAATAAAAGTAGTGAGAAAGAATTACGTAGGGATTAAGAGTCAGCAATGGGCAGACATGTGATGTGCAAACATAATATTTTGGGGCTAGACGAGAGATTTAAACTAAAGAGCTTAGCCAGAGGCAAGTACCTAGCCAGGACTAGGACAGGAGCCTCCTGGAGCAAAACTGTGCTCAGGTTACATCATTCGTGGAACAAGGATACGTATTTGTTCAAGAGGGCAGTCAGACAGATAGAACCTGTAAGAAAATAATGATGGTATAACCTTGCCATCTAAGTCATGGTCCCTGGCTTTTTTCCCAAAAGTTCCTTTTCAAATGGGTGTGAAATTCACCGGAAAAAGAGAAGCGGAGGAGATGGCTGAGCTGAGAGTCTGCTACTTTATATATTGGAACTAATTGTCTATAAAAATAATGTAAAAGGAATCATATAATTAAACACTTAGCAGGAGTGGGGAGAACGAGAACAGGTAAGATGAGAGAGACAGGCAGGAAAGCCGTGCATTACACAACGCTTCAGCAAAAAAGATGACCCACGGTTTTGAGTCAACTTTCAACTGGGATATGTATAAATCACATTTCCAGTTTGAGAAAGATCAGGACTAGCTAATCTAGATCACTCTAAAATGGATAAAAAATAATTCTCAGTCAAAATGCTTAGAAAAAAAGATATATAGCAAATTACTAGATAGCAACGTTAGAGACAGTAAAGCAGCCAACTGTTTCTTTAAACATCTTCAAGAGCCAAAGAAAGAGCACCAAAGATGACATTTTTCCTCTCTAATTTCACATTATGCTTTACTGCATAACATTCCAAGGTTACTCTATACCCCAAGATCGGGGTTGGCAAATTATCCCAAAATTACTTACTGCTACAGGTATACAAGTGGTGACCTCACACATTTTTCTACTCTTAATAACAATTCTCAGCAGTGCATTATAAAACTGTAGAATAATTCCTCGATGAACTCGTCTTTATACAGCTATTTATTGTCATTATATATTAATGACTACATTTTATATAAAGTCTATAAAAAAGGCACAAAATGTTTTCAAATGAATTCATGTATAACAGATGTGAAAAGGAAAATATAACTTGGACAACAAGATGGACAATAGGAATTGTAAGAGTTTATGAAATGTTGCATTATGAGTTCTCAGTCTGAGATTCCCTGGACCAGGAGATTTGTCCAAATGCAGTAAAAGAATGCCATTATAATAGGGCTGCAGAGTAAAACTAACACATTACTTTGGGCTAACATGCTATTAATTCAGTGTAATAACAAGACTGGTTATCAAATAGTAATCCAAATTTCACAGTAATCTAAATAGCTTCACATCTTTATTTTTAAAGGTAGGGGAGGAGAGATTAGTTATTTAATGAGTGTAGATCACTGGGCAGTATCTTTCAAAATTTAGGGCCCACTGAGGAGATAATCAGAAACATTTTAAAAGAACTCTTAGATGGCAGAAAGATTTAAAAAGGTATCTTGTCAGTAGTCTCTCATAGTAAGAATCAACATGTATTGAGCATGTATTCAGTATTATATACTGAGCAAAGCACAAAACCCTGTAGGGCAGGTAACGTTGATCCTATTTCTCAGACGAGAAAACTGAAGCTAAGTTAAGCTCAGTAACTTGTCCAAGGTCCCACAGCTAGCAAGATCATCTGAAACCTGACCCTAAAGCCTGTGTTCTTAACCAATATCCTTATCCCATCACTCCATTTAAAGGACAAAACATATACCTATTTGGTACTTGAGATATATTCCCATTTTTAACTGATTTATTTTCATTAAGTACCTCCTGTATCTTGATATGAAATATAAAACTTCAAATACAAAGGTGTTAAAACAATCTCATATACTTTAAAAATCTTAATGGCAGAAACTAACTGGTAAACTGTAAGACCACACTGTAAAAGAAAAATGCCTCACCTATTTTAACAAAACTAGTGTTTAAAAACAGTTATTCTCTATTGATATCTCTGACTCGTGACATTCCAACGCATGAAGTACTAGGTCTTGTAAAGGGACTTATAAAAAATATCACATTTTGCTGATTGTAGTTAAACGTGGGATAACAGTATAGATCAATCCATAAATCTGTTATCTGGAGGAAAAAAAACTTATACAACTGTATCTTTCTAATCTTACTTGAGAAAGACACTGACTACCACTGTTTCAGTATTTGTCTTTTAGAGTATATACTGCAGAAGGAGGAAAAAGTCAATGATGCAAGAAGAGCCCAAGAGATTGGATTCAATGCTTCTCCATAAAAAATCACACTCAACAAATACTCAGATACAGAAAACAATATCCAACCACTTCTAGTTTGGAAGTATACAGCACAGAGTGAGGCAAAGATTCTAAAACTTTTCAGGTAATAAAAGCCAAAGTTAATAGTCAAACAAGACTGCTCCAACAGCGTCAAGTGGGGACTGAATTCTCCAGACGATTTTTTAATATTATTATTGTTGTTGATTTAATTAGCCTGACAACTATTATTACCACTTATACTTTTGAGGTAGTTTTAAAAAATCATACTATAAAAGCATATCATTAATTATGCCATATAAAAACGTTTTAAGAATATACAATATATTGTTATGTGCCAACAATACCCAATCTATGCAGTACAGAGCCATACTGTCGAAATAGTAGGATTCTCAGGTTAACCTAAATTTTTGAGACAGAGATTGACATACCTGCGTAGGAAGACAATCAATGTATACACCTAAAGGACGAATGCTGACATTCAAACTATGCCAAAGTATCAATCTGGATATTATTTTATGTTGTGCTAATACATATTATACCAGTACAGAGACAGACTTTGGTACAAAACTGCCAATTAAGACAGCGTATTAAATTTAAACTCAACAGAAATAAGGCTATTAGATGCTTGAATGCATATATAATTAACATTTTTTCTTTAAATAAAAGTTCTAATCAGTTCACATTTTTAGTGATGATAATCTCATGTTGCAAACAGCACAGCACCCTCTGGTGCATCTGTTCTAAGATGTATAAAATTCCCACAAAAAAGGAGAGAACCAAAGTAAAAATGAACCTTAGAAATCAATAGGTTGATACTCTTTTATTTACTCCGGTACATATTTTTAAACATTAATGCTTAAAAACAATTTTCGCTTAAAAAGACCACTAAAAATGTCATAGTAACAATTGAAGTAGGTCAGAAAAATGTTTTAATTTGAAAATATTTAAAATAATGAACAAAAACAATACTGGTTTCCAACGCTTATCATTCAAATTAAAAGAATGCTGTCAAAAAAAAAATTCCTTAAGGATGGTATGGCCAAAGTTAGGTGTCATGTTAATCAAATTTCACTTAATTTAAATCTTCCTTGGCTTTTTGCTTCAGGTAATTTTGACTGATTGGTAAAGTGCTCCCGAGTACTTTTTCTGGATTCAAATGGAATTTCCCACTACTTTTAAGATTTTTTAAGATGTTTTATGAAAGGGTTCACAACTTATACAGCTTGAAAATAGAATATTCAGAAATAAAAGTTATGTTAATTATGAATCTTAATTTGAAGAGTTCAAAACTTCTACTTAAAAAAATAAAAAAAAAAGAAAGAAAGAAAACTTCCTAGGAAAATAATTAACTCCAAAAGTATATTTTACTAAGGACAAAAGCAAAGGATGCCACCTGCTTCAGACAGCCCTTTTGTGAACCAATGGAAGTCCCAACACAATGCACTAGAAATGAAAGTGACACCTGTTTAAAGCGGCCATCTGTCCCTAACAAGCTAGATTTAGTCAAATCCACTTAATCTTGGATTTCCAAAATATGGGAACACTATGCACCTGTGAACAGAGAGGCATTTAAAATCTGTTTTGCCATGGCCACTGGGAATCTATATCCAACAGTTAAAGGAAATGACTCCATTAGGGAAACTAAGTTGTTTTGTTTTTTCTTTTAAGTAACTGGAAGTAGAATATTTTTGTCTAATGTTCAGCATAAAAACAAACAACTAGCAGACTCTTTTTAATTTAAAGGTTTACTTCCTTGAAGACTTCACAATTTAAAAGCTTACTTCTTTGGTATTCTCATTCCTTGTAACACAGTCTCACTATATATGCCAAGAACAAAGTAACATTCCCATTAGTCTGTTCAGGAAAGAATTTGTTTAACTCTTCTCATACACATGATGCTACAGTCACCCTTTTAAACACACACACACACACACACACACACACACACACACACACACACACTCTTACAATTTAAAATTTGAACAGCAAAATCATACTCCATCTACTAATTTCTTAAGTTGGAAGTTTAGAGAAAAGCACTCACAACATCAGCTTTCTCAAGAATAAACAATGTTATCAAAAAGTAACATATCATCATTTACATAATACATTGAATCTATCTTGACTAACGATTCATTCATTTTTTAACTGCTAATTTTCTAATGGTAAAAAGTTTACCACACTCAATTTGTTTAAGGTACAAAATATTTGTTTAGGTTTAAAGGATGTTAAATTTATAAACTATAAGCCTTTTGAGTACCTGAGTACGAGATTATCTGAATACTACAGAAATACTGTTATTTTTTTAAATTAGGCAAAACTACCACATATAATGAAACATTGTAGAATGATGCACTTTAGGAATGCATTTTAGTATACTATCTTATGCATGTAAATGTACTACATAAATATGCCTACACCATTTAGTGAAATTCACAGGCAAAACAATCTCAAAAGATTCAGATAGGCATTAAGACATACAATGAATCACAGATATTTAGCTATTCAAAACAAATTATAAGTAACTCCTACTTCATACTTTTCGTTTTAAAGCATGGTCACTTTCACAGATTTTAATTAGTCTGAAAACTGAAAACACAGGAGAACGCCAATACATAACATAGTTCTTCCTAGGAAAAATATCACAGAAAGAACTAATGCTAAGTATTCATCCTCGTGTTAAATTTTAAAATTTATCATTACGTTAGTATTTCTGGTGACTATTTACTCAATCCATATGAATAACACTGACATACTTGAGCCCAAAGCATCTCTAACAGCAACTTTTACACCACCTATGTGCTTTTAAAAATGAGTAATAGAATTCAATTTAAGTTCTGTTCTCAGATCAACTTGTGAATGAAAAATCTAAATTTTGGAAAACTTGAGATAACTGTAATGAGTGAAATGCCTTAAAAAAGTTCTTGGACACTGCAAATAAAAATATTAAACCATAACATTAAAGCATATAATCTACTCAGCTGAAAACCTATTATGTAAATGGCATAAGGTCTGAAACTGTCTCAAGACAGCAAAACTCCTATTAACTTCAGAGACAGTTTATAGGACCCAGGAACTTCACCATCCAAAAGTGTTCAGGCATTTGACACTCATCTGAACAGAAAAAAAAAATACAAGTTAGTATTAGAGATTTGCATGGAACCCAGGTTGGGGAATAAATATAAAGAAATTTGAGTGCTCTGAGAAAGACTTCTTTCATCCTCAAAACAGCAATCACAAGGAAATGCATCAAAAGAGGAAAAGTTTTTTGAAAACCCCAACTCTTATTTTACAAAATGTTAGCCTTAATGGCATTACAATTACCCAACCTGCTCACTGACAATCTCAAGAATAATTAATACTGTCACAATTTTAGCAGGCTGCTCCGTTAGGTAAATCAATATGTGTTTGCTGTGAGAAAGAAGACTGTTTAAATACGTATTTTAAAATTCCAAATTGGAAACTTCAATATGTGTAAATATAATAGCACATTATATCCGTTTTAACACACATTCATTATTAAACTCTTTACTAATAATGTATTAATTAAACGTTAGGCTGAAAAACGAATTTACAGGATCTGTAAAATTGGGTTACCTCTAGCCAAGAGCCCTACTACTTGAGGACTGATAAGTATTCAAATCTACAGAGAAAAAAATATTTTTAAAAGACAGAGTTAAAAAGAAAAAAAGTTTTCTCTCCTCAGCAAGTTTAAGTCACTGTCCAAAGAAAACCAAAATGTAAACAAAAAAGAATATGTTAAGTACACACATGCCTAGATCTTAACAACCACAAAGAAAGTGAAATATACACACGTTTCAAGTTGAGAAGCTTCATACATTCTTTATGAACAACTTGACTTCAATTTCAACTCTCAAAGGAAAACGAACAGAGAAGATGAAGAAAAAAAAAACTCTTTAAAGTACTACAACTGTCACGAATAACATTGTAGACTGAGTTCTCACAAAGCTTCCTTATGCCCTTTCCCTATTTATCACACACAAAGTCTAACCACAATGAAAATTGTTAACACTCCACTGTGGGGAAGGAGGTTCATCAAAGTGAAATGGAACCTCACTACTACCCCTCCCATCTCCACATGAAGGATAAAGCACTGTCAATAACTACTAACCCAAGTATCACAGATGCCCTGCATCTGGTTTAAATCACAAGCACACACACGCGCGCGCACACACACACACACACACCCCAAAAAAGAGAGAAAGAGAGAGGAGAGAGACTTGTTTTAAAAATCTCTTTTCCAGTGCAGCAAAGAGCCCAGCGAAGAGGCCCCTGGTTTCAATGTGTGCAAGGGGTGTGGGGGGGAAAGAAGGGGGGGAGGGAAGAGTGCTGAATGGATACTAAGACTGTTTGCAGCACAAAGAAAACACAGTTTTAAAAGAAAAAAGAAACCGTGCAGCTGATGATGGCAAAAGCAGAGCAGCCCATTTAGCACAAGGCAAAGAGGGGCAAAAATGAAGGGAATAGGCGGTGGGAAAAGTTCACCGTTGTACGAGGATAAAAATAACAAAACCCATAACAAGGCCCCACAAGTGCACAACAACAACAACAAAACACCACCTCTTGGTACCCCCCCCCCCCCCGCACGCTGCTGTCTATTTCGGTTTGGAAAGAAGCAGGAAACCAGCAGCTTTGGAAAAGAAGAAAATTAAAGGAAGAAAGAAAGCAAGCCTTATCTCTTCACCTGACCCTCCTCCTCTGAGCCAGACCTAGGGGAGAGCTCCACCATCCGCGTCGGGGAACTGTGGCTCCCTCTCCCGCTCGGCTCGCAGCCCCCAGCGCTCCCGCTCCATCCCTGAAGCGCGGCCGCCGAGGGCCGGGGCGGCGCGGCGCCCACACCCCCGAGCCAGCCGCGGCGCGCTCGGTCCATTGTAAACAAGCCGGGGCACGGAGCCCCTCGGCGGCGGCGCCGCAGCGGCAGCCCCCGGTGTCAGGAGTGAGACCCCCGCACAGCCACACTCGGCTCGCGCACACGGACACACACACGCACGGACACACGCGTTCACACGCAGCCACACGCTCCCACACACATGTAGAGACCGAAGAATATTCACCTTGGCTGTGGATTATTGTGGTGTTGTTGGTGGGTGATGGAGATGGTGGTGGTGGGGAGGAGGAGGAGGAAGAGGAGGAGGAGGAGGAGAGGAGTAGTTGTTGTTGATGGGTAACAGTCGCCAGGACTACGGTGACTATGGCGCTTGATTCACAAGGCAACGGTTGCTATAACTCACAAAAGAGAGAGAGAGGGAGAGAGAGAGGGAGCGAGAGGGAGAGGGAGACACTCGCACGGGGAGGGGTGGGGAGGGAAGAGGGGAGGAGGCGGGCCCGGCGAGCCGCCGGAAGGGGCGGGCTCGGCACCTTGACGGACAGCGCCGAACCCGGGCCGGGTTTGGTGGGGGGTGCGGGGAGTGCGAGGCGGGGTTCCGAGGACGGGCTCCGAAGAGCTGCGCTTAGGTTTGACAGGGGCTGAGGTCACCCAAGAGTCCTCTCGGAGGTACGCTTACTACACGCACTGAGAAGGCAACTGGGGGCGAGCAGGGGCGTGGTGCGAGGGGTACTTTCTGCGAGGCGAGAGCTGCCAGTTCCAGCAGCCAGCTTTGTGCAAAGAAGCCCCAGAGCCGCAAGAGGGTAACGAGTAACCCGGGAGAGGGGGTGTTGAAGGCGATTCCAGACACTTTGTGGGGAGACCAACTACGGCGGGGAAAGAATCCACTTTGAAGAGCGATCTCCTCCCCCGCTCCTGGCCTGAAACATCATTTCCGGGGCGGGGCGGGCGGAGGGTCCCGGATGTGCCGCCGCCGCTCGCTCACTTTTTTTTTTTCTTTTTCTTTTTCCTTTTTTTTTCCTCCCTTCGTTTCTGAGGCGCCGGAGGTGTTTCCAGTTGCATCCGCCTCCTGGCTTCTAGCGTGCGTGGGCACTTCAAAGCTCCGTGGCCCTCGCCGTACTGGAGGGTCCAAGCAGCCCGCGCCCTCCTGCTCGCGGCGCTCCGGCCGGCTCCCGCCTCCTGCGGCCCCGACTTTGGAAGAGCGCGGGCGGCGGGGTGTGAGCGAGCTGCCTCCGCCGCCATTTTAGAGCAGGCGAGCCTGGGGCGAGTGGGGGCCGCGCGCCGCCTCCCGCTGTCCCGCCGCGGTGTGGCGCGCGGACGGCCGGTCCCGAGCTCGTCCGGCCCCTGCTCCGGAGCGAGAGGCGAGGTGCTCCCTCCCTGCCGGCGGGGCGGGCGGCTGTCCTCGCTGCAGGACGAGAGAATGCTTGGCGGTGCCCCTCAGCGGAAGGCGCTGATGGGTGGGGTAACTCACACCTGCCTGAGATAGCATCCCGTTCGTTTCTGCCCCCCACCCCCCCAGAGTAAGGTGCTCTCGCCTCTTGAAAGCTGACCGAACCGGGATCTGAGCTCAGCCCACTATTACCGGCCTCACCCTCAGCTCTATTGACAACCTGCGGTATCTGAGGGTCTTGTTTCCGGCTGTGTAGACGAATGGCTTCCTCAGTATGGATGCTGTTAGCACACAACCGGCTCTGTGGAGCCCAGCCGCTCCTAGCTCACGGTTCCAGCATACTGGTCCAATTCTCTGCACGCAGGAGTCCTGCAGGCACATTCCCCTGGGCCCTGCCAGTGCCCCAAACCTCCAACACAGGCAGCTAAGCTGCTTATCCAAGACAATAACATTAGAAGTAGAGCCTAAGAAAGTCAGTTCTCTGGAGGCTTAATTTTTGCACCTGCAAAATAAGGGATTTGGGCCGACATAAATTCCCAGTGCTAAAATAATAATAGTGACCATTACTGAGCGCTTACGCTGCCCCAGACATTGTGCTTAGTGTTTTACATATATTATCTCATTTAATCCTCACAGCACCACTATTAGGTCCGAATATTCTCATTTTAAGGGAAACAGGCACAGAGTCTTTAAATAGCGGTTTTATTTTACTGCTCCGTGTCATGGAATATTAGATAAGGGTATTTTAGGAAGCAACTCTTGAAACAATAGGTTGCAGAAACCGATGTTGGGGTAGGTAATCTCATAACGACTCACAGAGGCTTATACTAGTGTGTTATAATGTAATAGTGAACGCGGCGAGCACAGAGCTAAAACTAAAAGGTTTCAGGACTCACTGGTACTAGACCTTTTAGTCCGAGGCAAATGACAATGTGGTGACCAATAGCTTTTAAAAAACAAAAACAAAAAACAATCTCTCCAGATTTAGAATAATAGTTTCGATATACACATGGAAAATAAGGTACGCATTCCAGCTGTGTGAAAACTGGTAATCATTCTGAATATTCATTTCACTACATTTACAGATGTAAGTCCTCTGTTGTAATGATGTGCAGGGCAGTTTGCTCACACCCCGCAGCACTGAATAGCTTTGCTTTTTTTGTTGAATTGCTTGTTACAGTTTGTCCCTTCCCTAGCTGTCAGCTCTTGCTTCTTATTGCTGTCAGTGAGCACAGTTCTAGTGTCCTCCCCACCCTTTTAATTGACTGCTTTCAATCTGCAGGCAAGAAAACCACATAATGAAGCCTGTGCACGACTGTGTCCCAAGAGTATAAATAGGTACTTTGAGGAACTCTTAGAAAAAGTGTGTGACCTTTATGTGAGGACATTGTAACACCAGTTTTAAGCTGCTTAGAGACTGTTTGGTTTTTTGTGGGTTTTTTGGGGTTTGTTTTTTTTTAACCTATTTCTTGATTTGGCCTTTTCCTGAGTTAGGAATAGATAAATTTCCTTAAGTGAGTTCTCGAAAAGACAACTATTAGACTATTTTTCCCTGTTTTAAGATAACTGATGGTAGGACTTCTAACACCATAGCAAGGCTACAGTAATAGGAAATTTTCAATGTTACCACCACACTGACTCAGATAACCAAGCTACCAACTCAAGCTCTAGATTCAGAAACATGCTGGATTATAGATGTATGTATTGTTTTGTGCTATAACTAGTTAGGAAAGGACCCAGAAATCCCTTTACCTCTAGTCAGTTCTGATAGGATCTCCTTTTTGGTCATTTTTAAGCATAGCTGCAGTTTCACATATGTTGTACATATATTTCAGAAATAAATTACATAAGTCACAGAAGAGACCCAGCAGTATCTAGCATTTATCACCTGTTACAGGCAATACACACTAGCCTCAATAAGAAAAGACACCTAACCAAAAAATATTTTATATTCCTTGACAAATGCAATAAACTGCCAATGCAGTAATTTTTTGTTGAGTACCGAAAATGGGCCAGACATAGTTTTTGTCTGTAAAATGCTCAATGTCAGTATCTGTGAATTTAAAATGCTGTGTCCTTTGAACTTAGATTGTTTCTGCTCTCAGCTTGGACTGATTGGCAGAGACATCATTTAACATGTTTGTATCTGCATCACTTGAAAACTGTGAAGCCCAAATTATGTATGGATGAATACTTTATAAATCGCTCCTAAGGGTAAATTTCCTTTTCAATACTGTCATTAGGTTACTTCCTCTTATTGATATCTGCTGCATATTCAAGAACTAATAAATTAACATTAATGCTTGTAAAAGGAAAAGCTGCTTATGAAAAGATAAAATACTGATGAGGATAGATTTACTTCTGAAAAATTGTATGTATGAGAGTTTTGAAAATTAACGTATTGGTCTGTCACAGCTTCCCACTGAATTTGTGGTGAATCCACAAATGGAAACCACTCCTGTTTCAGACTTTTCATTTGATTATAATATCTGATTTTCTTCAGTTAAGGGACACCTAGAGTTTTAATTCTCCTATGTGAAATGAATAGTTTCAACCATTATTTATTGAGTACTTATGTATGCAGAGCCCTGGGGAATTAGACAACTAGATTACTAATTGCCTTTACTAGATCTGAAGTTCTGAGGATATATGAATTATCAATAATGATAGAGGGGTGCCTGGGTGGCTCAGTCGGTTCAGCATCTGCATTCAGCTCAGGTCATGATCCTGGGGTCCTGAGATTGAGTCCCACATCAGGCTCCCTGCTCAGCAGGGAGTCTGCTTCTCCCTCTTCTGCTGCCCCTCCCCCTCATGTGCTCGCTCTCTGGCTCTCAAATAAATCTTTAAAAAAAAAAGAAAAGACAGGTAAAGGCTAAGGTAATTCAAAATTATACATGATTTGCCACTATTCTTTGGCAAAGCCCCAAATCTACCCATCCTCACCCAAAATATATTTTGGTTTTAAAAACATTGCAATAAATAAATAAAAATAAAAACATTGCAATATTTTTTCTTCTGGTGGATTGGTCTAATTGTGTTTTAAGTAATACAAACCAGGTGTTTACTCAGCCGTCCTGAGGTAATACTTTATATCCTTACACCCTTATATATAACCAGGAATTGAATTTTTACCCCAGCACAGAAAGATGATAGTAGAATCCTATGTTGACTAATTTTTCTCAAGACCAGAATACACACATGCAGGTTTTTCCCTTCAATTAATGCAGAATGCAACATTAAAATCAAATAAATGGAGGGGTGTTGGGATGGCTAAGTCACTTAAACATCCAACTCTTGATTTTGGCTCAGGTCATGATCTCAGGGTTGTGAGATCAAGCCCAGCATGGGGCTCGATGCTCAGCATGGAGTCTGCTTGAGATTCTCTCCCTCTGCACCTCTCCCCACTCGCATGCTAAATAAATAAATAAAATATTTTTAAAAAGTAAATAAAATAAAAATAATTGGAACAGCCCAAATGTCTATCAGTAGGAGGATGGAAAAACAAATTGTGATACATTCATACAATGGAATACTATTGAGCAATGAAAAGGAATTGGCTAGTGTTAAATAAAACAACACGGATGGATGAATCACAAAAACATTATGTTCAGCAAAAGTAGCCAGGCACAAAGAGTGCGTACCATATAAATCCATTTATAAAAAGTTCAAGAATAGGGAAAACTAATCTGTATTTAGTATTTCTCAGTGACGGTGGGGTGATGAGATGGGATTTACTGGAACAGCACGTAGGAGAATTATCTAAAGTGATACAGAGGATCCTGCACTGTCCAACTTGGTGGTGACTCCTATGGCTGTTAAAATCTAATTGTAAATTAATTAAAGTTAAATAAAACTTAAAAGTTCTGCAGTCACACTGGCGACATTTTTAATTTAGTTTTGGGGGGATAGTGGACAGAGAGAGAGAATCTTAAGCAGGCTCCACGCCCAGTGCAGAGCCCAACACAGGGCTCCATCTCAGCCCTGAGATCATGACCTGAGCTGAAATCTAGAGGCAGACGCTTAAACAACTGAGCCACCCAGGTGTCCCTCACACTGGCAACATTTTAAGTGCTCTGTAGCCACACATTTGGCTAGGGGCTACCAAATTGGACTGTACAGTTACAGAACATTACTATTACAGAATTTCTGTTAGAGTGCTGTTCTAGATTTTGTTTTAGGTAGTATTTACATGTGTGGTTACAATTATCAAAACTGTATACACTGCACATTATATATGCCTTATATGTCAATAATACCTGCCCCCAAATCACTAATACACGTATTTATTATGGTCTCACCTACCCAGCTGAACCCACTTTTTCCTTAATATTTCATTCACCACTGCAGAGAAAAGAATAAGTAATAGATAGTAAAATTATCCTTGGCAAATCTTCAAAAATGTGTTAAATGTGACCATACGGTAGATAATGTTGATTTGCCGCTCAAAGAAAAGAGTTCTGCCACGATACGATCCTGAATACATCTAGAAACCAAAGGAGTTGCTTTTGAGGGCTTAAGTGAATGCTAGATGATTAAAGAGATTGTTTTTCCTATTTCCCTGTTGGAATGGAAATATCTTAAACATGTTGGATATCGTGTAATCTTATTCTGAGGTAACATTAGGAGTATTTGAGAGATTTTGATGCTAGCTCTATGACCAGGTTGAGAAAGTCATGTAAACTCTCTAGGTAACAGTTAAGCCTCATGGTTTTGGAGGTGCATGCAAGCAAAGGTTTGTAAATCAGGGATTAAACAATGAATGATCTCAATTCTAGAATTCTAATTTTCATGCATTTTCAGACATGGCTCACCAGGTGAATTGGTTCAAAATACTAAACATATATGTTCTTGTAACACTTGTATGAAATTAGAAAATTTTTTTCATGGAGTTAATACTTCCTATAAAATTAATAGATACTTCCACCAATATTTCTTAACTTATGAACTGCAGGTATATTTTTATAAGATAATGAATTTGAACTGTGTTAGAGATTAATTCTTATAACTTAATCAGCAATTAATGTCAGCAATGTATGCTGAAAAGTATTTTATTTTTACTCAATTATTATAAAAAATGTGATTTTATTTGATCCAGTCTTTAACTGTCAAAGAAATGCTTTTTAAGTTGGTTCTCTCCCTCCCTTTATTTTTTCCCCCCTTAAATGTAATGAACAGTCTGGAGAAAAACATCTCCCAAGTTCCTGTAAGGCCACTATTCCTGTTTAAATATACTAAAAGTATCTTCCCACTGGAACATGTCAAATATCTCACCCTCCCCCCACCAACATCACAATACATTATAAAGTCTACATTTAAATAGTTTTTTAATACTTAGGTCAACAGTTAAAGCATATGACTGAATTTTTGTCACCCTTATAAATATTTTTTTTTACTGACTTACCTCAGCCACTAATAGGAAAAAATAGATCACCTATTCAAAGTACATGAATTTGTCTCTTGATGCCATTTTGTTTTGTTTCAAAAAGAGAATTTATGTGCATGGAATATTTTTTCCAAAAATTTTGTTTTGTTTTACTTACATTTTCATTTTGAGAGACAAGGAACACAAAAATATACATTGTACAGTGGAATGTTTAAAACACTTGCCTCCAAACACTGTTTGAAATTTTAGCTAGAATTTTTTTCCATAAAAGAGATTAAAGTCATTTTTAAGACTCCTAGATCTGGCTTAATGTGTCAAAGTACTTACTAGAATTTGATTTTGGAGACCTCCAGCCCCACGTCATATCAAACAGTAGATGCACTCATATACCACATAAAATATACATAACTAAGAACTGAGTTACAAATGATATAACAAGTTTGTAGACATCTAATTATTTGTTCATCTTGATCCAGCTTTCTTTTCATATTTTGAAGTCAACTTATTTTTAAGATCAACATTTTCAGAGAAGCTTGAAAAATATGTAACTTCTGAATACAGTGCTTCATGAATAAAATGGCCATGAAATATAGCAGGGAAATGGAATTAAAACAGTTTATCTCTTAATTTATTTTTCGTTCTTCCTGTGGGGGGTGGTGGGAATGTTAATTAACCAAAAATATGGAAATCCACTGAGATAACAAAATTATAGTAAACTTCAAATACTGGTTTCATAAAGATGAAGAAAAAAAACTAATGTAATCAAGAAATAGAAAAATTATTTTCTAAGGTGACTTAAGTGTATTTGAACTCAGTACCCTAATTTGCCACTACAATCTTTACTTCATTATAGAATTACACATAAAAATCAAGACAATTGGATTTACATTGCCAGGATATTCTATTTGTAGCTTCAAATGTGTGACACAATAATTATAGACTTCTTGTTAAATGTGATATCATCCTTCACCCACAAGAAGTAACCCTTAAAGAAAGAACACTAATTTGGTTGAAGATTGATGAAAGACAAGAAATATGAATGTGAATAATTTAAAATGATATATGAAAGTCTGACGGGATTTTTCATAGGGTTAAATATGCCTATTTTTGAAAGTGAATAATTTTTTTAAGATTAAATTCTTCCTGAAAGCAAATCAAAAAGATAAAAAGTAAAAATCGCATAAAATAACCATGTCACTTTCTTTCAACTCAGTACTGAATCAGTGACCCAACTTTGTAATCCAAAGCACTGTGTTTCTGGAAAAGCCAGAAAATACATCAGCTTCTAAGGAACCAGCTATAGAGACAGCAGAACTGAATGATGCATAAAAAAGAAGAGCTAAAATGGAGCTTTATCTGAGTAGGCATTCACACTGCTGAGGCATACTCACTTTCTTGGTAAACTAGGGAAGTATCCAATATAAATAATTCTTATAAGAAAGTTTTTAAGTTAACTTAGTTGTATAATCAAAGCATTACACCTTATTAGCATTTCTTGAAAAAACAACAACACACTACTATATTGGGCAATCATCTTTGAGAAAGAAATACTCTAAAAGTTTATTGTAGACATCAAAAGATAGAATGCTTACCTGTCAGAAACAGGTACGCTAGGTTGGGAGTTGTAACACTTTTGCAAAGGAAGTCAACACAAACTGAAATAGCCCACAAACACTCTTCATCTGATGCCAACGATAATGAATCAATATAAAGGCGAGAGAAGGAAAAAGTGCAACCAGAAAATATAATCACCTGAGGTGAGGTTTGTTTTGTTTTGTTTTTAAAGTATTGTGGCTTGTGAGCTGATTTGCTCTGCTTGTCTTTTTTCATTTGTGGAGAATGAACCAACAAGAAACGAAGAAGGAAGTAACAGTCGTAGAGGCAAATGTAGCTAAGACTTGGATTAATGCTCTAACTGGGAATAGTGAGAGATACATTCTGAAAACTGGTAGAAAGGAAATACTGACAATATGTGATAGTTCCTGAGCATAAAAAATACCCAGTTCCCAGATACTTACTGAGGTTGTGTTATATATGCTACAGAAGTTACCACGGGCACTTTGGGGGCGGCGGGGAGACCAGAGCAGGTAGGGAACGAAGAAAGCAAGATAGAAAAGAACTGAAAGTCCAAGTTCCTCCCTGTACTAGGTGTCTTTTATTCCTCCAGATTCACTCATTCTCTACTCGTCTTTGCCCCCCTTTCCAGAATGCTGACCTTCATGGACGACCTCATTTGATTCCCGTGCTTTCTGGTTTCCGGGAGTGGGCAGCACTGACAGGAGACTGGAGTCAGGGAGGAGAGTGAGGTCTGGGTATCATTACCCTATTTCCCTTCCTACAGTGTTGCTTCAGAATAGCTGTATCCCTTGACTGAAGATTCTGATAACAGCTCCTTCCCCCTCGTACCTTTGGGTTTAGGGGCGTAATGTTAGCCCCACGGTTCCCTAGGTTGATGCGTCATCCAGTTGGCTCCCCTACACCCGCTAGGCCCTCTGCACTTTACATCTCTTCAGAGTTGCCCTCTTTCTCGTGTGATCTGTTTCTTTTTGGGACTTTGTTGCCGCCAAATAAGATCACAGACCATGGGGGCACCTGGGTGGCTCAGTCAGTTAAGCGTCTGCCTTCGGCTCAGGTCATGATCCTGGAGTCCAGGATTGGGCTCTCTGCTCAGTGGGGAATCTGCTTCTCCCTCTGCCCCTCCCCACTCTGGTTCTCTCTCTCAAATAAATAAATAAATAAATAAATAAATAAATAAATAAATAGATAGATAGATAGATAAATAAAATCTTAAAAAAAAAAAAAAAGATCGCAGACTGTATTCCTCTGTTAGAGCTGCCATAACAATGCACACAGACTGATTGACTTTAACAGAAACTTACTTTCTCAAAATCCTGGAGGTTAGAAGTTCAAGTTCAAGGTGTCAGAGGGGTTGGTTTCTTTATTTTTTTTTAAGATTTATTTATTTGAGAGAGAGAGAGATCACAAGCAGGGGGAGCAGCAGGCAGAGGGAGAAGCAGGCCCCCTGCTGAGCCCAATGTGGGGCTCAATCCCAGGACCTTGGGACCAGGACCTGAGCTGAAGGCAGACACTTAACCGACTGAGCCAGGCAGGTGCCCCTAAGGGGTTGGTTTCTTCTAAGGTCTCTCCTTGGCTTATAGATGGCCATCTTCTTATATCCTCACAGGGTCTTTCCTCTGTGTGTTTATGTCCTAATCTTGTCTTTATAAGGATACCAGTGGTATTCGATTAGGGCTCATCCTAATGAACTCATTTTAACAAAAGAGCCATTCCCCAAATGCAGTAGCATTCTGAGGTACTGGGAGTCAGGGGTTCAATATATAAATTGTGAGGTGGGGGAAAACAATTCACTAATAAGAGACTTGTTGAAAAAGAGACATGGAATAAATTAGAAAATAATCTCAAGATTATGAGTACAGTATAAATATAAGAAAAGGATAGTATTACACTTACTCTGAGCAGAACATTAGGAAGGGGAAGAGAAGGGGGAGGGAAATGAGCACAGTTTTATAAATGCAAATCCCAGTGGCACATTGAAGTGGAGACACTCACACAGAAACCACATGAGCTAGGAAGAACCGTCCGGACCGAGCTGGGAGCCTTCTAGGTAACGGAATAACAATCATCGCTAACATTTAGGAAGCACCACACAGACTGCTAGTTATCCTTTCCCTTCCTCTATCCTAACGGAATTTCTCCTGTTTTAACTGGACCCTTTCCACAAAATGACCTTCCGGACCTCCTTTTCCAGTTTTACTTGAAGCAGATGAGGACTCGTAACTGAGTTCCTGTCAGTAGGATGTAATCAGAACAGTTCCTGGGGCCCCTTCTAAGAAATCTGCACCTTGCTTACTTTGCCCCTTTACCCTTTCATCCCCTTCTCCAGCCTGGCGCTCCAAACTAGAGTGCCACAACCTTGGACCAAGCCAGGCACTGGACCATCACAGAATTGGAGACTAAGTCCGTAATTGATTGTGAGACCCCTATTATCAGATGCCCTGTATCATCTATGTTTACAGGAGAAAAAACAAAAACCATAGCCATCTTGTTTTCGGTCTCCCAGCTGAAATGAATCCTAATTAGTACAAGCATTTTCTAGGTGCTAGGTACTGTTCTCAGTTTTTTACATATATTATTTTAATTAATCCTGTTAACATTTCTTTATGTACATACTATTATCATCCTCCATAAGGAAACAGAGATTAAGTAATTTTCCCTAAACAACATACCTTGTAGAGTTTAGGATTTAAACCACACTAAGAATCTGGTCACTCTGTTGAGCCGCCTTTCGCTAGACTGATCTTACACCCAATAGTGCCGTTGAAGGGGAATCCAGTTATTTTTGAAAGCTACAGCCTAAAGAAGAGAGTCGTATCTGATTTTGCAGCAGTGTTACATGGTCTTTCAAAGGAGGGAAAGCAAACGAAATGCACTACTTAGGCAAACTTTTGTACACATCTATCATCTTACTGTCACTGCTTATTTTCGCCTAAAATTTCCCACCATTTTGTTGACCCACAACGTGTCTCTTTCTAAACTTAATTTTTAAAACCTTGACTTTGGAGCCTCTTGTGAAGCTCTAGAAATCTAAGATGTGTTTGCTTTGTAGTTATCTGGCTGTGATCAGCCCCATAGGGCAAGAAGGTGTTTCAGATCCGTGCCACAAAGGAACTTCCCCTTGGCCATATTCTGCCAGAGCCCTTCTCAGAGCCCCAGCTGGGATAATCTTTGGTGCGATCCAGGGGCAACTTCTGCACTTAATTGTCAGATTCCTCTTGAGAAAGACTCAGCTCTCAGTCAGGAGTCAATCCTTATGGTGACAGTCTCTGTTGCACTCCCTTTAGCAGCAGGAGAGCTTTCAGAGTGTTACTGGGCTTTGTTAACCCCGCTCTTAGAGAAACTGGAGAAAAAAGGATTTTAAGGGCATCTTGATTTTTTTTAATGTTTGGAAAGAGGAAAAAACTGGACCAGTGGAGATTGTTCTATTCCCTTCCCATCTGGCCACATAAAAGGCTTCAGAAAGGCCATTGGATCTACTCAGAGGATATTAACACACTATAATTCCATAAAGAAATAATGCAATAAATAAGAGAACCATTTATCCACTTGCAGTAAGAAGTTCTGAAGGCAGAACACAGAAGGCAAAGGACCTATGATGTCTCTCACACAATTTGCTTTCAGGCTATAGATAGTACTGACCCTCAAGAATAGCTTTATTAGGATGGGATTTTGAAATGATTCCATCCCTGTGCCTACTGTGGTTTTTAATTTCTACTCCTTCTAACCAATTTTTCCAGCTAACAGAGACATTTATATAGTGCATTCATACTCAGTATTATGCCATCTCGGGGTAGAAATAAATGCATGTTCCTTTTTTAAAACAGCTGTATTGTGGTATAATTCACATAGAGTAAAATTCAACCATATTAAGTGTACAATTAGATACATTTTGGCAACGCCTGCAGTCATTTGGCCACGATCATAATCAAGCTATTGAACATTTCTATCACCATCAAAAGTTCCCTTGTGGTTCTTTGCAATCAATCTTCTCTCACCCCCTGTACCTCACCCCAGGAAAACTTTGATCTGCTGTCACTGTATTTTCCCTTTACTAGAATATCATATAAATGGAAATATACAATATTTAAAGTTGGGTTTTTTTTTCTTTTTCTTTCTTTTTTTTTTTTTTTTTTCTTCTATTTGGTCTGGCTTCTTTTACTTGTCAGGATATTTCTGAGATTCATCCATATATTACATGTATCGGTAATTCATTTATTTTTACTACTGAGTAGTGTTCCATTGTATGGCTATATTCCAATTTGTTTTCTGATTTTTGTTATTGTTAATAATGCTGCTATGAGCGTTTGTGTAGAAGTGTTCTTGCGGACAGATGTTTTCGTTTCACTAGTAGATACCTAGAAGTGAAATTTCTGTGTCATGGTAAGTGTATGTTTTTACTCTATAAGAAATTGCTGGAATGCTTTCTGGAGGGGCTTTATCGTTTTGTACGGCCAGCAGAAATGTGTGAGGGTTCTAGCTGCTCCACGTCCTTACCAACCCTTTGGCAAGAATTAAAGTTATCTTTTCAATTTTAGTTACACTAATGGATGTGTAGTGATAATGTCATTGTGGTTTTAATTTGTATTTCCCTAGTAACTACCCACGTCGAGCTTCTTTTCGTGTGCTTACTGTCCATTTGTAGATCTTCTTTGTAAAAGGGTGGTGTTTTGTCTACTTTAGAGTTGCTTCTTTTCTTACTGAGTTATAAGAGTAGTCCTTTGTCAGATACAGATTTTGCAAGGATTTCTCCCAGGGATGGCTTACCTTCTCATTTCCTTAAACTCATCTTTCAAAGAGCAAAATAGTTTAATTTTGATGAAGTCTTATCTATCAAAATTGTATTTTATGGTTTGAGCCTTTGCCTTACCTAAGAATTTTTGCCTAACCCAAAGTCATTTGGTTTTTCTCCAATTTTCTTAACAAAACTTTTTATTCCAGCTCTTAAGGTTAGGTCTATGAGACATTTCGAATTAGTTTTTCTGTAGGATGTGAGGTAAGGGTTGAGATTCACAACTTTTGTTTCTTTTTTTTTTTAAGATTTATTTATTTATTTTAGAGAGAGAGGGAAAGAGCGCACAATCGGAAGGGGCAGAGGGAAAGGGAGAGAGATTCCCAAGCAGACGCTGCACTGAGCTTGGAGGCGATGCGGGGCTTGATCTTGACTCTGAGATCGTGACTTGAGCCAAAACCAAGAGTCAGACGCTTAACTGACTGCACCATCCAGGTGCCCCGACATTCACAAATTTTCGTACAGATATCCAACTATTCCAGTACCATTTGTTAAAAAGACTATCTTTCACCACTGAATTGCCTTTCTGTCTTCGACAGATTGGTTGCCCATACACGTGTGGGTCTATTTTGGGATTCTGTCCTATTGCATTGGTATGTTTGTCTCTTTACCCTCATACCAGATTATTTTGATTACTGTCACTTTATAATAAATTTTGAAACCCGGCACTATTAACCTGTTCTCTTCTGTTCTTTTTCAAAGTTGTTTTGGATATTCTAGGTCCTTTGAATGTTCGTATGAATTTTAGAATCAACTTATCAGTTTCTATAAATAGACTTGCTGGGATTTGGGTCAGTATTGTGTTGGATCTATAAATCAATCCAGTAAGAATTGACATCTTAGTAATATAGAGTCTTCTGACCCATGGAAAATATATATCTCTCCTTTTACTTAGATATTCTTTAATTTCTCTCAGTAATGATTTTTGTTTTTTATATACAGGTCTTTCACAACTTTGTCAGATTGATCCCTAAGTATATCACAATTTTGATGCTATTGTAAGTGATATTGTTTGTAAATTCCTTTTGTCCATTACTAGTATAGAGAATATAATGGGTTTTTTTTTTTAAAGATTTTATTTATTTATTTGACAGAGATAGAGACAGCCAGCGAGAGAGGGAACGCAAGCAGGGGGAGTGGGAGAGGAAGAAGCAGGCTCCCAGCGGAGGAGCCCGATGTGGTACTCGATCCCAGAACACCGGGATCACACCCTGAGCCGAAGGCAGACACTTAACAACTGCGCTACCCAGGCGCCCCGAAAATATGATGGTTTATATGGATCTTATATCCTGATACATTGTAAAAGTCACTGTGGATTCCAATAGAGATGTGAATCAAGACCATTTTACTTCTACCTTTTCAAAAAGTAAAATATTTCCTCTCCTAACTCCTTCACCCCACTAAAGGCCTCAGAGATAAACACTGTTAACAAGTTTTGGCTTTAGAGCCTCTGGTAGTTCAAATTTAAATAGCCATCTATTGAAACTCTACAAAGAAAGATGAAAAATTTACCCTATTTTTCCTTTCTTCATCTTGTTTTTCTCCCTGACTCCAATTTTTCAAAATTACATTATACTTTTACATGGTCTAGACTTATAATAATTTTTTTCCATTTTTGATCATATAGTAGGATTAAGTAAGCTGAATAAACATCCTTCAGCAAACACCTAAAAACTCTGGATAAAGTATTTTAAAACAGTTTATTAAATGCATTGCTGAGCTGGCAAGCAAGTAAGGGGAATTCTTAGGAAAGAACAAAAGCTCCAACCAAAAAAAGTAAAACCAGTGTTGAAAAGAGAAATCTACCATTCCTTAGTGAGCTGGAATTTCAATTTAATGGTCACTTGGAGACTGGAGACAAAGCCTTGGACCTCATGAGATGAGAATTATAGTCTGAAACCCCTCCACAAAGCCAAGACCTCAAGGCTACACCCTCAATGAAAATGTGAATTAGGCAGAAGAAAACAAACAGTCACATAAGAGAGAGGACAAAGAAGACATAGAGGGCCAGGGGTCTTGGGCAAAAGAGATTATGGTATGAAATCCTTTGCAGAATCAAGTAAACTCTTTCTATTTTTATTTATGTAGCAATTATTTTCAATGACTATTGATGAGTGTGGTTTCATTTTAATATGTTCTATACTTTTCATCTCAGTCTCCGAATCCTTTTTCCCTGTGGTTATTGGATAGAGATGAATTTATGAACAGAAGAAAGAGTAGCTCCCCTCACTCTCAGGCCTAACTTTCAGAAAATCCACAGACAGCTAATGTACAATAAATATCATTGGGTGTCTTGGGCTTAAGGTCGATGAAAATGAATTTTAATTTAGTTAAGATATTTTTGTGCTTGCAAATGTAATTAGTATGCCACTCTTTAAATTTTTTTTTTTTTTTGCTAGATTCAAATCTGGAATTTTAAGACACAAAAATATTGGAAAACTGTGTTTTCTTAAAAAAAATTTTAAACCTCACTTCATATACTTTTATTTGTATGAAAAAAAAGGAGAATACAGTTAAGTACCACTTTGACAAATATATTAGCAATAGTGAGTTTGTGTGAAAAACTAGGAAAGTTATAGAAAATAAAATACAAAACAAAAATTTAGAACTATAATTTTTTTTAAAAAAAGCAACAAAACTCAATTCTTTGCTTCTAGGAAATGTTGATCCTTAATGTTCACAGTTTGGAATCCTTTTAATTTTATAAATCCCCACAAAGTGATTTACTGGTTTCATAAATTTCTTTCACTGAGTGTATAAAAATGTTCTTGATTTCTAATTTCCGTTTGTGCTGTAGTGTTTCTCCTTCACGGGTTTGGAATTTTGTGAATTCTAAGTGGGGTTTTAAATGAACTTGCAGGTTACATAATTAGGCATTTTTCTCTCCCCTTCCCGGTTCTGAAGCCTGCAGATGGTTGCTTTTAAGAGAAGAAGACTCAGTATCCTCTTCAGCCGAACACGCCTTCCTTCTCGCATTAGTGGGATACTAGTGTTAGACCACCCTAAAATTAACTTTTTCCCAGTAGCCTCCATAATGATTGAAAATCTGTTGCACTTCCTATTAAGAAAGTTGCATATTATCTGGGCAACTTTCTCCTGGCAATAGCATCACAAGAGTTTACCCGACTTACTTTGAATTTGGGTTTTAGAACTAGCTTTATTACAGTGTTCTGAGGAAATCCCTTCAGCTCTGTGGGCTTCAGTGTTTGATCTATAATGACCTACAAAAGGATTAGCAATTTTTTAATTTCAAGGAATCCTCTAAAGTGGATTGCTCCAAGATGTGTAAACAATGCAGTGGCTCCAAATTTATAATTTAAAATAGGTCACTTGGTTATTGGTAAAATAACCTGAAACAGTGTCATAGTGTTTAAGCTCCTGAACAGATACAAACATACTTGAGTGCAGTTTAGTTTTTGAATTTTTAAAATTTTAACATGCTTAAAATGCTACCTTTTACTTTCTCTCTCTCTCTCTCTCTCTTTTTTTTTTTTTTTTTTTTCAAAATTTTATTTATGGGGCACGTGTATGGCTCAGTCAGTTAGGCGTCCGCCTTCCGCTCAGGTCATGATCTCAGGGTCCTGGGATTGAGCCCCATGCTGGGCTCCCTGCTCAGCAGGGAGTTGCTTCTCCCTCTCCCTCTGCCTGCGGCTCCCCTGGCTTGTGCTCTCTCGCTCCCTCTCACTCTCAAATCAGCAAATAAAATCTTTCTTTTTTAAAGATCCTGAGATCATGACCTGAGCCCAAGTCAGACACTCAACTGACTGAGCCACCCAGGCGCCCCTACGTTCTACTTTCTATTGGTAAAACTCAATATGGGAATATTGCAATTGAAATACTAGAATTTGAATTTTCATTAACTCTAACCTTGTATAAGAATTTTAACATAGTAAAAGTCTGATGAAACAGCTATTCATTGGGGCAAATTTTGTCCATATCAATAGGCTTTTATTGATTGAATTAATGTAATCGTCTTTCACCATGGCAAGGTGTGTGTTTGGATGGTCCCTTTTTTTTTTCTGTAAAGTTAGATGTGGCAAACTACCTCCTAAAGACTATGGGGAAGGTTTTAAAGTATCATTGAAAATGTTCAAATGCTTAGAAAAAATATTTAGACTTACAAAATACTTTGGACTCTTTGTGCTATATATATCCAAAGTACTGTTTAAATATTCTTATCATATGTTCACTTTAACCACACTTATAGCTGTTTCTCTTATGTTTATATCTCTCAACATGTACACTGTCATTGATGTGAGAGATATATGTGTGTGTGTGTATATCCATCCATCCTTCATTATTAGTTAAAAATAATTTTTAAAAATATCAACACAGCATAAAAATTTGCAATGTTTTATGCCTATATTCATGAGGAACATGATTTTACCTTGAATGAAACTAAAACAATGCAGTAGCAAGAGGGGATGCTTTTCAATGGAATTTTGCTGTATTATCTTGGACAATGATGATAGCTAACATTTTCTGAGGCTTCTCCTTGTGCCAGGCACTGAGCTGTGTATTCACTCCTCCTCACAACAACCCTAAGACATAGGTACTATTATCATTCCCATTTTTGAATATTGAGAAAATGAGGCCCAGAGAGCTTCAATAATTTTTCCTAGGTCATAATTTTTCCAATATTAACGAAGTCCAGATACACACATCCAGTTAAGGACCTACAGTTCACCATGCTGCCCCTCTAGGATACTGATGACCATATACGTTGACTAAACACAAATCATATTTTTCCCAAAAATGAGTAGGCCCACCCGAATTAATGATGAATCCAGACTTTTCAAAAATGCTTTAAAAGATATGCCTATTCAGCCCACGGAATGGGAGAATATATTTGCAAATGACACTACAGATAAAAGACTGGTATCCAAGATCTACAAAGAACTTCTCAAACTCAATACACAAGAAACAAATAAACAAATCATAAAATGGGCGGAAGATATGAACAGACACTTTTCCAATGATGACATACAAATGGCTAACAGACACATGAAAAAATGTTCAAAATCATTAGCCATCAGGGAAATTCAAATCAAAACCACACTAAGATACCACCTTATGCCAGTTAGAATGGCAAAAATTGACAAGGCAAGAAACAACAATTGTTGGAGAGGATGTAGAGAAAGGGGATCCCTCCTACATTGTTGGTGGGAATGCAAGTTGATACAGCCAATCTGGAAAACAGCGTGGAGATCCGTTAAAAAGTTAAAAATTGAGCTACCCTATGATCCAGCCATTGCACTACTGGGTATCTACCCCAAAGATACAGATGTAGTGAAGAGAAGGGCCATAGGCACCCCAATGTTCACAGCAGCCTTGTCCACAATAGCTAAATCGTGGAAGGAGCCGAGATGCCCTTCAACAGATAACTAGATTAAGAAGATGTGGTCCATATATACAATGGAATATTACTCAGCTATCAAAAAGAATGATTTCTCAACATTTGCTGCAACATGGACGGCACTGGAGGAGATAATGCTAAGTGAAATAAGTCAAGCAGAGAAAGACAATTATCATATGGTTTCTCTCATCTATGGAACATAAGAACTAGGAAGATTGTTAGGAGAAGAGGGATAAAGAAAGGGGGGTAATCAGAAGGGGGAATGAAGCATGAGAGACTATGGACTCTGAGAAACAAACTGAGGGCTTCAGAGGGGAGAGGGGTGGGGGAATGGGATAGGCTGGTGATGGGTAGTAAGGAGGGCACGTATTGCACGGTGCACTGGGTGTTATATGCAACTAATGAATCATCGAACTTTACATAAAAAACCAGGGATGTACTGTATGGTGACTAACATAATACAATAAAAAAATTTATTATAAATAAAAAAATTAAAAAAATAAAAGATATGCCTATTAATATAGCAAAAGGTAAAGAATATGAAACTTTTGGTCTAATTCAATCCATTAATCTAATGATAATCAGGTGCTCTAGGATTTCATCATGCATCTCAAACCACGAGACATTAATTTTTAGAACATGAGACTTACTTGTTTATAATAGTATATACCTTATCTGAAAACAAGAATCATCATCTTCATAAAGCACATCCCTTTCCACATGTTCATTTAAAAATCTGAATATTCAAGAAGCCCAGACTTCTCTGCTGACGAGCATCTCTTAATTCAAGTCCCACAAATGCCTTCAACTCAAAATGTCCAACATTCGACCTTATTATTTTTATCCTAAAATTTCATTTGTTTATCCTATATTTCTTTTCTTGATGAATGGCATCACTGAGCTAGAAATCTGGTAGTCATCGTAGACTCCTCTCTATTACTTCCCTCCTAGAGCCAGCGAGTCACTGAGTCCCAGCATTCTATCCCTTTCATCCTTCATCTCTTTACACTCCCTGTTTTCCCTTCTTCCCCACTGCCACTGTCTTAGAACAGTCCCATCTCCCTGGAATTACTTGAGCTGACGCTCCCAATGGTTTTTCTTTTATCTGATATAGAAACTGCTACTAGAATCTTTTTTTTTTTTCTTTAAGATTTTATTTATTTATCTGAGAGAGGGAGAGAGAGAGAGCACGAGCCTGGGGAAGGGGCAGAGGGACAAGCAGACTCCCCGCTGAGAAGGGAACCTGATACAGACCTTGATTTCGGGACCCTGAGATCATGATCTGAGCCGAAGTCAGAGGCTTAACTGACCAAGCCACTCCGGTGCCCCTTGAATGATCTTAGCATAGAAATCTGATTATGTCTTTCCTCTATGGAAACTTCTTCAGTGGTTCTTCCTAGTTTTTAGGGTATTGTGCAAATTCCTAAGCTGAACGCACAATGGTCATTATCATTTGGCATGGGCCTGTCTCTCTAGAAAATTGGCCAGTCTTCCTCCCTGTCTGGTGGCGCAGGGTCAGTGATAGGCTAAACTAGGGAGCACCCAGGAGGGTGGCTGGAGTTCAGCGGTGAGGTGTATCTCAACTATGGTTGCAGTTCCTAGAGCCAGTGGGCAAATACCAAGAGTTATGTCCTCTGGAGTGCATGGTGAGGTCTGCAGTAACAATCCAAACCTGAGAGCTAGATTCGGAGCCAAAACCAAACTATGGAGCCAAGCTGAACTAAAAAACTGGGTAAACCAAGGAGCGAGGGGTGTTGGAAGGAAGGTCTGTCTGAAGGAATTCCTGAGATGGATCACAAATATTTGTAGCAAGGTTTTATGTTATTTGCATGCCAACTGTGAGGACATGCTGGGTTTATGAAAGTGGATTAAAGTAGAATAGGTAGAAAACACTTGCTTTTATCCAGGGATGTTACTCGGTTTCATGTGTCTGTGTCTATCCCAGGTCACTGCTTCTCCCTGAAAGGCTTGCTTCCACTTCCCTGTTCTCTAACTCCTACTCATCCCGCAGATGCCTGTAAGCATCACCTCTTCTGCCAATGGTAATAGCCAACATCAGTCGAGCATTTACAGTCTAGAGGCACTATGCCAAATGCTTTAATATATAATCTCCCTTAAACCTCCTTAGCAAAGGTACTTCTAGCTTCTTGGATTTTCAGATTGAGGAACTGACGTTTGGAGAGATGACTCAGCATGCACAACAATTACATGATAGAGTAGGGAATTAAACCCAGACATTCTGACTCTAGAGTTCCAACTTGTCAACCACCATTGGCCTTTGCCAATTCCCCAGACTGATTTGAGATGCCTCTCCAGATGCGTGTGTGTTTACACTATCATGGCCCCATTCCTCCCTAATATAATGTTTTATTTATCTGTATCTCCCAGTGGTTGAAAAGCTCCTAAAAATCAAGGGTCAAATACCTATGACAAAAGTAGAATTTCAATGAGCATTAGTTTAATTAATTAATCATTACTGTCCATCAAGTCACTAGGGAGCTTTATTAAGGACATTGGGTATTGAACCCCCCAAAAATTCATGTCAACTGAATCTGGACTGTTGTGTTATTCTTTTGTCCTTAGAGGATATTTCTTTAATAAAATCTGGGGTCAGTCAACTAGACTGAGAATATTCTCTCACTTAGACAGTATTAGATATGGATAAAATATCATTTTCCTTTGTCTTTATACTTTATGCAATTAACTGTCTGCTTCAGGTAATCATTATCATACTACAGTTTTCAAGGTGGTTGCCCATACGTAGTATACTTAACTAACATGTTTTTCCCAGCTCATTCTTATTTTATATCCAGCTTGACCTTCATGAATTATGACATCTTATCCTTTCTCTAACTTTTGTGTTTTGGGGTTTCAGTGGAATCTAAGAGAATAGTTGACTCCTTTGACTTTCATCCTGAGTGACTATATGAGACTCAGAACAGCCATAGTTTGATCAAAGATGTTTTCAACCAATTGTTTCAAATTAGGAGTTTTACAATTTTATTTCAGCCCACCAATAAGTAACTCTCAGGCTTCTAAAGGAAGGAAAAATGGAAGGGGGGGAGACCTAAAAATACACCACTGGGAAGGATATACATTGTCTAGTTCCAACCAGGCTTGAGGAAATTAGCCATTAGTCTTGTTCAGGCAGGTGCCCCTGGCCCCAGAGGAATGAAGTGAGAAGTGTATCTATGCACAAGAAAGCAGCTTGTAGTCTCTTCCACGCCCTGCCTCTTCTTCCAGTCACACCTCAAGCGGCAGCAAAGTGAATTTACTTTGCTCACAAAATGGTCAGAAGGATCATGAAGACATTCAATCTCATTTGTTTCCAGATTTAATCCTGCCCAGACCAGTATTTTTTTTCCTTTTTAAATATGAAGAATAGGGAGTACAGACTAACAAAATACGAATACAACTTCACAGTGCAAAAACAGAGCAAAGAAATCGCTTAAATTTTTTGTGAGCTAGTGATAGCATCGTATTAGAAGGGAGAGAAAGACATTGCAAGCTGTTCAGTCAAGGCCATGGATCTCACTAGGACACCTTGCTAGGTTTCAGGGTGTAAAGGGAACGTGGGGTGGAGTAGGTCCCACCTCCAGTCACGATCTCTTTCACCTTCAGGAGTAGAGGGCAGCCTTGGAGCCCGGGGCTTTGTCTCCAGGGCTTTCGATCAGAGCAGCTGCTCCATGGCCCATCACTCCCCCTGTCCCCCCACCCAGCACACAGGGATAAGGCTCCAGATCTCTTCCGCATCTGTCATGATATAGCCAGACACTGAGACCTTGGAAGATGTGTGCAAGATGGCTTAGGTACAAATGGAAAGAGTTCTGGTTGAGCAAGAGATAATCATCTATTGTGTCAAACTCCTGAGATGTTACAGTTTATCTGATGCAGCAACTAGCTTTATCCTACCGAATTAGGCGTCCCCAGAATTGCAATGGGCCTGCAAACTTAGGGGAAAAGCTTTCTTAGATCATTCCGTCTTCATTTTGTTTTCCTTCAATCTTTTTAAAAGATTTATTTATGTGTTTTAGAGAGAGACGGGGAGCACACGGGCAAGCAAAAGCGAGGTCCGGAGGGGCAGAGGGAGAGAGAGAAGCTCAAGCAGACTCTACGCTGAGCCCAGAGCCTGATGCCAGGCTCAGGGCTCCATCCCAGGACCCTGAGATCTTGACCTGAGCTGAGATCAAGAGTCGGCCGCTTAACTGACTGAGCCACTCAGGCGCCCCTCCTTCAATCTTTAGCAAAAAGATTTTTAAATCTCTCCATCCTTCCTGGCTCTGTTTCCTGATATTAAAGGAAGGACCATAGGTCAACTTTGGGCCACTGTTAAGGAGGAGCAGCTCATGTCTGAGACTAGATTTTTGGTGGTAACAGCATTAATTAGTGATAGACGTGAGTGAAAAGATGAATCTGGAGGACAGGGCAGGACCCTGTAGTCCAGTTCTCTGTTCCAAAGGAGATTTCCCACTGAGTTCCAACTCTGGAAGCTCTAGCTTTTATTTTATGCGGGGTTTTTTTGTGGGGGGGGATTGTTTGTTTGGTGGGGGGAGTTGTTTCCTTTAAGTTTTATTTTTTTAAGAAATATTGTATTTTTCCCCCCAAGATCTTACCAGGTACGGCCCTATGCATATTTTAAAATACAAATGCTACTATTATTGTAATTTTACAGTAGCAAAAAAAAATGTGGTTTCTTGAGTAGATTTCATTTCTATTGACATATTTGCAATTTTACGTACATAGTTCAAAGTTAAAATCAATGTTGGTCAAATTACCATGTATTACACATCGGTGGGATACAATCTGACCTTACTGCTATCAACTGCTATCAAAATTTAGCAATAAAAATCAGCGAGATTGACAAGTACATTTAAGAAATGAATCTTTTTTACGGTAAACAATATGAAAGTTGATTGGTAAAAATAAGCGAAATGTGTAAATGAAAATCAACTTTCACACTCAAAATTATTATGGAAGCATAAAGAAAGCCAGGAGAGAACACACTTCCACAAATAAATTTTCATCTTGACTTTCCACAGCAAAAAAGCCAAAAACAAACAAATGAAAAATGGTAGAAAAAAAAAATCTGTCTTCAAAATTAAGACGGTTCTTATGTTAAGGTGGTCCCAAAATACAGTCGATCAAACCCATGTTGTTACAGGAGGGGACACGTGTAGGCAGCATCACAGAAAAGTTACTTCCTTAAATATCACAACAGGAGAGATTCCTTTAAAAGCTCAGCTTGCTTAGGAATTAGAAAGAACAAGTTCCTGCCTCTCTGAAGAATTTTTGGACTTTGGCGACTGAAATTCCCCCAACAGCACTAAGCACCATCTCAACATATTTCATTAAAGTAAACTCTTGGTTACAGCATCTAAAGAAAGTTCCCTTTCTACCACTTCTGAGGTTTACAGTTCAAACAATTAAAAAATAGAACGTTAATATTCTTCTGAAGCATTTAAGTGGTACAAAAGGAAGTACTTCCCAATGAATTTCACAGCACACCTGAATGGAATTAGCCCATCATTTTAAAGCTTAAATCGTATCCATATGGCTTTTCCAAAGACCCCAGAAGCAGAACCAACTCAGAAGTCCAGGGACACTCCTATCTACACAGATTTATAGTTAAACAGTAATTGTTCCTTTGTCTTTTATAAATCACTAACAAGAATAATACTGTTAATTACTGGTGAATCATGCTCCAGCGATCTATTCATACTCCGGCAGGCTGCTCTGGAGGTGGTAAGCAGCAAAGTGTTGATAACTATATTGACTCAACTTGGAAAGAGATTAAGAATCTCAGTATGACAACTAATATGTATTTTCTTGTTATAGAAACATTTCACTCTTCTGTACAAAATCTACCGCGGCTTCCTTGGTCTTTTTATATAGCAGTTCAACTCCCCTGCCTAACCTTTACGGCCATTAGCAAGTCACACCTTACGCCCCTCAATTTACTTGTTCAGATTCATTCTCTCTCTCTCTCCTCCCGCTCATGTGGGTTTTTTTTTTTTTTTTGCATCACTAAAGTTGTTCCATTCTTTCCTTCCATCCATGTCCACTCTGTCCTCTGAATTTGACCCAAACAGCAGCTGTAGTTACTGCATGGGAGGAAGGTGACAGAAGTAGTACAAAGACCTTCATGTTTCCCCTGGAAACCTTTTATGACGTTTGTGGAAGACAATGCTAGTTGACTTCCCCAAATCCATTCCCCCTTCACCCTTAATAGTAGGATTCCCATTTTGGTCAGGATGGCAGTGAGCTTTTCTAAAAATACTTCTCCAGGTTTCCTTGCTCTTAGGGGTGACATAGCTGTGGACAGTGAGACTTGAGTTAAGGGTTTCTTGGAAAGCTGTCCTTTTTTTAAAAATAAGGAACTCCTTCCTGCTTTCTCTTTCCTTCTTCTCCCCACCAGGAAGGTTGATCTCCATACCCGGAGATAACAGTAGCCTTCTGCCACCTTGACATGACAACCCTGAGGACAAAGACCCATGTGCTAAGGATGGTGGAGTGGGAAAATGAAAAACGCTTGGGTCCCTCATGTTACCATTGAGCAGCCATGAATGGCCTCGTTCTACTTCCCCCGCCTCTCCCAGTCCTCTGTGTGAGTCAGATCAACTTCTCTCCACACCATTTGTGGGGTTCTCCTGCTATTATAGACAAATACATTCCTGACTCAAAACTCTTAGATTTTTTGGGGGGTGCCTGGGTGGCTCAGTTGGTAAGCGTCTGCCTTTAGCTCAGAGCGTGATCCCAGTGTTATGGGTTCGAGCCCTGCATTAGGCTCCTCCACTGGGAGCCTGCGTCTTCCTCTCCTACTCCCCCTGCTTGTGTTCCCTCTCTCTCTGGCTGTCTCTCTCTGTCAAATAAATAAATAAAATTAAAAAAAAAAAACTCTTAGATTTTTTTAACTGTAATAATGTATTACTTTTAAAATAATAAAATAATAATGGTTTTAAATAAAAATCAAGTGCACAAGAGCCCAAGTTCAGGATCAGGGAGGGCTAAAATAGACTCCAGATTTTCCCCATACTAATTGTCTGACTTTTGAAAACTTCCTAGTTCCAAGTCTCAATTTCCTTACCAATTTTCTATTAATAACAAAAATAACGATGATGATAGTATCTAGCATAGCCTACCTAGGATTGTTGTAAGGCACACAGTGAGCACACATCAAAGTATGGCCATTAACATTACTACGAGGACCCCTAACACACACTGCCCCCTCCCTGCCTCTGCTGCATGTCCCTCAAATATGAATGACACGTACCAAAAAGCACCGGATGTCAAAGGAATTGGTTTCTGGTCCTCTACAACCGGTTTGTGTGACTTTTGGAAACATACACTTCTCTTGGCATTAAAGTCCAAATCCGGAATATATGTGGGACAAGCTTATGGCTAAGTCGTTCCCAGCTTTAAATTTTCATAATTATTAAAAAAAAACCCCACGGAAGTGATTATCAAAAAATCAGAATATTGCTTTCCTCCAGGTGCAGGAAGATAACTCTGATAGGGAGAGGCATATGAGGTAGGGGCGGGGACTTTGATGAGGGTGGAAATATTCTATTTATCCAGTTGGTGGCTACATAGTTGTTCGCTTTATAATTACTCATCAAACTGTACATATAGGCCTTATATACTTTCTGTGTGTATCTTATATTTCACAATTATAGAAAGGCAAAGTTTATGATTGTGTTTGGAGGTATACTATTTGCATCTGCCCTATGTCACAAATATTTTGTTCTACTTGTGTATTTAGGAATAAGGTTTGCGACACACTTCCCTCTATAGCTTCCTTACCTATAGGATAGCTCCTTTCAGTGCTGCCTTGCGCCCCTGTCTCCGGTAGGAGGGGAGAGGGGAGCAAATATCTCCCCAGGAAGGAGGAGGATGTGGCATAGGGTAAGTTTCTGAAAGCCAGTAGGGGTAAGTAAGAGACAGCCCTTCAGGCTTCTGGAGACAGGGCTGGAAAAGGTAGGAGATCAGACATGGTCTTTCCTTGCCTTTAAGCCTGAAACCCGGGAAAGGGACGGTATGTATTAAAAAAAAAAAAAAAAAAAAAAAAAACATTTAAGGGGGCCCCAGTGGAGGTTTGTTCCATGCCTTTTTAAAAGAAAAATTAATAGATTTTTAAAGCAGTGTTAGGTTTATAGAAAAATGGACTAGAAAGCACAGTTCTTATACCTTCTCACCCTCCCCTACAGTTTTCCCTATTGTTAACATCTCTCATTGCCATGGTACGTTTATTACAGTTGATGAGCCACTATTGGCACATATTAACTAAAGTCCATCGCGGACATTGAGGTTCACTCTCTGTGTTGTACTTTCTATAGGTTTTGACAAGCGTTTAATGACTTGTATCCAGAGTTATCACACCATACAGAACATTTTCATTCCCTTAAGACCCTATGTTCTACCTTCCTCCCCCCCTTCCCTTGGGTACCTGGAAACCACTCTTTTTACTGTGTCCATATGCTTGCCTCTTCTAGAACGTCATATAGTTGGAATCTTACTGTGTAGCCTTTTCAGACTGGCTTCTTCTATTTAGCAATTTGTACTTAAGATTCCTCCTGTCTTTTCATGGCTTGATAGCTCTTTTTCTTTTTTTAATCACTAAGTAATATTGTACGGGTGGACCACAGTTTGTGATCCATTCACCTACTGAAGGACATCTTGTTTGCTTCCAAGTTGGGGCAATTATTAATAAAGTTGCTACAAGCGATGGTGTGCAGGATTCTGTACAGGCCTAATTTTCAATTCCTACAGGTAAGTCTCATGCCTTTTTGGAGAGACACAGCATCTGACATGAAGTCTTTCCTCTCCTCCTCCAACCAGTAGGAATGGCAGATGGCATAGTCAATCTGGAGATCATCCCCAAGTTTGCGCTGGAGCCGGTGTTGGCTTGGCGGGATTTCTGAATCTCCATGTGCTTGAAGAAGGTCACATAAATAGTCTACCCAAGGATGAGCTCACTGGTGCCCGTCACTGCTATGCAACCTCACCCAAAAAGTTTCCAGCAGGGGAAGGGACCTCGTGCAGAAACTTTAGGGAAAGCTGCCAGCAGGGATAAGGCAATGCAAGGATGGCACCTTTAAAGACCCCTCATGCCTGGTATGTGCCCAGCAGGCAATTCATGCCCCTCGGATGCCCCACGACAGAACCAGCTGCTGCACACCACCACGGACAGGAACCACATTGGGTGAAGGCAGATGAAGCCAGTGCCAAGGAAGGACTTACTTTAATGGGAGGTGCCAATCTTGTACCTCATTGTCAAGTGGGACAAACGTTACCATGGAAACCAACCGAAACAAAAAACAACACAGGCAAAATACCCACCGAGGCTCCTAAAGCCCCTTATCACCACAAGGAAGCAGTTGCTTTTCTCTTGAACACAGATTTCATCTTTGGAAATAGAAAGAGAGAAGGAAAAGAGACATATAGGGACTTGAACCTTGCTCTAAATGAATACTCAACCTGAAATGGATCTACAAGACTTTTAATCTGCATGATTTGGTATGCTCCCTTCCGTCTCTTGCTACCCACCCCTAATTGGAAACGAGGTTCTATACCTATAAGGACATTTAGGTCCTTAGAAGTAGAGGAGGAGAAAATGAAGGAAAAGGAGAAACTGGCAATCTGAGGGAGGGAGCTTGTTTCTCCTTCTTTTTACGGGTTACACTGTATAACATTTCGCAGTGTGGTATAGCAAGATGGGAAGCAGGGCTCAAAGGTTGGAAGACAAGGACTTCTCACCCTGAAGGCAATGTAGTCCACCAGTTAAGGACTCAGACCTGTGCGTATGTGTGAATCCCAGCACCTTCACACACTTACCCCCCCTTTTTAAAAAGATTTATTTATTTGAGAGAGAGCACATGAGCACATGAGCGGTGAGGGGCAGAGGGAGAGACTCTCAAGCCGACTCCCCACTGAGCACAGAGCAGACTCAGACTCAGACTCGGGGCTCAATCCCACGACCCATGAGACCATGACCTGAGCCAAAACCGAGTCAGAGGCTCAACCGACTGAGCCACCCAGGCGCCCCACCTTCACTTATCTTGAGCAAATTAATCAACCTGGCTGAGCATCAAATTACTTATCCATCAAATTAATAAATAAAATAACCCAACTAATAATGTCTACTTCACGGGCTGCTTTGGTGTTTAAATAAGAGATGCATATACTTCAGCATGGACTTCACAGCAAGTATTATATCAAGCTCTAAACTTTGTACTTTGTACAAGTCATATAGGGTATTTGACCTTAAATGTTTCACCTGTAAAATGAGGGAATTGCTGCCTCTTTCACACAGTGGTCATAAGGATGAAATGAGGCAACTAAATAAGAGTGAGCACCTAGTATATTCTCGCAACATTTGGTTTCTTTCCCGCCGATCTCTAATAACCCCTAGAATACTGCAATATTGAGAATAGGTTCTTACAGCCCTTAAGGCTCTATTAAGAAACTAGCTTGTTTGCATTTCTGAAATTTCTCATCTCTTCAGTGACTCAGGTTAACTTTATGAAAGAAGTTCACATATATTTCGCATGCCCTTGTTTCTCTCAGCAGCTGTTTCTTTTCCGTTCTTCCCCACTCGCCATCTCCTTTCACTTCCTAGGGTCCTCGTTTCAGTCCCTACCTAAACCTACTTCCATTACAGGTCATGGGCCACCATAATTCTTTTACTATCAGATCCTTCCCCTCTGCTGACCAGTGAAGGGCTAGTGGCCTGAAAAATGGATCCCTCTTGGGTTTGTAGTTAGTGATAATGAGCTAATTAGTGTGTCATTACTTCTTCCAAGGTGTTCCATTTTAACAGGATACTCTGATAGATTTTGTGCTTTATCCCAAAGGAATATTTTTTTTTTTACAGTTCTAATGCCACTCTTGAGTGCTAATAATGAAATATTTTGAGGTTAGACACTCTTTTGGGGCCCCTCATATCACACTCTGAGCTGTCTACTCTGCCAACACATACTCTACCCTGATCGGTACAAACACTGGTATCCTAGAGACCTGAGAATGTTAATTTCTCCCCATTTTACAAAGCGCCAAGGGGTGGCACGGGGCACCATCAGCATAAGCCAAATAAGGAAATTTATTAGGTGGAAGTAATTTTACTGACCTCGAGATAAAATTCTGCCCTCAAACCTTGACTGGAGTTATACATTTTATATTGGAAACCTAAGAACACTATAAAATCCCCTTTAAAACAGACATTTCACAAAGGGAGTATATCAATAATGTGCACATTGGGAACATACTATATTTATTCTTAGAAAAGTCAGCTTTGTGCAATGGTTGTGTCTGCCCTAAATTTGGGATGTTAAAACATCTCAAATCTGTGGTGTTCATACAGGGTTTTTATGCTTATCATCTTTGTTCTTTCCATGAAATATAGGTGCCATTACCATCACCTCTTACATAAAGAAGAAAACACAGCCTGCCCCTTTTGGCTCTCATCCAGAAAGGCAGGCTTTCTACTCCTTCCCCAGCCTGTCAGGCTGTACATGGTGAGTCCTACTATCTCCTTCTGATGAATTACTAACAGTACGTATTTAGAGAAAACTTTAAGAAGGTTAGATCTGAGAACTGATTGATGACAGCACCGTCTTGCTTAAAATATTTGAAAACTCCCTTCTTACGCATGAATTAATTTACTTACCAATATTTGTTGAGCCTGTTTACCAGGCACCATGCCAGTAACTGTGGTGAATACAAAGAATCATCTCTTCCCTGAATGGCTCTTAACAATCTCTTAGAAAGGCCAGGTACACACAAGGTAAGGGGAATGTTCCTCTAACACCAGGGGTTCACAAGCTACAGCCCTTGGGCCAAATCCGGCTCACAGCCTGTGAGCTAAGAAAGGTTATTTGTATTTTTAAGGGACTGTAAAAAGCAAAACAAAACAAAAACAAAGAAGAATGTGTGATAGTCTGTAAGTGGCCCACAGACCCTAAGATATTTACCATCTGGCCCTTTCTGGAAAGAGTTTGCCGACCCCCGCTCTACACAAGTTCTGGATGTTACTAATAGGATACATCCCTTCTCCAAATGCAAATACTAGAGAACGTTCTCATGGTCCCCATGTACACACCCATTACCCAACCTCCTCTCTGATGTGTTTCCAAGCATCACATAATGTCTCTATATCTTGAGAGAGCATATCAGTCTGTCTTGGCACTGTCTCCTCCTGCTGACCTGGGCAGAGGCGCAACTGCAGCAAGAATGGGAATAGCAACTTTGACCAGTAGTTGTGTCAGCACAGAAATGAAGTGAAGGCATGCTTTTCAAGGTTGGGGGGGAGGCAAATCGCCAGCATGACCCCTCCAGATTTGAGAAGCAAGAGCCCAAAGTCTTGGAGCTCTTAGCCATCAGCCCTCTGTCGCCAGATCAGCCACCTTCTAGGCACTGGGTTTCTGTGCACACCCTCCAGCACAGACCCAGAATTTCTGCTCTCTTGCCTTCTAGTGTGATTCTCACCTCAAAAGTGGGAAGGCTTCTATTCACACCAGAGATCCTATATTCATCCAAACCTAGTTGCTTCAGAAAATTGGCTTGCAGAGGGTTTTAAATTCAAATCCATTTGCAATGCTTAAAAATCAGAAGATTTCATGAAGATCTGCCAAAGCTCTAACACGCTGCACTGAGTCAGGATGGCTGTAGTGAAGAAGCCATAGGCTCTCCGAACGCCATCCTGTCTCTGCTCCTCGGACCCCGAGGCTGCATGGTGCTACTTCGCATCCTCGTGGGCCTCCCTCACTTGTGTTTCGGGACCCTTTTGGTCCCCATGGATGTTTGCGTTCCTAAGTCCTGTAAATCCTCAAGATGCAAAAGGTCTACTCTGCACCCATGAGGTTGGCTACTGTCAGAAACCCGACCACAAAAGTAAATAACGGGGCTTGGGGAGGATGGGGAGGAAACAGAACGTCTGTGCGCCACCAGTGGGAATGTAACATGGCACGGTCACCCTGGAAAACAGTATGGTGGCTCCTCACATGTGGGTAGACGCCCAAAAGAATTGCAACAGGACTCCAGCAGATATTTGTATGATCATATCGCTAACAGCTCATTCACAGTAGCCAAAAGTGGGAGCAACCCGAGTGTCCACTGACAGATGAATGGATAAACAAATGTAGTGTATATATGCATACAAGGGAATGTGACTCAGCCTTCCAAAGGAAGGAAATTCTGACACATGCTACGACATGGATGAACCGTGAGGACATGATGCGGAGTGAAATAAGCCAGTCATGAATAACCCCACACATACTGTGTGATTCTACTGACGTGAAGTGCATAGAGACAGAAAGTAGAGTGCTGTTTGCCAGGGGCTGCAGGAGGGAGGGAATGGATTTATCGTTTAATGGATACAGAGTTTCGGTTTTGCAAGATGAAAAGAGTTCTAGAAAAGGATGGTGGTGATAGTTGCACAAAGTAACAATGTATCCAATGCCACTGAACTTTATACCTAACAATGGTTGAGATGTTAAATTTAGTGTTATGTGTATTTTACCACAACTTTCAAAAATGCAAAAGATCCTCTTGGGGTTTATATCTCTGTCTTGAAACACAATGGATTTGCATCCAGACTGTGCCGCTTACTGGTTGTATGGTACCAGGTCACACATTTTCTCAATTTAAAAAAATCTAGTGTCTATATTCATGGATTGTTTGTGAGAATTAAATCAGTATCTATTACTCAGCCATCAAAAAGAATGAAATCTTGCCATTTGCAACGATGGAGATGGAACTAAAGGGTATTATGCTAAGTGAGATAAGTCAGTCAGAGAAAAACAATTATTGTATTTAAGAAACAAAACAGATGGACATAGGGGAAGGGAAGGAAAAATAAAATAAGATGAAAATTGAGAGGGAGAGAAACCATAAGCACTCTTAACTCTAGGGAACAAACCAAGGGTTGCTGGGGGGGGGGGGTGGTGGGGGGATAGGGTCACTGGGATTAAGGAGGGCACGTGATGTAATGAGCACTGGGTGTTATATGCAACTGATGAATCACTAAATTCTATCCCTGAAACTAGTACTACAGTATATGTTAACTAAATTGAATGTAAATAAAGAATTTTTTAAAAAGAATTAAATGACTATCTATTGTGAAGTGATTTGTAAATAGTAAACCTCCTTCCAGGTGGGGGATAATGTCATGTGACTGCTACCTGTCAGTGTGAAATTTTTGTCGGTTGTAATCATTTCCAACTGGAGTAAAGAAGGAGGCTTTTATGAAGGACATGGTATTGGAGCTGAGTTTCAAAGAATGGGCAGAATTTGAAAAGGTGCAAATACACGGGGACATCTGGAGCAGAGGAAGAGGCACACGTAAAGGGCCTGAAGTCTACAAGTAAGTGGTGTATTTGAGCAAAGAATCGGGTTTGACAGGAGAGTAGAGTGGAAAATAAATAACAGCAGGGGGTCATATTATGGAGAGTCTTAAATGCTTGCCTAAGAAATTTGATTTTCATTCAGGAGACAATGGGAAGATATCATGAATTTAAGAAGAAGGCTCACTGGAGCTTTACAAGTACTATTGCAGAGGCTTACAGAATATGTTGAAATACAGATAGATCGGAATGAAGGAGACCAGTTAAAAGACGAGATATCTTCAGGCCGTGGTTTACTCGGGGCTAAGCTAAGATGGTGGCAGAGGAAATTCGAAAAGGATACAGGGGCGCCTGGATGGCTCAGTTGGATAAGCATCTGACTCTTGATTTTGGCTCAGGTTGTGATCTCAGGGTTGTGAGATTGAGCCCCACCCCGGGCTCATCCTGGGCGTGGAGCCGCTTTAAGATTCTTTCCCTTCCTCTCCCTATGTCCCTCCCCTCCCATCTGAAAAAAGAAAAGAAAAAAATTTAAAAGAAGAAGAAGAAGAAGAAGAAGAAGAAGAAGAAGAAACAAATCCTGATGTCACTAGTAAGAAAGTCTTTTAACTTGTTAGTACCTTACAGTGATGGAAGGCTCACAGGAAGTGTGGACCTCTCTGAGGATGTTTCCAAGAAGAGGACTAGGTTTCCAGCACACACCTTGAGTTTGGGTGTTCAGATCACGCATCCTTCTGCCTCTTGGATATATTGTCATCAAAATGTTCTCCAGACCCCTCAGGGTAAAGACGTTCATTGCTGAACTTAAAACCTACTTATTCTCCAGTTTTCTGATTTTTAAAGAAATAACATTTGTGCTTTTTTGCCCCTCTTTGCTGAACATTTGGGGAAATCATCGCAGTGCAAGAAGCCAAGACAAGGGGCACATGGGTGGCTCAGTCCGTTAAGCATCAGACTCTTGATTTTGGCTCAGGTCATGAGCTCAGCGTCCTAGGATCAAGCCCTACGTGGGGCTCCGTGCTCAGCAGGGAGTCTGCTTAAGGACTCTCTTTCTCTGCTTCCCCGCCCCAACCCTGGCCCGCTTCCTCTCTCTCTCAAATAAATAAATTTTGAAAGCAAAACCAAACAAAACCAAACTTAGTCTTCCTCCTACCCCCAAAATATTTTTGACAGATTTATTTGATAAATATATTCCTAGTCTTTTTATATATATGATTAACTTTTTTTTTTTAAGAGAGGAAGAGCCAGGAGATGGCAGAGGGAGAAAGAGAATCTTAAGCAGACTCCATGCCAGGCAAGGAGCCAGACACGGGGCTCAATCTCACAACCCTAAGATCATGACCTGAGCCAAAATCAAGAGTCAGACACTTAACTGATTGAGCCACCCAGAAACCCCTATACGATCAACTTTTTTAGTAAAAAGAAATTAACATTGAACTCTATGTACTACTTTTTAAACTCTTTATTTTGGTGACCTAGTATTATTACAGTATAATACATCAAGCCCATTTTCCCCATAACCACAACATTAAACATTAACCATGAAACCTAGAGTAAATCAATGCCCCAATTCTATTTTCTTCACTCTGAAATGGGCATGATAATACTTAGCTCACTGCATTGTCCTAAGGCAGTGGTGCCTACACTGGTGTATACTGGAATCGCCAAGGGAGCATTTTCATATCCCAAACTGCAGATCCCGCCTCACAATTCTGGGGGTGGGAGCTAGACATCAGTCATTTCTAAGTCTCTCCACGTGATTCCAATTTACAGCAAAGATGAGGAGCCAGATTTCAAAGTTTAAATGAGACAATATAAAAGGAACCTTGCAGGTAGAAGACACTCAGTAAATAAGAATCTCTCTCATTTACCAAATGTCTACTGCACTAACTAGCTTTCTGTATTCATTCCATCCCTAAACGCTCATTATATCCCTGTGACGTTTCATTATCTTAACTTCACAAAGCAGGAAACCCCCAATGATTAAGGAACTTGTTCAGTGTCCACAGCTCATAATTCAGGAGCTGTGATTCAAACCCAGGTCTGCCAGACTGAAGTCCCCACCTTTCCATCACATTGCATTAGGCTGCAGAATTCTTTTTCCCTTTTTTCCTTCCTTGCTTTTCCAATCCCATCTAAACCAGTTTATCATAATGCTTTTCAAACTGATTCGGTTGCATATAAAGGAAAATTGAATCTCTCTTCTGTGGGGTTTCTACCCATATCGTTTTTAATGTTACTCATTTCCATTCTGAGCCAAAGAAAATAAGGGTTAATTTGGTGGCAGAAGCAGACTGCGAATGTTTATTTGATATGTAATGTTACTTGAGTTTAAAATGGGAGTTTTATCCCTTTACTGAGAGGCCAGTTACCTATGGATGGATTAGGAACGGTTATACGCCTGGATTCCACTTGAGGACCTATTCTTTTAAGTATCTTTTAAATATGGAATATTTGCTATAAGGGAATTTGTATTGGCTTAAAGCAAACTGATCACCAGCACTAGAGGATTAAGCACACATGTGTACACATTTTATATACGTACGTAATTGTTTTGAAACAGACAAAATTCCTGGCAACACCATGATTATAAGAAGGCCAGCAGTCATGACTCTGCTCTAAGACGCTGTTCGAGTAGAGCTTCTATCTGTGGGTACTTAGGGATCGTGTCAATTTTTATCATGTAGTAAGACACAGTCAGATTATTTCCATAACTTTGGAAGTTACTCATTTCATGTTTTCTTTATTATTTTTTTTGGCATGTGAGGCTCTTTTATTGCTCTGACCAAATGTCTATGCCTTGATAGCAAAAACATTTGCTTTCTTCTCCTCTTACTCGATATTTTTGGAAGAACGAACTGACAGCTCCCATGAATGATTCTGAGTTCGCCGGAGAGCATCTGCTGCAGGATGTCTCTTCCTCCTCTCAAGCTCATGGAGAACCTAATTTCATCCCTTTGAAAGCAAAAGTATTGCCTGATAGGAGGTGACAATAAAAGGTCGCCACATTCAGAGTCCTGACGACTCACACCCATAAAACCTTAACACGTTAACATTTAGTGGTTAGATGCCAGCAGGCGCTATGTGTACTAATAAGGCACATTCCCAAATAGGACTTCCGAATGAATCTTATATTCACTTGCTTAATTGGGTTTTGACATTTCTCTATAAAATTTTGATATCCAGGTAGGTTCTATTTTCAAAAAGTTTAAATGGTGGGGCGAGACAATCATAATCACTGCATTTGCTACTACTTTTATGTTAAAATTGGTAAAAGAAGTCTTTTTCGAAGGAATTGTCACACCTCATTAGTGAAGACACAAGAGTTTATTTCTTCATTGTTTCTACAGTGTTGATTTTCTTCACCCAATTTCTAGCGTGACTTCAGTGGCCAGTTTTTGCTACATGTTTACTTTATTGATTGATTTCTTTTTAAAGATGTATCTATCATTAGAGATCCTTGGGAATATGTTCAAAAAATGTTCAAATACTGGGCTTAATAAAATTACAACAGGCAACATAAGCCAGATTGAGAAATATCTTGCCAAATAGTATTTCTCAGCAAGCCATTTGGAGGGACTTTTTTTTTTTTTTAAAGTAGTTGATACCTTGATCAAAAATATAATTTCTCCCTTCCCCCTTTTCTTCACATCAGTGTTCTTGTATACATATTAACTCCTACGTGGCTAATAATTTTAAAGTATTCCTGGCATTTGCATGCAATCTCCAAGGAATCGAGAAGTTCTCAGTGATAGGATTTTTCTTTAGAAAATTAATTTGGAATTCTGTTATAACCTTCGGGTTCCAAAACCAAAGTAAGGAGGGGAGGGGAGAGATAATTCTCTTAGTGATGAACCGAGCATTTTTCTGAGTTTTCCCTTAGGAGAAAAATATATTTGAGTGTCTGCTGACAGCTCACTCAGACTTTGTGACCACCAGAGAAGAAAAGCTCTGCCTGCCATAAGGAACAGGGTGGGCGTTGGGGTCAGTGGAAATATATTTGGATGGAGCAGCCAGGGAATGTCTGTGAGGTGGTAGATTTAAAAACTCATTGCTGAAGCAAGAAAAGGAGCAAATGATGTCAAATGGGGAGGGGATAGAGAACTTTCTGCGCAAGGGGGAAAGGCCATTAAGAGGACCCTAGGAAAGAGATCCCTATGTTTGAGGAATGGGCAGTTCCTGAGTGTGTCTGAAATGAAATGGTAAAGAAAACAGGGCCACAAGAAAGAATTATAATGGATCAGATCACGAGGGGCCTTGTAAGCACAATAAAGAGTTCAAAGTTTACTTTATTTATTGAGTAGAGTTTTAAGTAGAACAGTGATATGATTTAACTTCAGTTTTAAAAAGATTACCCTAGGGGCGCCTGGCTGACTCAGTTGGTTGAACGCCCGAGTCTTGGTTTCAGCTCAGATCATGATCTCAGGGTAGTGGGATCGAGCCCCATGTCCTTCTCCACACTCAGCAGGGAATCTGCTGGAGATGCTGTCCCTGTCCTCCTCTTCCCGTGAATGTGCTCTGTTCCCACCTCCCCTCTCAAATAATAAATCTTTTTTAAAAAATTAAAAGACTACCCTAGGGATGCCTGGCTGGCTCAGTCAATGGAGAGTGCAACTCTTGGTCTCAGGGTTGTGAGTTCGAGCCCCACAGTGGGTGTAAAGATTACTTAGAAATAAAAATCTTTAAAAAAATAAATAATAAAAAATAAATGAAAAAGAAGATTACCCTGACCACTAGAATCTAAACTAGAAGAGGCAAGACCAAGACGCTGTTAAAAAAACAGAAATGACCAAAACTGGTTCAAGAAGAGAACTACAGAACAAATCACAAAGGTTAAAGACTGATAATTTAAGAGGCACCAGGCACAGATGGTCGTAGAAATAAATTCTTTCTAACCACCAATAAATATATAATTATTTTTAGCCCATCAATTCTAGACTGTAGAAAAACACAAAGGCTTTCTGAATAAAGCCAGAATAGCTTTAATAAAAAACCAGAAGAAAGTAACAAAAAACAAGTTTATACTTTCCATTTTTTGAAATGAAGTTATTCATCAAGATAATCCAACACAACAAATATTACGGGAGAAAACTGTAACAGTCCATAGGAGAGTCATATGATAAAATTTGCTAGCCATTCCGAAGCAAAAGTCAAGTAAAACAGGAATACCAGACAGCCAGGTGGTGGGTCTTGGCAGTTACAGGAGGCGGTAGAAAGGGCAGCTCTACCCACTGCTACAAAAGGACCAGTTTCTGTACCTGTTCTGAGGACACCCGCCAGTGACAACAGGTGTGGACACCTTCAGCACCACTGGCATGTGACCCCAAACCGAGACCTACTACTTACCTCTATTGTAAGCGCCACTGGAGGGAGCAGTCCCACTCCACCAAACGCCTCTGCTCTGAGGACCAGCCCTTCACTCCTCTTGGCCTGGCCTGTGCATGGGGCAGTGGTCCCAGGGATGGAGCACTTTACAACTAGTTTTGGGAAACCCTCTTCCTTTTTCTCCCTCTACGAGACAGGAAATTTCAGGGACTTGGCTAGACAGAGTTTCTCGACCTTGGCACTAGGCAGAGTTTCTTGACCTTGGCATTGTGGACCAGGTCAGTCTTTGTTGTGGGAAGCTGTCCATCTATTGTAGAAAATTTGGCAGCATCCCAGGCCTTTATCCACTTGATGGCAGTAGGACACGACCCTCTCCCTCAGTGGTAACACCCCAAAATGTCTCTGGACATTGCTAAATGTCCCCTGAAGGACAAAATTCGTGCAGTGGAGAACTGCTGGGCTGGAAGACATCGGTATGACTCTGTCACCGTGTATGGCTTTCTACAGTTGCCTCTAGACTCATAAATTCTCACTTGGGAGAGAAAACAGGAAGCTATCTGTATTAGTCAGCTTGGGCTGACCAAACAAAATACCATAGACAGAGTGGCTTAAGCAACAGAAATTTATTTTCTCACACTTCTGGAGAATGGAAGTCTGAGATCAGGGTGCCAGCATAGTTAGGCTCTTGGGAGATCTCTTTCTGGTTTGCAGATAGCTCACTTCTCATTGCGTCCTCATATGGTGGAGAGAGTGCAAGCTTTGGTATCTCTTCCTGTTCTCATAAGGGCCCTAGTTCTCCACCCCATCACCTCATTTCACCTTGATCACCTCCTCCAAGGCCCTATCTGCATGCAGCTCATAGAGAGCTAAGGCTTCAATGGGCCAATTTTGGAGTGACATAACTCCATCCACAGCAGCACCTAAACAAGTTTTGTTTGTTTGTTTGTTTAATCTCTACCTAAACCCAACAACGACATTATATACAACAGACATTTTTAAATTAAAGCCAATAACGAGACAGGGATCTCTGCTATTATCACTATTCTTCAACACATTTTTAAGTTGGATAAGGCTAGAAAATTATAGTTTAATGTGGGAAATGGAAAGATAACACTCTCTTCATTTCCAGTGGGTATGATTATGTACTTAGAACACACCAGATAGCCTGATAAATATCTGTTAGTACTGGTAAGGGAATCTGTTAATGTGGCTGGCCACATACAAAATTAATAGCTTTTCTTTCTACTGATATGATGCAATTAGAAGTTAAGATAGGAAATAACCCATTCATAAGCACCATAAAAAAGATGAATTATCCAAAATAAATCTAAGAAGACGGGAATTGGATCTAAATGAAACAAATGATAACATCTTATTGAAGGACATAAAACAAGATCTGAAATCGGAGAGACAGCCCTTCCTTTATTAATACATGAAGTTTATTGCGTTTCCAATCAGAATCACAACTAATATTTTTTTCCAGTTGGACAAAATAAGTTTCAAATTCATACAGAAAAAGAATGTGCAATAATTTTCCATTTTAAAAAATGACATCAAGGGTGGACTTACTCTATCAGATGTGAAAAGTATTAGAAGTCTACTGTAATCAAAGCAGTCCATACTAGCATAATAGACAATAGTTAATTGGTATAAAATGAAATCTGAAATGAACATATAGTCAATGATAAAGCTGACATTTTGATTTCATAGAAAAAAAGTTTTTTTCTCTGTTAAATGATGTTCCCTTTCCTGTTAGTTATCTGAAGGAATATAAAAGTATCCTACAATGGCTAAAGATAGAAGTGTAAAAAAATTACAAGACAAAAATATCAGAAGAAAAATTAAGAGACTTTTTTTAAACCTTGGAATGGAGAGAAAGCAAGACAGTCAAGTCTTGAAAACATACGGAAAAAGTGGTAGATTTGGTTACATGAAATTAAGAGGTTTCTGCCCAAGAAAGAGAAGCTGCTGCCATTATCCAGATGGGAGGGAAGAGTAGTCCCAATGGTGGTGGCAGTGGGGATTGGGAGAAAAAGTTTTGACTCCCATGTTAAGGTGGCAATAACAGGATTTCCAGAGAGACCGGATGTGGGTTTGAAAGTGGAAAAAAAGATCCAAGTTGTGTGAGATCATTTTTAAGAAAAGAAGTACAAAATTACTCGCACCAAATTAGATACAAAAGTGAGTATTTCTTTAGAATGAGAAAAGAAGCCACAACAAATTACAAATTTCAAAAAGCTGCCAAATACTATAAACATTACTAAGTCCAAAAAAAAAAAAAAACCCATACTATTTTTAATCAATCAACTGCTAGACATTTTGGCAGTAAACTCTGATATCGACTTTTCTACGACAATGATTTTATCAGATTATTTCGTAGATAAAGAAAAGGAGAAGAATTCAGTCTGTTGTAGCAGGGTTGATCAACTTTTGTCTTCTTGTTATTGAGAATTGGGATATATGAAACACCTGACATCACAGATACAGATACTTGCTATCTGGAGTACAGCTTTAACCTTGTAGTCTATATAAAAAATTCTGGTACATTCTATTTCATGCAATTTTCATCTAAACAAAGTATGGATTATTTATAATTGAATATGTTGCATTATTGAGTATTTGTGGCAAGAGAGAACTTCTGTTTTGACAAGGCAATTTTATGTCTTAAATGTTCCAATATTTAGCTAAGTAAAGGCTCTAATATTAAGCTAAGTAAACCCTAAACATTACATGTCCAATGATTGGAAGAATTTTCCACAGCCTAACCTCTGACTCTCCAAATTTCAAATATTATTTCTCCTCCTCTCAGTGAGATAGGTCATGCTCATGATGCAAGAAAACCGTAGGACCTGACCTTTAGGGTCACAAATCTGGCTGAGTCAGCATGGGGAGTAGTTAGGAACTTTCCTAAAGCTCCTGCATGCAAAAATACCTAGGAAAAACTTAACTATATGTAGGAGTGTCTGTGGACAACTTAATGTTATCTTGCTAAATCCAATCTAAATATATTCCTAACACAACTTCTTTGTAGCCAGATCTCAAAAGTGCTTATGGCAGTGACATGGGGGAATGTGATAAAGGGAAAAGTCAGAGAAAAAAAAAAAAAGAGTTTTAATTAATTGTAGTTAAAATATGCTATTTTGAAAATATACAAAAATATGTGACATGTAAACACATTTAGGTCCTAGGGTCTTAGGAAAGGTTCCTGCAAAAGAAGGACACTGAAACGTAAGCTTTATTAATGCTTGGTGAATTCACTTTGGCTTGACAGCAGAAGCATATATGATTTCCAGGTTTCTGGCTGGCATAACACAAGTGAATCCCTTGAGTAAAGACATTTCCTTGTTAAAGTTCACGCCATTTACCTAAAAAGTCAGGTGGTTGGGGAGCACCAGGAAGGGGAATGCTGCCACAACTGGCTGCCTGGTTCAGGAAACTTTTCCCTTATGGGTCAGAAAGTCTCTTCCTCTATTAAGAGGCACCAGGCAGCCTGTCCTGGGGAAACTTTTTCCTGTCCCTTTAGGCAGCACCATCATGGACCTTTGGGAGCTCCACTAGCATGAGATAAACCAAGCAGATGAAAATAGTACAAGAGCTCTGAAAATTAAATTGTCACTAGAACCATCATAGAGTGATCTGTTGCTAAAATACAAGCTTTAAATAGGACCCACATTCTTCTAAAATAATCGCCAAAGTGTCCAGGATATAATTTTTTAAAAATCACCCATTATATACCAAGAACCAGGAAAATCACAACTCAGAAGAAAAGTACACTAATCAAGATACATCAAATATTGGAATTTCCCAGCAATGATTTTTTTTTTTTTAAGTAAGCTCTATGCCCAGTGTGGGCCTTGAACTCACAACCTCAAGATCAAGAGTTGCATGCTCTACTGGGATGGAGCCCCACAGCAGGCTCCCCTGCTCATGTGTGCTCTCTCTTTCTCCTTCTCCCTCTCAAATAAATAAATAAAATCTTTTAAAAAAAATTAAAATGTTGATACCAGTAAAATGTTATAAGTCATATACATAATTTATAATACCCAGAGCAACCACTATGAAAACTATGCAAAGAGATATATGAGGAAAAAACACTATACATAAATCAAGATGGAATACTAAGAACTGTTCCTGTAACCTGCAGGAAGCCAAGAAAAGAGAGACAGAGGATCGGGAACAAGAAGAAATTAATAAAAACAGAATTAAGTTCTAATACATCAATAATTCCTTTTAAGTATAAATGGTCTAAATACAGAAAGTAAAAGTACATCAAAAAAACACAAGCCAAATGTATGCTGTTTACAAGAAACTCACTTAAAATTTAACAACATGGGCTGGAAGTGAAAGGATGGAAAAATACATCATGCAAATATTAATTTTTAAAACGCAGGAGTGGCTAGATTAATATTAGATAAAGTAGACTTCAGAACAGGGAGTATTATTAGAGGCAAAGAGGCACATTACACAATGATAAGAGGATCGATCCACCAGAAAGACATAACAACCCTAATGTGTTTTTACCAAACAGCAGAGCCTCAAAAACACATGCAGCAGAAATCAATATAGCTGAAAAGTAAAATAGGCAAATTCACAATTATTGTTTGGTCTTCAATACCCTCTCTTGTCAAGCAATAGAATTCATAGACAGGTAATCAGCAAGGACGTAGAAGATCTGAACAACACGATTAACCAACCAAAAATTGATATACAGAACAGTCTACCTAACAAGAGCAGAATAGGCATTTTTTGAGCATCCATGAAACATTTACCAAATATATCATATCTTAGGTCATAAAACAAACTTTAATATATTTAAAATTATTGAAAACATACAAAATATGTTCTCTGACCATAATGAAATCAAACTAGAAACCAATAACAGAGAGACAAGAGGAAAATCTCCAAACACTTGGAAATTTAGCAACACAATTATAAGTAACGTATCAAAGAGAAAGTCTCAAAGGAAAATTTAAAATACATAGAAGTAAATGAAAATGAAAATACACTATATTAAAATACGTGGGATGCAGCTAAAGCAGTACTGAGAGGGATATTTATTGCACTAAATACTTACCTTAGAAAAGAGGAAAAGTCTCAAACCAATAATATAAATTCCTATATCAAGAATTTACCAGAAAAAGAGCAAAATAAGCCCAAAGCAAGCAAAGAAAATACAGACCATTCTTAATTCATTCACTTCTCTTGTTACCAGGCCTATATTCCATTGTCTCACATTATAATTATTCCTGTACAATTGTCATTAATTACTTGCCTATCTCCTTTACTTTTGTACATAGCCAGAAAAAATTTTCTCTACATTTATTCACAAGATTTCCATATAACTGGAGAACATGACAGCACTACTGACCAGAGTCATTTCAAGTCCATTACCCTATCTCTCAGATGGTCACTTGAAACCAACAAATCTATCCCAATTTTCTGGTGAATCTACTTTCCCACTATTCAGCAGATGATGTCAATTCACCAACAACCCCTTCCCCCCCTTGTCTTAAGCTAATAACCTCTCTACACATATTATACAAAAATAGTCCTACTTCAATAAGAAATACCTACCTCATCGTTCACCCAGAGAGCCCATCAACCTACTTGTATCTATACACACATACTGGCCTCCCTTATAGTTACAATAGAAAAGTTACTGCTCCTATCTTAGTTCAACCTCTCCACTTACCCTTTAAAAAAAAAAAAAAAGAATAAGAATTTGTACTGCCATTTTTTTTCTTTCCTGACTACATTATTAATTTCTACTGGATCCTTCCCACCCAAACTAAAACATACTTGAAGATGACCCACTGAAACAAACAAACAAACAGACAAACAAACAAAAAGGAAGCAAACAAAAATTTTCCTTTGACCCCACATCCTGTCCCAGCTACTGCCCATTTTTCTCTGGCCTCTGTAGAAAAATAGAGCATTGTCTATATTCACTGCCTCCACTACCTCGCCTTCCATTTGCTCTTCAAATCATCCTAACTGGGTATTTCTCTTGACTTCTCTAATAAAATGGGCCTTATCTCACCAATGACCTCATCTGGCTAAAGCTAATGTTCACTCCTCTGAGATCATCTTACTTGAGCTCTTAACATTTTGACACCATGTGCTATTCCCTCCTTCTTGACACACATTCCTCACTTGGTGTCCATTCTTCACTTGGTGTTCCCTCATTTCTGGCTGCTTCATCTCAAACCCTTTTTGCTTCTTCGCCCAGACCTCTAATGTTTTGGTGACCCAGGACTCTCTCTTTGGCTTTCCTCCCACCTCTGTGATCTCATCTGGGTAATTTCAATGGTCCCAGGGCTTTAAATACCATCTTTAGCAGACAACTCAAATTTATATCTCTAGCCTAGACCTCTCTTCAGAACTCCAAACTCCTATATTCTACTTGACATTTCAATTTAGACGTCTACTAGAAAACTTAAACGCAGTCAAGCAGAATGACTAATATCCCTTCCCAGTTTGCTGCTCCAAAGTCTTCCACTTCTCACCAAACAGATTTACCATCTACCTAATTGCTCAAACAAAGAAAAATTTATAGCTTTTGGAATCCTTGATTTTTCCTTCTTTGATGAAAAAAATCTATATTCCAATCCATCAGTGAGAACTGTTGTGTGACTTTCAATATGTCCTGAGTCTGCCCACTTATTACTATCTCCACAGTTACAACCTCAGTCCATATCACCTACTCACCTCCCAATTGTTTCTAATTGACTTTCTGAATTCAGTTAAAACTGAGACACAGCTAGCAGGTAATTTTAAGGCAGTAGTACCTTAAACTTCTCTAGAGTCACATACTGTATATGAGTGTTTGCTTTTACTTTTAGTCTTAAAATATATGTTAGGGAGAAACTTGGAGAAACTTCCTTAAATGTCATTTTAGGCTGGAAATATCTGAGCTGCTATTTTGAAAAGACAAAAAGCAAAAAGAGGAATAGATAACCGAAGTTTGTATAAAATAATAAGGCAAAAAGGGGAATTTTGAAAGTTATCCTAACAAGCAAGAGAACAAACAGGAAGGGGTAGGCCCTCTGCTTGAGACAGATGGTGATAACAGACGACAGAAAGAAAGCAGGACCACTCCGTTCCTGTTCTGCCTGTCTTCTGCGTCAGAGACAATGATCTTCAGACTGGAGAAGGGAGAACAAACTAGTTTCAGAGGGACTGATGTCAAAGAGAGGTGGGAAGATAGAGAACATCAAGTGCCCTTGCTGCGATGAACTTCAAGAGAGGGCTGGAGAGAGCAGGGGGTGAATCTTCTGAACCAGTGACTGCTCCCTCTGAGGAATGGGACAGAAGGGGAGAGTGGGGAGAGTGTCATTGGACTGGAGAGAAACAAATGCAGTGCAAATTTTCAGTGGAAGAAAACTAAATTCTGCAATTATAGATCAGTGAGCCTGACATTAATCCCTCAGCAAAATTATAGAATGGATTATTAAAGTGGATGGGTTTTCAAACAGTATAAGATGAGAGCATGTTAATTCTTACAAAGGCAAGTGGTATTCACTGAGACCCAGCAGGGGCTCATTAAGACTAAGCTGTACCAGACCAACCTCATTTTCTCTTTGGTCAGGTTACCTGCTACTGCTAAGAAGGGCTAATATCCATTAGCACGTATTTGATGTTACCCTCTAGGTTAAGTGCATGTTATGCATTTTCTCATTTGATCTTAAGTAATATTTCTCCCTATTGTATCGATGAGGTACCAGAGGTTTACAGCAGTAACTAGCCCCAGACCACACAGCTAAAACAGGTGAACATGCATTTAAGCATAGGTTGGCACATTCCAGAATTCATGGTCTCAATCTCTGCTCTCTAATGCCACCAAAGAGTACAAGACTGCTATCTCCCAAGAGTGTTATTGAAATGGCACACCTGAATTATGCCCATGGCCACAAGATAGACTAAGATGAACCAGCTGATGGGATACTTGGGGTGGTCCATCAATGATGGAATGACCATTTTCAAAAAGCATCGAATAATGTGTCATTATTTACTGAGAAAGAAATCTCCAGTGATCTTACCCCAGAGCCCCATCCTTTACCTAGTGTTGGTTAACTTTTTCATGAACAACTTGGCTAAACAAGTAGATGGCATATTATCAGATATGTGGATGACCTGAAATCTGGCTGGCTGGTATCTGGCAACAGAACTGGATTCCCCAAAGATCTTAGCACAGGTTGAATAAAACAAGAGGGACTATATTAGGAATAATTGTAATATCATTTAGGCTTTTTGAAATCTACCCAATGTCACACAGGAAAAAAAAAAGAAGAAGAAGAGCTAAAACAGTTCATGAATGGCTCCTTCGGATGTGGCCAAGGGCAAACTCAGTGGCATTACAGCCCCACGGCAAAGCATTTCACCAAGGCCAAAAGTCAAATAAGGAAGCTTTAGATTACACCATTCAACTGCCTCTTTATTGAAAGGCTCCAAGATCACGCAGGTAGAAAAAAACAGTGCTAATAGTTGAGTCCAGAGAGTAACGCAGGGGAAAATACTAGAGAATAAGCAGCCAGGAAGCTGAGCAATGGTGAGAATTTAAAGCAGGAGAGGGAGAAATATTTCGGTGAAATCAAACTCTTTCATGCTTTTTTTTTTTTTTTTGTATGTATACTGTCTTTTCCCTCTTATATATAGAGCAGAAGGCCTCCAAGTACTGAGGACTTCCACTGTTCTCCTTCCCTGTACTGTCAGCAGGCCTTTAATAGCTTTTGGAACAATATTTCTTGGTTTGCTTTATTATTTTAATGTTTGAAAAATTAAAATGTTTTCAGTTGTTGATTCTTTTTTAATCTTCCATGTGTGCACTATTTTAGACGATTGTAGGCTTGAATGTGCATGTGTCCCTTGATGTTAAGGGAAGCCCATTTTCAGATTATGGCAGCTGCACTGAAGTTTTCTTTTTGTTTGGTTCCTGATAGGTGTTTTGGGAAGTATATACAGCAGCTCTAAGGAGCCAGTAAAAATTATATTTCATAGACATATGAGTAAAGAGCATGATATCCCTACCCGATAAGCTAAGATGATTCGATATCACATTAATTAAATTATGTATATAAGAAGAAGAAACTGATCATCTCCCCCTATACACAGCTAAACCACACATGGACTAATGCTTAGTTCTGACCCTTTAAGAGGATGCACAGACATCCTTGTATTCCCACAGGTGACCTGGGTGATGGAGAGATTTGGAGCCATGAGAAATGAGGAGCTCTTACAGAAACTGGGATATTTTTTCTGGAAAAGACAGTAGTTGCCATTTAACAAGCCGTAAAAGTGACTAGAGTCATAATAGGTTATAAGAACGATTGGAAAAATCAGAGTTTTATCACTTTACACAGTAGCATAGTGGTTCTAGCACTAGACTGGCCTGGGTATGTAGCCCAGCTTCACTGCTTACTAGCTGTTAAACCCCACACTCAAGTTACTTACCTACTCTGTGCTGCAGTTTTCCCATCTGTATAATGGTCAAAAGAATAGTACACGTGTCATTGGGATTACATGAATTAAACCACCTAAAACACAGAGAATAGTGGCTAGTACCTGTTAAGCACTTGATGTATTTTAGTTGCTAATAACCCACAATAGAGATTTTCCTCTTGGTGGATAACATAAACAAATGATTAGACTTTTGATGGTGATTCCATCAGGAAAGGGAACGACGGGAAAGAAAAGAATGATCAGGTCAGGTTTGAGATTCAAGTTTGCTTGTGTTTATCATAGAATAAATCTGCCGAAGGGTGCATTATAATCACTAAAGTTAGGATACTTAAAAATACCCAGTGCAGTCCCTTCACCCAGAAAGATCAAACACACACTCGTTGCTATTTGATTTTTTATAAAATTGGATTGTCTAGAAGAGAAGTAATCTCGCCAGCCTGGGCAAACTCCTTGGACTTGGCATGAAAAGCCAAGACAGTAAAAACTGTTAAGTGTATTCTGTCAAAGTTATTATGAAAGTTACCTCTCACTTTACTATGAGCAGAGGTGGCTCATCATAGTAAATTATAGTCCTGTGGATTATCTGAAATAAGGGAAATATGTATATACAAATGAAAATACTTCTATCATGAAGTAACTTTTATTACATCTCTGGGCAATTAACATTTCATGTCTACTGTGTTTGCTGCTATAAATCTTCTCCCCCAAAATGACACATTTGAGAAATAGAGCTTTTTATTTGACAAAGAAAATGCTGGACAGCAGTTACCAACGTTAGGCTAGATTCTCTGGGTCCCAGAGTCTCCTGATTCCTTTAGCAAATTTTTATTGAACATCTACTAAGTGCCACGCTCTTTTCTAAGCCCCCAAAAAAGAATGAACACAAAGCAGACAATGTTGCTGCTCTCAGAGAACTCACATTCTAGTGAGAAGACACAATAAATAAGCAAAAAACGTCCAGGAAGTGGACATCACAGAACGTGTTAGAAGAAAACTGAATTGGGCATAAAAGTAGGATGAGGCTAGATGTTTACTTTTGATTGAGTGGCCAGGGAGCGGACATCTCACTGAGACGGGAATGACAATAAGCATCTAGGACTGTGAGGATCAAGAAAAAAATATCATTCTAAGAAAAGGAAACAGCTAGTACAAAATTCTAAGGTGAAAGAGAAGGCCAGTTTGGCTGAAAGGCTGTGGACAGGGTGGATGATGTTTATGGGAAGTTCAGAGATGCTGAGTCCAGATCATTTATGGCATGGTAGGACAAGGTAAGAAATTAAGACTCTAGGGGCATTGGGTGGCTCAGTCGGCTAAGCGTCTGCCTTCAGCTCAGGTCATGATCCCAGGGTTCTGGGATTGAGCCCTACGTTGGGCTCCCTGCTTGTCAGGGACTATGCTTCTCCCTCTGCCCCTCCCCCCTTGCTCATGCTTATGCTCTCTCTCAAAATAAATAAATAAAATCTTAAAAAAAAAAAGAAAAGAAAAGAAAAGAAAAGAAATTAAGATTAACTACAATCAGAAGCCAGGCACTTGGTGAATATTATGCAGAGGAATGAAATGATCTGATTATATTCACATAAATCAATCTTGCTATTACATGGACATTAGATTACAGAAAGCAACAGAGCAAGCAGGGAGACTGATTGGAAAGTGGTAGTAATAGTTCAGGCAAAGGCACGGAGATGACTTAGTGGGAAATGAGATAATGGACATAAAGAGAAATAGTCAGATTTGGGGTAGTTTTTGAAGTTAGAAGTGATAGAATTTGGGGGTACATTGGAGAAACAGAGAGCTAAATTATGGATGTATTCTAAGTTTTTGGTCTGAGAAATCTAGTAGAAATGGTGCCATTTTCACATATTTGCTCGTTTGGGGAAGGTCTCTCATGGACAAATTAAGTTTTAAATGCCTATTAGCCATTCGAGGAGAGCTGTCATATAGGAATTTGGGTATTTGAATCAAAGTTTCAGAGAAGAGGTGACAAATGAAAGATATTGATTTGAAAAGCCTTAAAACTTCCTGAAGCCAGGAGAATGAGAGGTACCACTTAAGGGAATAGGGCCGAGGTACTGGGCCAATGGGTACTCCAACATTTAGAAATTGGGTAGAAGAAGAGGAAGAGTCAGAATACAAGACTGAGAAGGTTCAACCAGTGAGTTAGGAGGAAAGGCAGGAGAGATGCTAGCCAGGAAGCCAAGAGAAGAAATAATTTCAAGGAGGGAATGGCCAGTTGTGTTGAATGCCGGTTAATGAAACAGAATCCACTGGATTTGGCAGTTTCGTTGGAATGGTGGGTCCTGAGGCTCAACTGGAATGAACTGAGGAGAGAACGTGAGGTGAGGTGAGGAGAGAATGTGAGGTGAGGAAAGGAGGAGAACCACAACTGACAGAACACATCTAGACAGTGTCATGAGTAGAGCCCTCTGAAACTGGGCCTACTCATGATACTGAAGAGCTCAAAGAAAGGTTCATAATTATAATGAGGGCATTTGTGCACCTGTTTGTGACCTTGGAAATGCCTATCATATAATGATGTTCTAGGATTCTTTTACTCTACAGTATTTATCTGATACTGCTCTCTTGCTTGCCTGAATTGTCAGTGCGGTGTCCCACACCTGATCCCTCTGCAACCTTATCAAGGATAGATAAATTATTTTTATTAGACTTTATAAAATACTGGAAATAGCTCTTGAATTTTTATTACTTTCTCAGTAGACTCTAGATTGGGAAAAATTGATCTCATTCAACTGTCTCATAATGTAGATAAGGCAATTAATAAGGCTCTGAGAAGTGAAATGACCAGTCAAATGCAAAATGCAACGATAATAGCAAAGTGAGGGCTAGAACCCGAGTCACCTCGTTTCAGGTCTCATCATCTCATTATGTCTCCATTTTTGGTTTATATCTCTCTAATTTTTATAAACTCTCTGCTCACAATAAGAACTTTCAACATTGCGTTAAAATAACAAAATGAAAAGCAAACGAAAAAACAAGGAACACCTGAAATTCTCAGCTTCAGAGAATTGTTCTTTTTTCCAGGCATGAGCTAAGGTGTTCACTCCTCCAGCTGCTGGAGTATTGGCAGTGGATGGCTCTCGGCCGAGCCTTCTCTGGGAACTGTCAAGTCATAGGGTCGGGTGGACCCATCAACAAGCCATTGTAAGATGGAAGTGCTAAGTCCAGAATCAAGCATCAGCAGGACGAAGGGCACAGTTAAGCTGCACTGGCATCTTCCCTTCAGCACAAACCTATGGCCACACGATGGGTCCCTGATGATTAGCTTACTGAGGGGAGAAAAGCCCAACAGATGGTTCATAGATGGGTCATCCTGCTATGGAGTGCTGTTGCACTATAGCTTCGCTCAAGGCTGTCTCTGAAAGAAAACTGTGAAGGGAAATCCTAACAATGGGCAGAACTTCAGGCATCGCAACGTGGCATCCACCACATCCATCACAGGGCATCCACCTTGCGTGCAAAGAACGAGGGACCAAAATCACACTATATACCAATTCATGACAGAGGGAAATGAGTTAGCTGTTTGTTCAGGGACCTAGAAAAAGAGAAATTAGCAAATTGGTGGCAAGGGTATCCGGGGAAGATTTACGTGAGTAGGCCTATAGGAATAAGCCCAAGTGTGAAGATCTTTGTACCGTGTGTAAAAGTGCCCTCTGGAGAGCATCTTGCTCTCCTTCATCATTTTTTATAGAGGAATCACTAAACAATGAAAAATACAGATGGCATGGCCAGTTGCTATCAGCTAGCCTCTGTTATTAGCCATTCCAATGCTCTCATAACGTTCACATAAACAGAGATATCACAGTAACAGGGATGAAGGCTATGCACAGGCCTAGTATGGCTCCCAATCACCAAGGCTGATCTCGATTCTGCTAGTTCCAAACATCCCACCTCCCAGCAATAGAGACCAATGCTAAGTCCTGATATGGCATAATCTTCAAGGACACCAACCAGCAACTTGGTGATAAACTGATCACTCTAAGCCCCTTCCGTTCTGCAAGGAGCAGCCATTCATCCTGGCTGGCTGGAACCAAAAGATATTCCAAGTAGGAGTTTGCCTTTTTGATCCACAGGATCTCAGACAGCACCACAATTCAAGGGCTTACAGGGTATTTGATCCACTGACATGGGATCTTGCACAATATTACATAGGCTTAAGAGACTCTGCTTGACAACAAAGGAGATAGGGCAGTCAACACATGACCGTGGGAGACACTGGTTTGATCACATACTGCCCGACCCATAGATTGCCAGTCTAGAGTGATAGAAGAGCCTTTTGAAAGTGTAACTGAGGCACCAGCTTGGATCTGAGACTCTACAAGAATGGGGGGCTTCTGCTCTATGACCCAGTAACACCCTAGACCAATGACTACTATATGATGCCATGTCCCCAACAGGTAGAACATATGGGTCTGGGACCCAAGAGAAGGAAGTTGGAGTGTCCTTATTCACCATCCCTCAAAGTGACCAATTTGTAGAATTTGTGCTTCCCTTTAGTACAACTCTAGACAATGCAGGTCTCGATGTTCTCCCCTCAAAGGGGGAAATGTTCTATCAAAAGATACAACAGGAGTCCCATTAAACTTTCAATTAAAACTACTGCTGTCACTTTAGGGTTCTCATGATGAAAAGAAAGCAAGGAAAGTAGTGTAGAGGGAAAGGAGTCCCCATCCCGACATGGGTGGTTGACTGTGAGCATCGGGGGGAGGCAGGGCTACTGCTTCACCGTGAGGGCAGGAAGGGTATGTTTGGTACCCAGGCAGTCCCCTGGGGAACCCCTTGGTATACGACATTGCCTAGTTTTGACAATGATTGGGTGAGTGCAACAGCCATGGACTAAAAAAAGTCATGGTACCCAGGGGCTCAGACCCATAAGAGATGAGGGTGTGGGTTACCCCATCATATAAGCCACTTAGACCAGCAGAAATGTTGGCCAAGAATGAGTGAAATCTAGAATAAATAGTAAAGATACAGTGAAAACTTAATAAAATATATAAGTGAATTCAAGCGGCACAAGAGATAGATAGACTTTAGCAAGTACTATCATATGTCACCCAGAGTCCTTGTTCAGGACTAAGGAATTCATTCACTTAGTTTCTGGTAACAGTGACAACTAATAGCTTTTAACTGAATTTTTATCTGTGAATTGCCTTAGCTAAAAGAGCTGCCTTGCCCAAGGTCACACCTACTCCTGGGGCACAGGCCCCATTTAATGACTGGATGATAAAGGGGTTCAAGGACTCAGGCCCTTTGCCTTAAGGAGGGACAACTCTGAAAGGTCAGCCCAGCTCCAGAGCCCCCAGGCTCTTTTCTACTCCTCGCTTGACTCAAACCTACTTCCTGTACCAGCCCTTTTAAGGGTTTATTCTAAGGGCACTCGCCAATGAAATTACTAAACACAACACAAATCTCTTTCTTAGAATCCGTTTCTCAGGGACAGCTAATTCAAATAGCATACGGTGGATCCGTCTGAGAAATATCTCTAATCATGAGAATAATATTATAGTAGATACTTTCATGGAATTGGGAAAATTAGGTTAGGAAAGTTGTAAAATATTTGCTCCCACTTTTATAAAAACAAATATGTATAAATATATGTAAACACATCCTAAAAAGGAGCATAAAGTAGCAAAATATTAACAGTAGCTATCTTTGGGTACTAGGCTCAAGATATCTTTCTGTATTTTTAATAATCAATACTAGATATTTTTATTTTTAAGCAGATAAAGTAAAAAACTTGAGGGTATAATATACATATAAAAATAGAAGTGTATGTTTAAAACAGAAGTTAATAGAGACAAGAAACACGATAATTACTATCTATCGCAGGTGACTCTTGATTTAAGAGTGGGAAACAATTTATCTCTTCTCTAATTCATCCACTAGACCTATTGAAGTTACCAGGTGAGGCTGACAAACAGGAAACTAACACATAGGAGTGGAATTTCCGGGTCCCCTGGTCACTCTACATGCAACCTTTTGAGGAACTGCCAGACTGTTCACCAAAGCGGCTGCACTGTTTTGCATTCAGCATTTATAAGCCACATTATTTTTCTACCCTTGGTTCAAGCAGGTTTCTCTTATGGTCTGAATATTCTGCCAGATACAGGCCAGTCACTTCTCTTAGATGGATCTGTGCAGGTCCTAACCAAGGGAAAGACCAACTCAAGGGAAAGTCAAAAGAATTTGATTGGTTCCCAAGGCACCATCCACATGGTGAGAATGAGTCAAACATATTAGTTTTTCTTCAAGACTGACACTCAGCACTCAGAGCAGTGCCCTCACTGTTCCTGTCCAGCCATTTAAGGGGTGCGTTCATTAGCCAACCCACTCCAGAATCACTACATCAAAAGTGGGAGCTTTTCTCATTAGCTTTCTTATCCCCAAGATCCTCTCAAAGAAAAGAACCTCATTATTATCCGCTCAATTGCTTTACCTTGCATGGGAGCCGAATTCTAATAAAAACCAGAAACTGTGAAAATTGTTAGCCAGTGAAAGGTTGTTTTGCTTGCTTTCAAAAAATTATGTGACTTAAATTTTATAAACAGGTAATACTTGCTTTTTCTTTCTCCTCTCCCAAGGCTGGATCATCCCAAAATGTGTTAGGAAATTCGCCATATACTACGGTTGGCCATCAATCCCCAGGTTCTCAGCAGCAATTCTCACCTAATAAAAGGAAGCATACAGTTCTTAAAACCGTTTTTCTGCTACAAAAATTTAAGTGGAGAAATTATGATTTATTCAAGTGGCATCAAGGAGCACGATGGTCACAATGCCTTTAACAGTTTCACAGAAAATGCAGAAAAACAGTTTCAAGTTGGTGTTCCTTGATCAACTCTAAATAAAAACCAAATGAATTCCATCAAAATACATTTTCTGGGAAGGTTTTTTTGAGGAGGCTAATCCCATGTAGTTTAAGAGCAACGTGGCTGCATTTAACGGGATTTCGAACTTCACTAATTTGAAGTGGCGTGCTATAAAAACATTACGAAAGCCTCTATGCACATGTTTTGAAGTAATTCATATCTCTTCCAATTATAAAAAAATAATCAAGTATTCGTAATTCAAAGCTGACTGGCTGAATCCATTATAAACTGTGTTTTTGCTATTTTCTTTAGTAGGTGGCGAATTAGCTGGTGAACAGACCCGCCCTCCTTTATCAGCTCTACTGAAACCTGGTGCTGTACTCCAGATTGGAAATAAGTGAGGTTTCCAGGAATGTAGCATTCGCATTAATGCAACTACCCTGTGTCTAGCTTTCCAGTGTTCTATCTTCCTAGAAGGAGAAATCCTTAATCTCTTAGAGACGTGGATATGTTACATCCTATGTACTACTATTACGTTAATATGTTACATATTACGAGCTGCTTGGCCAGTAGATAAAGCCCTGGCTGAACATCAGACCTACTTGGAAAATTATTTATAAGCTATATTTGGTCATGAGTATTATAGAAATAATATATTTCAGTCATTTCTGAATACATAATATTTTTACTTGGATCAAATTTCAGAAGATACAAAAGGTTATGCTGTGATAAAATCTCTCTCCCACTCCTATCTGCCACCCACCCAGTTCTTCGCTATAGAGGCAAAACCAATATTATCAGCTTTTTGTGTAACTTTCCAGAGATATTTCATGCATATATAAGCAAATATGTACATTTATCCTTCTTTTTAACAACACTTGTAGCAAATGATACACACTCTTGCATTTTTCACATAAAATATCTTGAAGATTGGCCCGTATCCTTGCATAAAGTTCGTCATTCTTTTTTGCACATGCATCGTATATTATTGTATGTATGGGCCATAAGTTTAGTTTACCCAGAAAGTTTTTTAAAATATGTGTTCCTGGGCCCACCCATAGGATGATAGAACCAAAATCCATGGGCTAAAGTCTGGGAAGATGTATTTTTAATAAGCTCCCCAGGTGACTGTTACCTATTCAGCCCAGCATCTTCCTGCAGACTGGTTCTGAGGAATTACCATTTTAGGTTATCTATTCTGAATATCACTATTTCCAGCTGAGCTTTTCGCTGGGGCTAGCAAGCAGAGGTTATATTTTCTGAGAAGAGCCTGACTCATCAGTAGTACATGTTTCTGATTGAAAGGAGGTACATACTACTTATTGTTAGATTTATAGAACATTTTCAGCAGGAGAAAAAAATAGATCCCTATAGATTGCTGCCAGTAAAGTTACCAATTGATTTGCCCCATATCATACTCAGCTGAAATGATTCTCAGGAGCCTCAACTTTTCCTCTGTTTTACCTAACTCCTCTCAGCAGCTCTGTTTTCCCTGTCATTCAACAGTGTTCAGGGGGAGCTGGAGCATAAGAATAATGACAACCACAGTGGAGACTCTGATCAAGTTCTCAGGGGAAGTGTACCCACTCCACCCATGGAGAAAAACTGATTTTGATTCTCCAAGAAGGCCATGAGAATCTCCTGGGTCATCACTGTATTCATTCAGTCAAGGGAAAATGATTGATTGATTGATTAAATTATTTATTTGACAGAAAGACAGTGAGAGAGGGAACACAAGCAGGGGGAGTGGGAGAGGGCAAAGCAGACTCCCCGCCGATCAGGGAGCCTGATGTGGGGCCCGATCCCAGGACCCCAGGATCAGAACCGGAGCCGAAGACAGATGCTTTACCGACTGAGCCAGCCAGGCGCCCCGAAAATGATTATTTTTTTAATCAAACAGAACAATCAAAGGCAAATGATGGCACATCTGTATCTTCTCTTCCCCCCCCCTTACCAGTATATAACATGTTTTTCCCTCTCCTAGTTGCTTGTGGTACAAGATTGTATATCATCCAATGGTTTGTCATTACATTTGTATAAACTCCCTCTTTCAATCCTTCCCTAAACTAAACCTTTCATTTTTTAACATTTGCTTCCTTTCTGGTTTTATCAGGCTTATCATCAGTGGGAAGGCTTAAGTAAAATGGTCTGTCCCCTGAATTTGCCTGGGGGTCTTGCAAGTAGATTTAGAGCCCTACGATAAGTGATACATAGTTTTCCTTTGAGCAATTTGGGAAAGAAAAAAAAAAAAAACATCAACAGCTTTAAAGAGCTAAAATAAGAGATGTGGTGTTCCTTACTGCCTTGGATTCTCAGCATCTTAATCAATGATAGTGACCTTTGAGATGGATTTTATGAAAGCCGGAAAGGAACTAACGTGTATTGATTACATTCTACATAGATTATTTAAACTAATTGTATAAGCTGTACTCATATGTCCCCATTTTATAGATGAAGAGTTTAAGAGGTGAAGTAATTTACCCAAATCTCACATCTGGTGAGCAGCATCGCTAAGGCTGGAAACTAGTTCTGATTCCAAAAATTATGCTTCTTTTACTAAATCATGTTTACTATCTAGACAAATTATATAATTTAGAGGCACATTTGCTAGAAGAAAACAGTAAACATATTTAGAGAAAACCTATTCGATATTTCATTATGAATCCCCAAACTGGATAATTGAGGTGATTCAATTTCCTAAACAAGCATTTCTGTGGCTGAATGGATAATTATTGAACCTATTGTGCTATCGGATCATTCAGATCATGCGCTATTGAAGAGAGCCGCTAGTCTAAATATAGTACTATACGTAAACGGCGCATTGAGCTTAGTTTTAGAATAGTTTTAGCTCTGAGCGTAACAGCCTCTTGAGTAAGTTTCCAAATGGAAAAGTATTTGCACTTTTGCACTCGTGTGCAGTTCTATACTAAATTTAATCAAACCTTAAAAGTGGGTATATGGATTTAAATATTGGCTTTACACATAAATCACTGACACACACTAGCGCTTCCACGACATCATCACCCCGAAAGAGATCAACCTCAGTAAGACCTTTTCTTAGTCTAAAAAAAAAAAAAAAAAGATTTTTTAAGGACACTGCTTAGCTGTTCTGAACCTCTCTGGGTTCTGAAAGTTTCTGTCTGTTTTCTCAGGACTGCAGAATCTTTCCCTGTTGACTTTTGCTTGGGTCACTGGTGGAAACCAAGTCACATGGCCACCACAAGTCCGAAGGTAGAAAATATTTTGCAGAAGTGGACAAGTGGGGATGAGTTGAGAGGCCAACTATTGAGTTTGCCATGAGGCCCAGGAATCGTACGTGGCTGGGAGGAGTGATTGGAATTGTTGGGTTCTAGGGGATTGCTATCCTTAGGTAAGTTCCATAAAATGCAAAGTGCCTGCTTTGCTTATTAACGGTCTTTAGCTCAGATTTCCCCAAAGTGTTATGCTTGGAATAGGATTCAGTGGGATGTCTCTCAATCTTATTTGTCCACAACATAATGCGGTGGACAAATAAGCTTGAAAAATTAGAATTGACTTACTACCTTGTTGAAATATATTTGTACAATATTAAGTTATATGTAATTTCTCTCTGTCTCAAAACTCCTGTTGCTAGTGCATTCCTCAGCACAATAAACAACATGTTTATTGATTTTCTTTCCTTTTCTTTCAGGTCTTAAATGCTACATTTTGTATGAAATTATAGCATGTCAGGCCCCCTAACTCTAATTTCTGTTCTTTTGTTCCAATTCCCTCAAGTAATATAAATCCAAAACATGATTTTATTATCATTTGAGATTAAAATCATAGGACTTCCTTCCTTCCAACTCTTTTTATTTTTTGACATTTAAACTATTTTTTAATTTACTAAAGTAATACATGCTCATAGTTTACAAAATCAAATAGTCCTAAAATTTTATAACAAAAACAGTGGCTCCATGCCTAATGTCTCTTCTCTTCCATAGGGTCACTATGCCCATATTTATACATCTCCCTATCTGTAAATAACATGCATATTATCTTTATCTTGTCCCCTTTTTTTCAACTCTTATTTTTATGTTATATTTCAGAAAATTTCAAACATATTTAAAGATTTATTTATTTATTTTAGGGGGGAAAAGGAGAGGCAGAGGGAGCGGGAGAGAAAGAATCTCAGGCAGACTCCATGCTGAGTGCAGAGCCCAACACCAGGCTCAATCTCACAACCCTGAGATCATGACCCACGCTGAAATCAAGAGTCAGACACTTAGCGGACTGATTCACTCAGGTGCCCCCTGAAATTTCAAACATATTTAACAACAACAGGAATAATACAATTAACCCTCATGAACCCATCATTCAAATTTAACAACAGTCAACTCCTAGTCATGCTTTTTGCATTTAAACCTCTTTCTCTTCTCCAGGATTATATTTCCATTTACATTTTTTCATTGAAGTATAATATAGAAAAGTACAAGTATCAAAGTGTGGTGCTCACTGAATTTTCACAAAGGGAATATACCCACAAAACCAGTACCCAGATCAAGAAGCAGAACATTAGCAGGCCCTAGAACCCCTCACTAGAGCCCCACTCATGCCTCTTTCCAGTTGATAACCTCCAAAAGTCACCATTCTCCTGACGGTCCAGATTCATTTCCTCTGTGTTTGTACATTACATAAACAGATTCATACAGTATGGACTTTTTTTGTTCTACTTTTGCTCCTTACTGTATTTCTAGTATTCATCCTATTGGGTGTCTGTTTTAAGTTGTTCTTTCTCATTACTGTTTAGTGTCACATTATGTAAATATCCTACTGTAGATGGGCATTTAAGTAAGGTCTGCTTCTTTTTTAAAGATTTTATTTATTTTAGAGAGAGAGTGGACATGAGAGAGAGCATGAGTGAGGGGAAGGGGTAGAGGGAAAGAGAGAAGCAGACTCCCCGCTGAGCAGGGAGCCCAACAGGGGTCAATCCCAGGACCCCAGGAACATGACCAGAGCCAAAGGCAGACACTTGGCTGACTAAGCCACCCAGGCACCAGCAGTCAGGTCCACTTTTTAGCTATTTCAAATAGCAAGGCTTTGAACATACTGACACATGCTTTTGCTGATCATATGCTTGTGTTTTTGTTGAGTATATGCCTAGGAGTAGAATTGCTGGGTTATAGAGTATGTATAAATGTTCAGCTACAGTGCTTACTTTCAAAAAGTTGCCCAAAGTTGATTGTCTTAATATATATTCCCACCAGCAGTATATGGGAGTCCCAATAATTCCATCCTTGACAGCGCTTTTTTTTTTCTTTCATTTTCACCATTCTGGTGAGACTGTAGTGATATCTTATTATGGTTTTAATTTGAATTTCTCTGCAGAGTAATGAAGTTCAACACATTTGCATATGTGTATCGGTCATTTGATATCTTCTATGAAGTGTCTGGTCAAGTCTTCTAGGAAGTGTCTGGTCAATTTTCCTCTTGTAGAAATTCTTTAGGTGTTTTGAATGAGTCCCTTTTCAGATATGTATAGATAATATCTCTTCCTACTATTTCGGTTGCCTTCTCAACCACATATGGTATCTTCTGATGAATGGGAGTTTTATTTTATTTTAAGATTTTATTTATTTGAGAGAGAGAGAGAGCACAAGCAGGGAGGGAGAGGGAGAAGCAGGCTCCCTGCTCAATGTGGAGCTCGATCCCAGGACCCTGAGATCATGACCTGAACCAAAGGCAGACGCTTAACCCATTGAGACACCCAGGTGCCCAAGAAGCTTTAAATTTCAAAATAGTACCATTATTCATTAAAAAAAAATTTTGGTTGCTGTTTTCTATGTGCTGTTTAAGAAATTTTTGCCTACCTCAATGTGGTAAATATGTTCCCCTATGCTTAATTCTAAACTCTTTACTATGTTACCTTTCATGTTTAGAGCCGCAATCTATCCAGAATTTTGTTTATCGTGTGAGGTAGGTAGAGGCCAAGATAGATAGATAGATAGATAGATAGATGATAGATAGATAGATCGATCTTGTGTGTGTGTGTGTGTGTATATATATATATATATATATATATATATATATACACACACACTTTGATATTGATTCCGCACTATTTACTGAAAAATAAAAAGTATTGTATTTGTATTGAAGCATTGTATTTGTCAATTTGTCATGTCAGCTGACCACATGTGGATCTTTCTGGAATCCTCTCTTTTCTGTAGGTTTGTGCTTCCTCAAGTACCACAATTTTAGTCACTGTAGCTTTATAATAAATATTGGCATTTATAGTGTAAGCCCTCCAGCTTTCTCCTTTTCAAATATTGTCTTAGTTTTTTGTTTTTTTGTGGGTTTTTTTGGTTCATAACATTTCTATATTAACTTTAGAATTAGCTTTTCAATTGTTTGAAAAACAATAATAATCTGCTGGCATTTTTATTGGACTGAATTGTGTACAGAGATTAATTTGGGGATAAGACAGAGTCTTCTGACCCGTGAATGTAATAAGTATCATCATTTATTTGGTCTCACTTACTTTCTTTAAAAATGTTGTGTATTTTTTTACTGTCACTGTTTTGTATTTCTTCATTAGATTTATTCCTAGGTATTAGATATTTGTGATACTATTATAAATTATATACCTTAAATTTTTTTACTTCTCTTTACGTGGCCGGTATACAGAAAAACAACTGAAATTTGAATAGTGACCTTGAATTCAGCAATCTTGTTAAATTGATCGCTTAGATTCCTCTAGATTTTGTTAGATACACAATCATATTATCTACAAATAATGATATATTTCTTTCTTGCCATCCTTTTCACATTTTCTTTTCCCCCACTCACTTGCCTGGCTAGGAGCTCCAGTATAATGATGAATAGAAACGCTGATAGCAGGCTTCCTTATCTTGTTCCCAATTTCACAGGAAAAGTTTTCAGTATTTCGTGAGTATCGTATGAGTGATAGGTTTTTACAGATTTTTAAAATCACGTTAAAAAAAAGATTCTTCTATTTTCAGTTTGCCGAGATTTATTTTTTAAATCTCGTATCACAAATATTTCTATCTAGATCAGGGGTCAGCAAACCGAAAGCTGATTGCCTCTTTTTTATAAAGTTTTATTGGAACACAGCGGTGCCCACTCGTTTCTATACTGTCTGTAACTCCTCTTGCTCTACAAGGGCAGTGCTGAGTGGCAGCAACAGAGGTCCGTATGTCCTTCAAGCTTAAAATAGTAAGAGTCTGGCTCTTTGAGAAAACGCTTGCCAATCTCTGATCTAGAGATCATATTCTTTTCCTCCTTTTTCTATTAATAGAGAAAATCACTGATAAACTAGAACAGTAAACCAGCCTGGCATCTGGGGGAACATCCCATTTGGTGATGGCTATCGCTTTTATAACTTCCTGGATTGGATTTGCTCATTTTTATGTATTTATTGTCCCCTTTTTAACTTCCCCATTTGCTTTCTAAAGTTGGCTGCCTCTTACCTTCCTTTCCACTTTTATCTGGACTTTCTCTTTCCTTTTCCTCATTGTCCCTGTTTTGCTCAATTTAGATTCTATTCTAAGAAGTTTCTCCTATGTGTGACTGTGTCCCTATAGGCTTAGGCTTTCTGGTTTTGAGAGCTCCTGGGGCCATATGACTCTAACATTTCAGAGCTTACAGTGACTCCCTTACCCGTCTCGGTGCACTGGATCCTAAAAATTGCTGTTTCACATTCTGTTCTCAGACTGTCTTCCAGAACCTTCTAGCAAATACCTATTGGTGATTTTGAGGTTCTCCTATTCTCAGGGACACCCTTTTGCCTTCCCTCAGCCTTCTCCTTCATACTTCACAGATGCTGATGGATCTAAAGCTAGGAGTTCTTCGTTAACAGTTGTTCATATTTTAGGTTCACAGAAATACTTTATACCCTAATTTAATTGTAGATATTCTACTTGTACTTTTACTTTTGTTATCCTATTTGTTCTTTGTATTTCACTCTAATTTGGGGAGATTTACTACCAACACAAGCAGCCTAGGATCCTCCTTTATTTATTTCTAAATCAGATAAAGTCATATTCTTTGTCATGCAGAAATGTAAGATATGCTTCAACTCATGTACGACTAAAACTTTAAAATTACTTATTTAGCATTGATTCACTTAACAAATCCTATACAGGATTAAGGGACAAATTGTTCTGTTACATGCTGACCAAAAGGTGTAAGCACACACTCTGCAACAGGATTGGGATGTGAGTAGTAGAGAATCAGCTTTGTCCAAAGAGGGTTCTGGCCTCTGCCTTGGCTAGTGCGGGATCTCTAGGCCCCTGGAATATTTTGCCTGATAGGAGTGTTTTTGTTTGCCGGGAGTTTTTGCCTCTGAATAGTCTAACAATGTGATACATGGTTGGGTTTTGGAATTTGCCCTATCAGTTCAAACTTCTGGAAGAACTAGAGACTAAAGGTATTAAGCAGAACCTCCAGGAGTGGTCAGTCACATGAGCAGTATGTGATCAAGCCTCAATAAAAGCCCTGGACACCAAAAGCTTTGATGGTTGGCAAGAGTCAGATGGTTGGCATATTGTCACGATTGGCTCATCTGGAAGGATGATGTGTTCATGTCTGGAACCCCCCCCTCCGGGGCCATGCCCTATGCATCTCTCCCTTTGACTGACTTTGATTTGGTTTTGGTGGTGGCTGTTGATTTTGTTTGTTTGTGCTGTAATAAAATTGTAATCCTAACTATAGCGCTTTCCTGAATTCTGAGTCATTCTAGTGAATTATCAAAATTAAGAGGGTAGCAGGAATCCCTGACTTTGTAGCCAGCTGGTCAGAAGTGAGGATGTTTGGAGGAATCCCAAGCTCATGGCTGGTGTCTAAAGTGAGGGCATTCTCGTGGGGGACTGTGCCTTTTTCCTGTGAGGTTTGGCCCAACTTCCAGGTAGGAGGTATCGTGGCTTTTGATGAAAAAGTTTGGGCATTCGTGTATTATACAAATAAACACAAACTCATTATGGAGTAAGGCAGACTAGTTAGAAAAGTGTATGCTAAGACGGCATATTATAGGGAAGGCAAATATTCAACAATGAGACAGAATTGAAAACACATATAGGAACTAAGGTAGTATTTGTTGCCAGTTTGATAGCGTTATTGCTATTATCCTAGAATGCTTAACTCCTTCCTGTCAGGGATCCCGACAGGGTTCATGATGCATCTCTTACAATGAGGATCAATAGGAAAATGGGAATCAAATGACAACCAGCTGCTACTCTAATGCAGATCTGAGGGAAGTACAAGGGTCCCTGGGTCGCTAACAACAGAGCTGCTTGGAAAGAGGACAAGATAGAAACGGATAACCAGGGAAGCAGAACTTGCCCAGCTCTCCTTCACACGTGGGGAAAAGCAAGCGCAAAGTACAAAGGTGAAAGGATGTATACCCTGTGCCCATGCATTTCAAGTTACACCCAACCCCCACTTGGAATGAGAGCCAGTGTTTTTCTTGGTCCACTGAGTTACGTTTTCTTCTGAGTAGAGTTCTCTTTTCTCTCTTGGGCAAGTGTGGTAGGCCATGCCAGAACTACTCTACCCAAAACTCAAGTAGGTTCAATGATAGAGTAAGAGCTATGATATGGAAGCACAGGCTCTGGGATTATCTTTTATGAAAATATTGTACCTTCCACCCAGCCCAAGTGGTATAAAAGACAACAGCCAATGGGTCTATGTCCACCAGCCAGGAAACTTTTATACTTCATTTTGGGCCACAGTGACCACTAAATTTCTGGTGTCCCCCCATAAAAGGCAGCAGATAGTACTAGAGAACTATGTCTACACATTTGCTTTCTTCATCACCTATAATTCTGTACTTGATCTCCTATAATTTTGCTGGCTTGGTAATTTACAAAGTGAAAGTCACTTCAGACTCAGTTCAAGTTGTCAACATTATCAGTATTTGAACGCAGGACGTGTGTTCTGGTCTAGAGCTGTGGGTTGTTACTAATCAGGTTAGTGACTATGGGTGTGGACTATGACCGCAAGATTTTCAGGACAGACGTTCTACTTGCTCTGATATACTGCACACAACATGCGGTTTATCTTCCCGCCACATCCAAGAACGTTTTGGTTTTAGTTTAGGATTATTGTCTGCAACCTTAAAGGAATAGGGATACATACATGGATAGAAAGGCAGAATATGGGAGGGAGGGAGAGTTCTCAGCAATAAGGTGGTAATACACAATCTTTATCAGAACTCTTCTAATATTTTGTTAAATGTGCTATTCCAGGATTCAGTCAACTGAACTGGGGGGATATAAACTGTTTCTGGGTGGAGGGAAGAAGCTAAGGTCCACCATTCAGGGAGCAGTCCTAAAACCCTCACTTCCCTCCGAGTCACACCCATGCTCATTTCTCCCATATCCCTGGCAGCTTCATCTGTCACTCCCAGAACAAAGAATGAATGCTAAAGACACCCACTCAGTTTGTAACTCTGACATTTGGTCCTATTACTCAGCTTTATTAGGATTTTGTTGGTTAACAGGTATGGTTTCTAGGCTATTGGTCCGAGATTAGGCACTGTTCCTACTGGATTTTCCACTCTGCTGAGGATCTTTATGTGTTCCTCTAATAATTTCAACCGAGGAGGATGGTCTTGAGGACTAACAACTATGATAGGTTTACCCTCTGAACGAGAGAACAGATGCCTTACTTTTTTGTGAGGAAAAACCTTTCTGTTAATCGGCATCTTTAATTACGAGAAAGTTATTCCCTGTGTTGAGTTAGTTTCCAAAACTCTCCTCCAGAACAATGTGTAGTAGATGTACTTCCTTTCCCAGAGGACCAGATTTAAATATATAAGGACAGCTCTCTACTCTTTTTTTTTTCAGGCATTATAAATATATCCAAAAACTTTATATGTTCCTTTGTACACTTCTAGGATGTAAGTAACATTTCACAGACATCATCTAGGCAACTTCATGTCAATAAAAGGAGGTAACTGAGGCCCAGACCAGTGGATGAAGGGAAGCTCTACTCTAAATGCCAATTAATAAAAGTAGAAGGAGTGGCAGAATTAGGGAAACATCATCTCAAAAACTTCAGTTAACATCAATTCAGACAAAGTTCATCAAGATTAAATTTCTTAGGTAAATGGTTGATGGAAACTTAGACATTCATTTGGTGTCAAATTAATACCACACAGAGTGCTTCCTAATCACAAGAGTTTAAATAAAATTGCATATAGAGGGTTCAGATTCCAGTCACTCCAGTGAAGGTCAATTTTAGCAGGTTAGTGGTAGACGAACTAGAAGTAATGTCTTCTGATGTGATACAAAGCCTGGAGTAGACAACATCGCCTATGGGAGTCTGTCCATGGTGTTTCGCTTGAACCCATCCAATTAAAATCACTCGCACAGGGGACAAACCATAAGAGGATATAACCAGAGAAATCCAAGATGTGGAATATTCTGGAGGTCAACTGACCTTTCATCTTCAACAGTCATAGAAAAGGGACTATTCTAGATTAAAAGAGATGGAAAGGATATATATATATAGACAGATATATGTATCTATCTATCTATCTATATCTCTCAAAGATATGCACTAAGGTGTTAACAGTATCAATCACTGGAGAGTGGGATGTGATATTTTTTTCGTTATGTTTTCTATAATGATTATTTTATATTCTTTCTATAATAATAAAGCATTTAAAAACATTTATGGTCAACCTGGCTCAATGACTTCTTCAATCCATATGAGATTTTTTCCAGATCCTGCCATACTGGTCATCTTCTCCTGGCCAAACTCCTCTTTGCTATTATTGTCTTCACATAAGATGTCCATCATTTGGCAATACACCTCAGATGTAATCTTACCAGAATAAGGTGGAACCTCTGATCTGACCACTACTATTGAGGCAACTAAAGACTACATTGCCTTTATGGAAACTCAATCACATTGTTGACTGTATAAATAGTCTGCAGACTATTTAAAACACCAGTTAATGATTTAGAATAGACTACGTAGAACAGAAATTGACTATTGAGAATAGAGATTAAGGACATGGACTCTGGAGGTTTGGGGAAAATTACTTAATCTCACTAAGCCTCCGTTTTCTCATCTGTGAATTGAAAGAAATACTAGAACCTGTTTCATAGGGCTGTTATCGGGGCTGAGATAGCATAGCAAAAGAATTGAGTGTAGTGCCTGGTTCACAATATATAATAAATGAATAATTATGACCTATTATAGTAATTATTATTGTGGTGTATAAAATCTCAGCATGAACGTTGCTAAGGATCATTTAGACTCCCTCCAATATTTTAAAATTACTTTGATCTAAAGTGATGTATTTGACCTAGTGAAAATATCTTTTCATAAAAAAAAAAAAATACAACCAAGTAAGTAATTCTCTTCATCTGGCAATAAGTATACCACCTGTATTTCTGTTTTCCTTATACTGTGAATTCCTTCATTAACTCACCAACATTGGATCCTTTGAATGTTTAGGACCAGTGGGGCCCAGAAAATACCCATTTGAATGGAGCAACCCCAGGACTTCTGGGTAACACAGTTTAGGGGACTTTCATATGCATTGACATTCTATGAGACTACCCAGAATTTTAAAAAATATTTTGTTTTAGAGAGAGAGAGAGAGAGCAAGTGGAGGGGCAGAGGGAGAGGGAATCTCAAGCAGATTCCACACTAAGCATGAGGTCTGACATAGGACTCTATCTCATGACCCTAACATCACGACTTGAGCTGAAATCAAGGGTCAAATGCTTAACCGACTGAGTCACCCAGGCGCCCCATGAGAATACCCAGAATTTAATGAATGAATCACCTGGATGATTGAACGTTCTGAGCTCTTTCGTGCCACACAATCTGCTCTGTGTGGAGGTAATACACTCAATAATTAGCTTAAACTTCAAGAGCCCGGAGGCAAAAATCTCAGAGTTTTTGAGAGCATCCATTAAAACGCATGGTCATATGTGTGAGAGGTAAACTGATGGAGAATCAAGTTTTAAAATAATTGCTGCCCCTGAAAACCCCAAACAATTAGCCCAAGAACAAAAAAAAATAGAGAGAAGTTGAATTATTTTAAAGTAAAACCTTCTCTTGGAGTTTTTACATTATTTTAGTGACCTAAATGAAATCGCTAATTTTGCTATATATTAATTAGGATTCATTCCACTGCAAATTACAGAAATTCAAGTGATTTAAATCATAATGACATGTATTGATTCATGTAACTGGAGTTCCAGAAGTAGAGCAGATTTCAGGGTTGGCTTAATCTAGCAGGATTAGCTTTCGGTCCCAGAGTTGGTTCTCTGGGCTCCATCCTCCTCTATCTGTTGCCTTCATAATATGGTAGTCCCAGCTTTGAAACCTGTTCATCACCTCTTCTAAAGTTTATCATTTAAAGGACAGAAAACATTTTTCAGAGATTCCCAACAAGTTCCCCTTGACCCCCCTGGCCAGTACTGTGTCTTAGTCCCCGTTCCTCAACCGATCATTAACAAGGGAGTGGGATCCCTTCTGAAATGCATGGCTTCAGGTAAGGGAGCTGTGGATGAATGAATAAAAACTAGGGAATTCTTGGTAGAAGGGGAATCAATGTTGGGTAGGTAATCAACAAGGAGTAATTATTAAGAACTGGAGGTTGGATGAAGCAGGGGATTATTTTATTTTCAGAAAATTTGTTTTTCTTACAAAACTTGGCTTTTAAAACAAGTATGAAGGAAAATAATCCAAACCTTTTCCCATCTGCTTTTCCCCTTTGTTGAAATGACAATAGTAATTCTGAGCGGGAATAACAATATTGTTATATATCTTATCTCCACCAGGTTTTAGAATTCCCAAGTGGCTCTGAACAGTTTCAAAATGTGTGCAGTTTGGAAAAACCTAAGTGGTGATTTTTCCCTTAATTTTTAGCACATGGGATTTTTAAAAATGAAGATGCAGTCTGTATGTAATAATCCAGACTTCAGGATGTTGTTATATAACAGCATTTGATGTTTGACAAGTTTTTGACACTCTTTAATGAGCTTGTTTATATCTTTAATCTTAGAAATATATTTACCAAGTGCAAATCTAGCACTAAGTACGACAAATTCATCATTTTATCCTTGAAGAGCAGAGTGGCATCTAAATTCAGCAAGCCCCTTCTTCATTTTCTTAAAGTGAAAACACATCTATCAGTACTTTTTCTCTGCTTTTCATTCTTTTAACTAAATTAATGACCATTTTCTTATTATTGGGGACTTCTAAGCTGTTGTTTGTGGGGAAAAGTCTCAGGAAAGCCCTTTTGCCTCTCTGAATCACAATGACCTCCTTGGGTCATCAGAGTCCATGAATCATTCATTCATTCAGTGAATATTTGACTGCTGATCATTGTATTGGGAATTAAAAAAGAAAAAGAAAAGAAAAAAAAGACTTGGTCCTGGCTTTCAAGGAGTTCACAGGAAAGTAGGACATAGACTATGCATACATCTAGCACAAAGGAATTTTTAGAAGGGGTTTAGTACAGTGATGGAGATGGGAACAGTGTAGTTTGGAATCACCTAGAAGAGATAACCTAAGTCACCTGAATGGACAAGTTTTCTTGGAGATCATGGTATTTGCACTCCATACTGAAGGCTGGGTGGGCATCAGCCAGGTAGAGGGAGATGGGAGAGGAGGTGAGGACACTCAGTGACAGAAGACAGTGTGATCAAAGGCATGAAGTGAGGACACAGCCCAGTGAGTACCAAGGGGAAATCATAAGCAATTCATGGAATCAGAGAGAAAAAGCGTGAAGCAGGGAGCAGGAAAAGAGAAGGCTGGATGGGAACCAGATGATGTTGAGAGATGTTCTTCCCAGTAGGTGATGAGGATTCATTGAAAGATGTTATTTAAGGGTTCGACTGAAATGTTAGCGTTTTTCTACCATTTTATTCTAACCTTCTTTAATTCTACTTGTAGATTTTATCTTTAACATTTAAAACAATCTAAGGAAGGGGTCCATGGTTTATCCCATAATTTTTGACCCTCCCAACCTCACGACTACTGCATCGTTATATGGTGCTAGGATATGGACTGCATTCAAGCTTCTTTCTCTTATTCGGCTAAACCAAAAGGAAACAATTGTGAATTAGTCACGTGTTTGTCAAAGGAATTCAGCAAAGGCCCTACTATTACCCTGGATTATGCCACCCTCCTTTCAATTTTCTTTCCATTTTCATAAGGTTAACTCTTCCCCCACGTACACAAACTTCAGAACGAGCAGAGTAATCTGTTGCCTTTGCACTCTCTGATACATACAAAATTCTGGGTATTAAAACCAATTTTCCTCCTCCTCCTCCCTCTCCTCCCTCCTCTTCTTGTACTTAGAAAAGTCTCCTATTAAGATGCAAATTCTAGAAGAGGGATTCATTAAGCTATTATCAGAGATTGGCAGCATGAATTCGCTGACTCTCAGATGCCCAATCAGAAGGGGAATGTGTCTACTGTTCAGGGTCAAGTGGCCAGAGGAGAAGGAAGACCCTAAATCTGAGAAAGAAGGACCCAGCATCAGCTCTGCCTTTTCATTGCAGGAGGGCCATTTGAAGCCCCTGTAGTTTTTCTACTAAAGCAAACCAGTGTCAAGAAATGCCTAATACGTCTTAACAAAATAATAGGAGGGTTTATTATTCAAAAGGTGTAAGTTCAAAACCATTAAATAGTAGCTCACTTCCTCAATCTGACTACAGACTGTATTTATTGTCTCAGAAAATAATGAAACGCTTGCCTTGTTGATGTGCTAAACTTTTCTGGGTGACCTGGGAGGAAAAATAGCTGCAGCTATGAAGGGGAAACGGAGTTCCCCTTGGAGCACCTATTATCTTCATCCTCGCCTACAGGATGCGCGTTTGTCCACCTCCCAACCACTCCCACGCTGTTGCCTGAACGAACAGAGAAGAGATTCCGTAAGTCCTGGCAAAGAGCTGGACACATTTCTCTCAGAATTCCTCAGGAAGAGAGGTAGAGGCACTAAAGAAAATCAAGACTGTTCTACATGGAGGTCTGAAGAAAGAGAGAGGGCAGGGTGCTGTTTATAAGATAGGGAGCACTCTCCTCACGAAGCTTAAATACACAGAAGCTTCCCAGGAGGCTGTGTAACAGAACAGGTAAGCCAGAGAGGACTCCTATGACCTCCAGTCTTCCTCAGTGTCCTATAAGGCTGGCCTCGTGCATGTACAACCTGTGTAGGCTTCATTTTTAATTCACACTTGTGTTTGATAAGTGGAGTGACAATGGAGCATGAGCAGAGGAGCTATGAGCAACATGGCTGCACACATGTACGCCACCATTCTCTGCCACCCCACTCACGTCTAACGTTCAGGATGCCTCACCAGCACAGAACTCCTCTGGACCTACAATGAGGGGATTTACTGAGATTCAAAGCAAGTCCATGGTAAGCTTGTTACATCCATGTCTGAGTAAGCAGAGTCTCAGACAGCCACGAAAAGGCCAGGCTTTCTGTTCGAACCAGAATTTGCTTCAAATGCAGAAAGAAGGCAATGGTACTTTAAGAAACGTGAGCTACCTGATATCATATCCTTTCCTATTCAGGTTACATCCCTGGATTAGCTAACTGTTTACGGTAAAAAGGATGTCAGTTGGTCCTTCCTCACTCATCAATAACCTAAGGTACAAAGTGTTGGTAGGTTGTGCACAGATCAATAGATGAACTAAAAACAATAGTTCTCTGTAGTGATTCCACTGTTCTAGTAAGAACAAAATCCTTATGCAAATATGAGCTATGAGATAGGAATTGTGTAAATTCAATGATTCTGCATGCAAGTTCAATGCTAGTATATTTGCATTTCAAACTGGTATTGCACAATAAAAAGAAGAGTAAAATCCATGCTAATAATTTAAAATTTTAATTCATCTTCACTTAGAACATTAAATAGCAAATTAAAAAAACGCCATGACAATTTGAGAAAGCTTTTCAAAAGAAAAAAGAAAGAACTTTAAGGTTTTTGTTTTGGAATTTATTTATTCGAGAGAGAGAGAGAGAGCATGAGTGGGGGAAGGAGCAGAGGGAGACCCCCTCTGAGCACAGAGCCTGACACAGGGCTCAGTCTCACGACACCATGAGATCAATACTGAGCCAAAACCAAGAGCTGGATGCTTAACTGACTGAGCCATTCAGGCACCTCAAAGCTCTAAGTTTTAATATGATTCATGATGTTCTTTTTCTGCTTTTTGAACAAGGCGCTCCATGTTTTTGTTTTGCACTGGACTCCACAAATTATGTAATCAGCCCTGTGGCCCTATCTCTTGAGATCTACCTGAACTTCAATACAAATTTTTGTATTTCTTAATAGAACATGTTTGGTCCAGAGGGGTCTTGCTTTCCAGCGGGGCTCATATCATTCATCTCAATCATCCTTTCTCTTGCAATCAGAGATAGGATAAGAAAAGCAATGCACTCCAGCCCCTACTCATAGTCATTACAAGTTAAGCTGCCTCTTCTCAACTGAAATACAGAGAGATCCACTTGGCTTGAGAGACAATAGATTGAATTCCCTGATGGCCTCCATAAGTAAGCTGGTACAACCTTACAAAAAAACCACAAGAAGACGGGCACCTGGCTGGCTTACTCGGTACAGCAGACCACTTCTGATCTTCGGCTCTTGAGTTCAAAGTCCATGTTAGATGTAGAGCTTACTTAAAAAAAAATAAAAGACAAAAGGAAGGCCCAGCATACTAGTTTTCTTCTTTTTTAATTGGATGTACTTGACATATAACATTATGTAAATTTAAGGTGTACATCTTGTTAATTTGACATATTTATATATTGTACTATGATTGCCATTGTAACGATCCTTAGCACGTCTCTCACTTTACATATTTATCCTTCCTTTCAGCCCATGATTCTTAACACTTGTGATTAACTATTCTTCTCCAGGATGTGGGGGCCTACCTATTTACCTCTAGACTTCACTAAAAGCAAAGGCTCATCTGCAGCAAAATTCATGCTTCTAGCATCTTGCCTCCAAACTGAAGAAATGCTCTATTAATTAAATGTTGGCTCAACTGCCAGTGGAAGAAAGTCCCCCCAAACAGTGGCTCCAGCAAGTTGGAAATTCTTTCCTCTCGGAGTCTGGAAGTAAGTGATTCAGGGCTAGTATGTGCTCTGTGGTGACAGTGACTTCTGCTTTGCTGCTCTGTCATGCATAACCTCCATGCCCAAGACTGCCTTGAGGTTTAAGATGTCTGTAGCCATCAAACCTGTCTGCAGAAGAGCAGGAATGCACAAAAAGAAGAAGGCGGCAATGGCCCTTCCTTTAAGAAACTTCTCGAAATTAAACACACCACTTCTACCTACATCTTACTAGCTTGAATTTAGGCACATGGCTATACTAGGTGCAACAGGGACTAGGAAATGGAATCCTATGTTCTCAGCCAAAAATGTAGGGTGCTGCTGCCGAGAGAAATGAGGAGAGTGGAAGTTGTGGGAAACTGTCACTGTGCCATATCAAGTCCCCATCAGTTTGCACACTACTAAGTCCCTCTAGCACCGTGCCTCATACATAACATAGGAGGTGATTAGTGAATGATGTTCAATGGGTTCCTAAATAGTGATCATTTAAATTCATAAAGTTTCCTAATTTCTTCATGTCTGCTCATTCTGGCTGCTAACTCAGGAGCAGATAAAAAATAATATAATTCAAATGCAATAACAAAAATATATTTTTTTAAATAATTGCACTATGTTATCTCCGTTAGACACTGGATTGGTTTTCTAGTAACAGATACTCTTAAAATAGATTCTATATGAAAACGATAGACAAACTGAATGTACACAGATGCCTTTTGGGGGGACCCTTACAGAAGACTGATGTCTGGATTCCGTCAACACAAATTGCGATTCAGAATGCTTGGGGTTGAGCCAGGAACCGGAATTTTCAGTAGGTACCTAGGGTCACGACCATGAGGAACACTATCACAAGACATAGCAGCTCGGGCTGACTTCACCTGTAGTTTGCTCCCTCGAAGCCCAGCACAGGACCACATCTTTCAAAGTCTGATTATGACATTCAGAATGTCATCATTCTTCCTGTACTTTCCATAAATTATTGCTAACTCCAAGCTTAACTTATTTATGGAGTTTTTGCCCCCAAACTACTCTCTCCTTTCTATTTTTGCATTATTCCCAATTCTTTCCTATAAAACACACTTTCAAGTTCTCTACGGCACAAGAAAAGATGGCTGAGAAGCCTCGAGGACCCACTGGGGGAAGTGCTGGTTTGGCAAGAATGGAACGGAGGCTATTTGCCGTTATGCTCATTCATCTCAGCCCTCGACTGGTTAAACAGAAATGTCTTTAGGGCTGCCAGGGTGGTTCAGTCAGTTGGGTGTTCCAGTCTTGATTTCCTCTGGGGTTGTAAATCCAGGGTTGCAGTATCAGGCCCCCCTGCGGGCTCTGCACTCAGTGGGAGGGGGGGGGTCCTGCTTGTTTCTCTCTCCCCCTCTGCCCTTCCCCTGACTCAAGTGCATGCTTGCACCCTTTCTCGCTCTCAAAAACAAATAAATAAAATCTTTAAAAATAAAAATAATAGGGGCAGCTGGGTGACTCAGTCGGTGAAGCACCTGACTCTTGATTTCCACTCAGGTCATGATCTCAGGGTCATGGGATCAAGCCCTGTGTGGGGCTCGGTGCTCAATGTAGAGTCTGCTGGGGATTCTTTCTCTCCCTCTCCCTCTGCCCCTCCCCCCACTTGTGCTAAATGAATAAATAAAATCTTTAAAAAATAAATAAATAAAAAAAAATTTTTACTTAATGTATTCATAGTACAGCTAATATGTATCCTAATGTAATACTTATGCAGTATTTGGCTTCAGCTAGAACATACTAAGAAATAATGATAGAGTTCTGATGTTGATTTCATCCTGTGATTCAAAGTTTCCTAGAATGTGCTATACGTTTTAATATACATGAGGTAATTTTAAGTGGTACCTTTGAAGATTTTAAATTTGAGTTTCATGTTTATTTTTGCTCTCACCTTGCATTTATGGCAAGCTGCTCTAAATTTCTATTAGTGGGAACTATATAACATTTTCTTTAAATTTTTTAAGGAAAAAATGAGTTAATTTAATGAAAATTCTTAAGGGTGTTTAAGCAAAATGAGAATCATGTCCTTGCAACAATAGAAACACTTCTCTTAATAAAGCCAAAATAAACTGAAAAATTCCAAGAATAAGAGTTGGGTAGTTTTGAGTGTTTCTGTTAACCTCCCTGTTTCTTCATGCGTAAAATGGGAATAATAATAACCAACCCAGAGGATTGCTGTATTAAATGAAAAAATTCATGGATATCGTGTGTTCAATATTGACAACTAATATTACTAACGTGGATCTGATTTTCATGTGCCTTATCTTGACGTTCAATGTGAAATCTGTCTGGACATTGAGAGAAGATCATCTGGGCTTGCAGTGAAAACTGGGCTTCTCGATGGATGACCTCTGAATAAAGGTGGGAAATGTCTGTCAATAGCCTATAAGTAATTGACGATCTGTCCATTCAGTGCAATACGATGCAGCCGTGAAAAGAAATGAGGGTTTGCTGGGATGTAGGTGTAAGGCTTCGGCTGGTGTGGGCACCCCAAACAAAGGTGCCTCTGGGCAGGAAGGTCCCATGCGGTGGAGCAGAAGACGTCCATCTCTAAGGACACTGGGGAGGAGGCACCAGACCAGCCCTGGCCTGCCTTCTTCCAGACTTCAGGGTAAAAGACAAACAAAAACTACCTTCTTTGAGCTAATGTTACTTTGGGTTTTTATCGTTTCCGGCTGAAGAAAATCAAAACCTGTACAATAGGTGATGACAGTACATCATAGCAACAGCACAGGTTGCACAGAAGGGCCCCGTGGCCCAGTCTTCGAAGATCAAGGACAAGGTTGTAAAAAAAAAAAAAAAAAAAAAAGAAGAAGAAGGAAAGGAGGGACACCTGGGTGGCTCAGTCCGTTAAGCCTCTGGCTTAGGCTCAGATCATGATCCCAGGGTCCTGGGATTGAGTCCTGCATCAGGCTTCCTGTTCAGCAAGGGGTATGCTTCTCCCTCTCCCTCTGCCTGCTCCTCCCCCTGCTTGTGTGCGTTCTCTCTCAAATAAATAAATAAATAAATAAATAAATAAATAAATAAATAAAATCTTAAAAAAAAAAAGAAACAAGATAGATCCAAATGTGTGAATGAGGATCCAATACATTGTTAAGAAAAATGGTGTTGGGGGGAATAGAACAGGGTTTTAATAAATCATCAATCATGTAGAAAAGTGCATATATATATATATATACACACACAGAATGGAAAGCTGAGTCCTGGAGCGGGGGCCGGGGGGGGGGATGTGAAAAGTCTTTATAGCAGAAATGAAGGTTGAGTGCATTTGTGAGCAGAAGGTGGCAGGCTAACGAATGGAAGACCTGGAACAGAAGCAGCCCCTAGAACACAGGCGCAGGTGCATGGAAAAGCCTGATTTCGTGAGCGTGACCTCTTTGTAGTGATGCAAGCATCTCAGAGCGGCTGGAGTGGAAGCACTGCGAGGTGCACACCGGGGCAGGAGCAGAAAGGAGTCCGGACAGGTTGGCGCCAATCACACATGATGCCCGGCTAAGAGAAGGGGGAAAGGGGGTGCCACCTTCAAGACAAGAAGTAACACGATCAGGACGGTGGTCTTGAAAGATCAGTTTGGTGACAGGGTAGAGGATGGTTCATTGTGTGACACAAGGGGCCATCGCTACAGTTTGGCCAGAAATGCAGAAAACGCCCCAAGCAGGAGCCTCTGTAGTGGGGGAAACAGAGCAGGCAGCCTGCAGAGGGATTTGGGGATTACTGGAAGTTGATGAAAACTGAGAAGCCATGGCTGATATCCAAGCCTCTCGACTGAGAATCTAGAACACGGCAGAGGAGATCATGTTGGTGATAGCTGCAGAGACGGTGGGTGCAATTTAGAATTCACTGTGTTCGAAGTGCCGAAGGCACATCCAAATGGCCATTAGCTCTGTGGGCCTGTGGGTCTAGCACTCAAGGGAGACAGGGACGTGGGTAACTGATGCCTCTTTGTCTCACGTCAGAATGTTCCAGTAAAAGCCTGTCTGATAAAGTGTCTTTAATAATACAGCACAATATGAATCAATGCAAAAGTGAAATGACCTTTTATTTGTGTCTTGTGGTTCATTTCCAAGTCATTTGTGTCCTGCTCTAGCGTCACAAAGAGGGTTTGGTCTAACTACGGGGAGGACCATTCCTAGTAGCTCGAGTTTCAGGTGCCTCTGTTTGACACTGATTGGTGGTCCAGTCTCCCCCATCGGACAAGAATGTCACAGCTTACCCCTAAAACTCTGCCAGGAGAGGTCCTAAGACATACTTCCCGTTCTGAGAGTAAGCTGGTCTGTTCGGACGGGGTGCTAAAACAAACAAAAAATCCCGAAATGTACAGCCAAGTGGTCTTCGGATACCCTGGTTATTGACCATACAGAACATTCCCCTGATGTCTGCAGTTCCTGAAGACAGGGATGTTTTAAAGGCAATGGCAAAAGCCAGAAGACTCTTTTACTGTAGGAAACAGTGTGGCATTCCTATGAAACCTCACAGTTACAGTTGGCTTTGCCTGGTGTTCGAAGTGACCAAAACGAATGAGGTCCAGAAGAGCATTCAGGAAAGCTGCTTTTCTGACTCTCTGCCTCTGCCCTTCCTGCTTCTACCACCGAGCAGATTGCAAGAGGCTGCTGCCAACTCTACATCGCTTAATAATAATTCTCATTAGCATGCTGCCTTGGATGTGTATTGCAGAGCAAAATTTAGCTCCTCCTCGGTGTGAATCAAGAGAAGAGCCATGAAATTCTCAGAGTGTGCAAAATGTTGGAAGTCCTCCGCAAAGGAGACCCCTTTGGTTGGGCATAGCACCCTCTCCTTTCTCTCCCCGACGTGGTGGGAGAGACAAAGAGGGATTTGGGTACCGCACTGGGAACCTCTGCCTCTCTGTTTGTGCCCCCCAGCCCACCGAGATTTCATTTGTGGCTTCCTACAGCACAGTCTGATACATTCCAACCCCCCGCGGCCTGCGCCAGCCCCGTGCCCCTGCCGAGCAAACGCAATCCGCTCTGGTCCGTGCACTTGGCCGCACGGCAACAGGCCACGTGCACCTGCAGCTCCATGACTTTCTTGAGGTCATCCCTGTTAGCGTTCGTTATGAAAGTGAACGGGACGCTGTTTACTCTGCTGCAGATGCCAGGGTGACTGAATGACACTCTGAGGAGACACGCACAGCCTTACACGTTCCCAGCCTACTTCACAGGGGCCATATTTCCCACAAAGGCTTTCACATGCCATCTGCCGTCACATGATACCATGTGCCGGGGCCTTATAAGAAATGTATTGGATCACCCCGCTTCTCACTCCTTCTTTAGAAACGGCAAATTGAACAAGACATTAAGTAGGTTTCACACGGCAGGAATTATGTGCATACGAAATGGAGTGAATTAAAAAGAATTTTTATTGTAATTGCTGGCTGCAAAATGGCATGCATACACCCTTATGAAAAATTTAGAGAAGTTCTCGGAGTTCGTGGCTAGCAGAAAAGAGACTTGCGTGTGTGCGTGTGTGTGTGTGTGTGTATGAATTCGCCTGCCAACAGAACGCCCCCGAAGAAATTTAGATCGGGAGTCCAGGGCATTTTGCGGTTGGCACATTTTTTTTTCATTCTCCTGTTGCTACCATTGCGCAGGACTGCTCGGAGGAGAAACTCAGTGGTAGAGAAGTTCCACGTCGTGAAAGCCGACCGAACACGAGCCAGAGAGAGAACCGGTGCAGAGTGTACCCAGGGAACAAATGAATTAGCACAGCCTGCCAGGTCTCATTCCTGAAAGATGGCACTTTTCTTTGTTAATTGAAAAGAAATGTAAAATGGGGAAAATAGCAAAAAAAAAAAAATTAATAAGAAATAAAAGATCTCTAGCTCTTCTTTCTCTCTTCTCCTTCCTGACCTCTGACAGCACACTGTAAAGCTTCAGTCTTGCATTTTCATGTATTATTCTGATACCTGTCTGTAGGGAGCCTAGAACCGGCTGCCAGAGAGACAGTCTATAATTGAATGTTCTTTCAAGAGAAGGACTTCTATCAGTCCTGCCAAGGGAATAGGAGCTCCACCTGCTGACTTTTTTATGTTTGCCGACTCTGAAAGAATGCAAAGCATAAAGAAATTGAATGGCAGTTATTTCTTTTATAATTTCTCAGTGGAAATACAGTTTTCAAAATTATTGATAAGATGTACCAGTCTAACAAGGGCTTTCAAGGCGCAATTACAATCTATAGCTTGTTTTAAGAGTGGGGATTATATCTGGCTTCCCTGAGCCAGTCCAAGTAATTACTTTAATCTGTAACAACATATAAATTCATAAGTTGTTACCACCGTGGCTCTTAGGGAATACTTGACTTTTCAAACCCTGCGTCTCTCAGCCATAAATTTACACTACACTCCTGGTCCACGTGTGTGCTGTTTTAAGAAGCTACAGTGTCTTATTATAGACAGTTTGGAAGAAATGCTAGCTGGTTTTGATCTAAGGAATAAAGATCAAATCCTAGTGAAAACATTAGTATTTTTAGTAGCATAGACGTGATTTGAGGATTTGTTGTCTGCATTTCGGAGAGAAGTTTGGCTTCTGCAGAATACCCACGTACAACCAGAAGCCGTTTGCTCGTCTTTTCCTTGCCGAAAATCGCCTTGAGGACCAGGGACTGTACTATGAGCACGCTCAGTCACTTAGCAGCTTGGACAGTGAGATCCTTGAGGGCAGGCACATCTGTCTCCTCACAATTTCAGTGTGTGGATTTCATCTCTTAACGAGCTTTCATTCATTAACAGATGATAAGCTAATTGTTGGATTCAGCTGAAAAAATGAACCCTTTATTTATGGCTTGGGTTTTGTGCTTAGAAAGACATCTTTATATGTTATTCTTTTTTTTTTTTTTTAAGGATTTTATTTATTTGAGAGAGAGAGCGAGAGAGAGAGCATGAGCAGGGGGAGAGGCAGAGGGAGAGGCAGACTTTCCTGCTGAGCTGGGAGCCTGACTGGGGGCTGGATCCCAGGACCCTGAGGTCATGACCTGAGCTGAAGGCAGATGCTTCACCGACTGAGCCATCTGGGCGCCCCTGTGTTACTCTTATGTGTGAGTGTTGTAAGTACTTTTCCGAACTCCTACAAGCCACGGGAAGCCGCAAAGGTATCCATGCTCAAGTATCCCTTTCTCCCTCTATCAGAATAGCCAGATGATTCCCAAGGGGGTCTTAGCTGGTGTTTTGCTCATCCTCACGACCCTTCTGCTCATGGCACGCTATGTTCCTCATGGGCTCCACCTCCCCCTTCTTCCGGCGGAGTCCCATGACCCGGGCCTGACCCCGTCATCCTGGTCCAGTCAGAGCCCTTCCCCGGGACCAACATGTGGACGGTGGGAGGGAGATGCTCTCTCCTTCCTCAGGAGCTGCGAAGTTGCACCTGCTCGCGGCCACGTTCTCTCCCACGTGGGAACGACCTGGCTGACGTGGGAAAGACAAGTCAGTCCTCCAAGCTAAGTCGAGACTGACAGACACGAGAGCCGGAGCAGGAGAGACGTGCCTCGGCAGGGTCAACGCACTCCCGACGTCCCCGAGGCCCTGGCTGCTGCTACAGCCCTTCCTTTGTTCCCGCGGGCTACCCTGCCGGCTCCCTGCGCATCCTGTTTCTGGATTACGTGACTCGGTGATGGGTTTCTGTGGTTCACAACCAAAAGAGGCCTGATCACTGCAGCTCCAACCAGCAGACGTGCAAGTGTGCAGCTTGACAATTAAATACTTGTGGGGAAGTGAAGAGGCCTCGCTACTGAGACGAGAATTACAAAGGATGGAGAAAGAGGAACAGAAAAATTTCTCAAGAGTATTGGGTAACAACAAAACCCAGCATTCGTGTAGTGCTCTCCAGTTTTCAAAGTACCTCATAACCAGTGTCTCATTTGACCCTCGCAGTAATTCTGAGGAATGGAGGGAGTACGGTGTATAATTATATGCCTTTATAAACACAACAGAATGGCAAGTGCGAGTTTTTCCTGTGGTTCGGGAATTAGAGAGCAGGCCCACCGTGGAGCACAAGAGATCCTGACGTGTTTTATACTCTCCATCCAGAGGACCTCCAGTTGGGTGGGGGGGCATCCCCTCCCTTTACAGGCTTGCTGGGAAGAGCCACTTTGGAGAATCAACGCAATAAACCCCGGACCCAGGGAGTGCCAAGAGAATCCCTTGTGAGTGTCGGGGCATCTGTACGAAGCGGTTTCTGGTGTATCTGTGCCCAGCTGGAGAGCAGTTGGGCACTAAACAGGGCACAGGAAAACGGCACTGGGGAGACAGTGGCATGGGAAACCCCTGCTCAGAGAGGTAGCTCTCCGAAGCCACACACCCAGGTAGCAGCTGAGCTGTGGTTTCAAGATAAACCACCGACCTTCACAGGGAAGCTGGCATCAGAACCGCAGGGCGGGAGACCTGGTAAAACAGATGGTTCATCCTATCCCTTAAGTCTCCGATCCGGGAACTTTGGGGAAGAGCCCAAGACTCTGAATTTCTAACAAGTTTCCAGGTGATGCTGATGTGCCCGGCTCAGCAACTCCCCTTGGAGACACCTGCTAGTCTAGACCAACTCACTTCAAATTCGGGGATTCCTGTGCATCGTCACATTGCATCCCTTTCCCCGTGCACCAAGAACTCTTTGTTCCCTGTCCTATCACACTGCTGACATCTCGTCAATATTCTGAAATATAATTTTCCAAGACATGGTATGTCCTATCAAATATGCACTTTGGACACATCTCTCTGCAACTTTGTGCAACGGATCTGAAAAGTAACGAACGCTGTTCTAGACAGCAGCTACAAAAGCTGATGATAGAAGTAAAAATTCGAAACCCTGAAGTCCATGTTGCTTTGATGTGTATTTTAATTAAGAAATATGGTCTAAAAGCAGGGCTGAACAGTGGCAGTGCACACGAGAAATGGTAACTTTGGCTTTGCACATAAAATGTACATCAGGAGAAAAAAATAAAGCAGAAAATAAACAAGATGAACTCAAAATACTGTAGCAAATGTTGGGCTGAAACACTGCCAGGTGTGGAGGTGTAGAGAGAGATGAACACACATTTCGGTGGCAAGGCACAAAACTGTTTAAATCCTTTTGCAGAAGTTTCTGAAAACTGTCATTTTGGCATGGATCTGTGAGCAGAGTTACTGGGTTTATCACGCAGGCAAACCAACAACATTCTGCGCGAACTGCGCTGTCCGGCCTTGAATGTTGTGTAACTCTCGGCAACATCACCTCCACATATGCCAAAGAACGGAACAGAGAGACAAATTCGGGAATTTTTTCTATACGATAAGAATATACCAGAAGGTGTGAATTCTCAATGAACGGTAGCAAGTTCATGTTCTCCTAAGTAATTAATGTTCCTACAAAGGACTCAAACTGTTATTTTGGGGTATATGAGAATATGTATACATAGGTGTGTGTAAATACATTTTTTTCTTTAAATTGTTTTATAAAGTTTAGCTTACGACAAATTCAAAAATGCATAACTTCTTCTTGTCCGTGTTGGTGGCAGAGGAACAGTCTGAGGTGAGAGAAGTCAGCGCATGGCAGTGACCAGAAACTTTAAAATAATGACACATCACATCTTCGTTTATTACCTGGAAAATGGCTGACAAAGGGCAGGAGTGGAGGCAGGTACCCCTGAACCCATTTGTCCTACAAAGTAATCAGTGAAGTGTTCTAGGCACTACCATGGGAGAGGTTCTTCTCAGCCTTGAACTTCTGATTCAAGAACTCAAGGCTCATCAGGAGACCATGTTCTCTGCCCACATGTGCTTCAAGCCCCTTTGTACGTTTCTAACTGTGGCGGGGGGTGGGGAGGGTCAAGACCCAACCTTACACGGGAGTGGAAAAGCAAGCCCCTGACCTAACAACCTATCTTTGTGTCTCCAAGCCCTGTCTGTGAAGTGGATTTTTTAAGGCAGGATTTCCAAACACTGAATCACTGTTTGGAAGGAAGGTAGAAAAAGAAATAGAGGATGCTAGCATGAGACCATGAAGGAAGGAAGCATGAGAAATTTATGTACTGATAAGAGAGGTTTTTTTGTTTTTTTTTTTTTTTAAAGATTTTATTTGAAACAGGGAGAGCACGAGGGGAGGAACAGAGGGAGGGGGCAAGCCAACTTCACATTGAGCCCGGAGCCTGATGTGGGGCTCAGTCCCATGACCCTGAGATCATGACCTGAGCTGAAACCAAGAGCTGGCCACCAGGGCCGCCTGGGTGGCTCAGTTGGTTAAGCGCCTGCCTTTAGCTCAGGTCATAATCCCAGGGTCCTGAGATGGAGCCCTGCATCAGGCTCCCTGCTCAGTGGGGAGGCTGCTTCTCCTTCTCCCCCTGCTTGTGCTCTCTCTCTCTCTCATAAATAGATAAATAAAATCTTAAAAAAAATAAAAAAGAGTTGGCTACCCAACCGACTGTGCCACCCAGGTACCCTATATTGGTGAGAGAGTTTAAGAAATGCCTTTGGATTCACCCAAAGTTTTCTCCCTTGGCTTTTTCCATATGACTAGGTTTGAAGGTATTTCAAATAGATTTTTACTGCTGCAAGCATAATAATAATACCAACAGAGTGTGTGTATCAATTATCCTTGTGCACACTTTGCTAACTTATCATATTCACCGTAGTGTTCAGAGGGAGCTATTATCTTAATCTGACAGATGAGGAAACTTAAGGGAAGGGGCTTGCACGCCATTTATAAACTAGTGAACTGGGACGATTCAAACCTGGTTCTCAGACTCCAGAGCCCTGATGCTTTCAATTGCCTCCACGTCCGGGGGGATTTTAGTGGGATCTGGGAAGTGAAGATATTCCCTAGCGATTAACATCTCCCGATGGCTTTAGCAGTAGCTATTTGAGAGTTGGGACAAGGGAAGGAGAGGCAGAGAAAGCAGTACTCAGGAACGACTGTGGGGATGGCCATCCTGGGAAGAAGGACCAATAAAATTAAAGCAGCTTTCTAACCTGGTTGAGGACTGCCCCTGGCTATACTATCCAGGGTGTGTATTGATTAAACAATTCAGCACATATGTATTGGGGGATTGTTATTTATGAAGCACTAAATTTGGGTTCATAAGACATACCCCTGCTTTGATGACACCCATGCAATGGTTCTCAAACTATCACAATTAGAACATTCTGCGAACTTAAAAGATCTGATGCCAGGCTATTTGGATGCACTTGCTCTAGGGTGAGGTCTGGGTACTCCTATTTTTTTTCAAAGCTCCCCTGGTGTTTCTAAGGTACAGACTCAAGTGCCTGCCTAATGCGGGAGCTAAGTTCCCATTGGAAGGATAGGATTGGGTTATGGGTACATGGAGATAATATGTCCCTTGGCTTTTGTAGTGGCTGCACAATTGTCATTTTCTGTTTGCTGCAGCATGTGAAAGGTTGGAAAACACTAAAATCATTAGCAAGGAGACATACATCACCGTGTCCGGGCAGTATTTGTGTTCACGTGTCTCTACAGGGGGCTATGGAAACTGATCCATTATCTAAGGTAAGTGCTCCAAGCAGAGCCTTGCAGAATCTCTCCCAGTAGGACACAAAACAAAATTGGAAAACCGAGGGGATCTCAGAAGTCATCTTCTAGCCCAACAGTTTTATCTTGGAGATAAGGAAGCTGCTTCAAGTCACAGAACAACTCAGGTGGGGAGCCCAGCCATGGACCCTATTCTTTCAGACCCTCTCCATACAATCTTAATGGTAACTTGTAATCATAACCCTGCAAAGGATGTAGCATTTAATTGCATAAAGTAAAAAATTAAATGTCTGCCCAAGTCTTATTTATAACAGGGCCTCGCCCTAGGAGGACTACACTTCTGCCTTTATGCCGTATACTGCCTACTAAGGAACAGTGAAGAGTCCAAGAGTCAGACACTCAAGCGAAAGGATCTCCGGAGAGTCTGATTATTTCCTTAAGCCCCACAAGAGGAAAAGAAGACACACAGAGCTTTTCCCAGGTAGGTAAAATGCCAAGTTCCTGCCAAGCCTTCTTCGCGTTCTCTGGTCGCCTCTGCAGCCCCTCCACCAGCTGCTGTTTTCATTGCTCTGATTATTGATGTTTCTCTGAGGATGGGAGGAGGCTGCCAGTCTGCTCTGTCGTCCTCAGACTCTCTCGTCCCACTGTTCCCTAAAGTGCCTTCCATCCAGCCTCTGGCCCATGTCTTTGTCTAGCTCTTACATTATTCCTCCTTCTCCCCAAGGTCTTAACTGTCACATCGCTCACTTCCTGCCACCATCACCAACACTGCAGCTGCTCTCAGCTGGTGTTGTGACTGTCAGCTCCGCTGTTGCCAGTGGAAATTCTGGCTGCCCTGCTTGTGACATTCTGACCACTGGCCCTCCATGCCCAGTTAGGTTTGGTGGATCTCTGCATTTTAGCAGACCGGTACCGGGTAGCAATGCTCCTGTCTTCTGCCATGGGCACGCTTGCTATCGTCAGTGTCTTTCTTCCACAGAGGAGATTCCTAGCTTTTCCAACTCCTCAAAACTATTTGGCTACAACCATCTTGCATCGTTCTTGAGTCTAGGACTTTGGCCAACACCCTGACATTGAGCGTCTGCTATGTCTCATACGAGGCGTGTGACTGTGGGCCAATCACTGGCCTTTCTGACCGTTTGTGAGTGGCAACAGCAGTGCTGCCTACATCGTAGTGCTGTGAGGAGTACACGGGGTAGTGCTCGGGAGGCACGTACTCAGCGTGGTATTCGGCACACAGAAGGTGCACACAGTAACTCTCGCGGTGGTTGTTAGAGAGCCTACAACCGACCTGTCTACAGATTAGGATCTGTGTAAATTACACACAAAATAAGAACATCACAGACATCCAGACTCTCATCGCTCACAATGATTGATGTCGAGCAACCAAAGTTTTGTCATTAACCAGGAGCTTCCCGTCAGACTTGCACATGTTGCTGCTACTCTCACCACAGCCTGGTGACTTCCGACTCTGCCTGTTCTGTTCTCTGCGTGGTTCCAAAAGCGATCCCTTTGTTTTTAGGTTAATGCATACAGCTTTATACTCTCCCGGATTCCCATGAGGAATTCTGTCATATAAACCATTTTCCCTTAAATTTGCCATCTTTCAGAGATCAGACCCACATTTCCTGTCGCTATTATTCTCTTTATAAAATACCTTATCTTAAAATGTTGGCCATACCATTTTAGTTAGGATATACCTAAACTGCTATAACAAAGAGACCCCAGATACAATGGCTCAAATAGGGGAGACGTGGAACAGCCGGGAGGAATGTGTGTGGTCCAGGACACACAAGCCACAGGTCCTCCGTGACCCTGGGTTCATTCTGCCTTGTCCTAGCCTCTCCTGGGATGTGCTTGAAGCTATTTCATCTTGATGTCTAAATTCCAGAAGAAAGGAAAAGGCAAAGTCCAGGTGAGTGGTTTCATCTTTACAGAAGTGACCTCAGTGAAGTCTCACACATCATTAATACTCACATCCAGGGGCACCTTGTTGGTTAAGCAACTGACTCTTGATTTTAGCTCAGGTCATGATCTCAGTGTTGTAAGACCAAGCCCTGGGCCGGGCCTCTGTGAAGCCTGCTTAAGATTCTCTGTCTCCTGGGGCACCTGGGTGGCTCAGTCAGTTAAGATTCTGCCTTCAGCTCAGGTCATGGTCTCAGGGACCTAGGATGGAGCCCTGAGTCAGGCTCCCTGTTTAGTGGGGAGTCTGCTTCTCCCTCTCCCTCCGCCTCTCCCCACTCCAGCTCATGCTCTCCCTCTCAATCACGTGCTGTCTCTCAAATAAATAAAATCTTAAAAAAAAAAAAAGATTCTGTCTCTCCCTCTGCTCTTCCCCACCCCCTTGCATGTGCTCTCCCTCTCTCTTCTGCTCTCTCTCCCTTTCCCCCTCTCTAAAAATAAAAGCAAAACCAAACCAAAACAAAACAAAAAGCTCACATCCATTGGCCTAAACTGAGCCACCACCTAGCTGCACCATCTTTCCAAGGGGCTGAACAACGTAGTTTATAGCTCTGTGGCCCTCTACTACTAAAAGAGGGAGGTAGAATCATACTGGGGACAGTGAGTGGCCTGTGCCATAGGGACACATGATTAAAAGTTCAGCAGAGGGGCACCTATGTGTCAGTTAAGCATCTGCCTTCAGTTCAGGTCATGATCTCAGGGTCCTGGGATCAAGTCCCAAGTCAGGCTCCCTGCTCAGTGGGGAGTCTATTTCTCCCTCTCCTTCTGTCCCTCCCCCTGCTTATGCTCTCTCTCTCTCTCTCATTCAAATAAATAAATAAAATCTTTAAAAAAAAAAAAAGCTCAGCTAGAATGGAAGGATGTATTATGAAAGTAACAGACATCTTCCTACTTTCTTATCTTCCATACCACTCCCCGAAGAAAACCACTAGGGAAATCCAACTCTGTATTTTTAGCCATTTTGAGATTTAGATAGAGACAAACTTACATGTTTAACTCTAAATAATATCTTATAGACTCTAAGTAGTCCGCCAAAATCATGTATGTCTATATAATACCATACAGATTTCCTGTAATGCCTAACTAGGTATTTTGTCCTCATGCTGAGGGCAACTAAAGAAGTTGGATGAAATACAAAAAGCACCTCCTCGAAAGCATCAAAGACTTATAAGACAGTAGGAGACCTGGGGTTCAGATGAAAAGAAGACAAAGAAACTAAAGAGAGACCCAGTCCTCAACATGCTTTTTTACCCGAGGGCTTTGGCCACGGCTGGGGAAGCAGCTGCAAAGTGGAACCACACTTTTGGTGACATCTCCAGGGCTGTACAAACAGAAGCAAGACTGAAGCCCCAGGAGTAGGGATTTTTTTTCTTTTTTAAGATTTTATTTATTTAGAGAGGGCGTGTGTGTGCTGGGAGAGGGGCAGAAGGAGAAGGAGAGAGAGAGTCTCAAGCAGACTGTGTGCTGAGCAGGGAGCCCAACGTGGGGCTCAATCTCATGACCCTGAGATCATAACCTGAGCTGAAACCAAGAGTCGGACACTTAAGCAGCTGAGCCACCTGGACACCCCAGGAGTAGGGATGTAATCAATCAAGCCCCCTTTGAGTTCAAAGTCTGAAAAGCCATGCCCTCAATATGAGGAGCAGCTGCAAGTGAACCTGCCTTTGCGTGGATTTGCAGCCAGGTGTGCCTCGTTTAATGGTGCAAGCAGCTCAAACATTGACATTACGCTCAGATATCCCTGGAATAATAACCCTAGTGCTATTTGCACAAGCAAATGAGTATCTTCTCTGGAGGAAGACATCACCAGACCAGGCCTCAAATTTTCTTTCAAATAAGTTGTAAAATATACCATCGAACATGCATAAAAAATAACCAGGCTTGTAAGACCACAGGATGCAATGCTGAGTCACAGAAGAAAGATAAACAACAGAAAGAGAACCCCAAACTCGAGTTATCAGAATTATCAGACATGGTTCATAAAATCACCATGCTTGCTACATTTATGAAGTAAAGTCAAAGCCTCAAAACATCAGAAGCGAACTGGAAACTCTAAAATGCAATGTAGAACTGCAATCTAAAATGCAATTTCTTAAATTGTAGTTTTAAGAAAAACCCCAAGCTTAAAACCACAAAGAAGAAAATATCCAAAATGTAGCACAGAGGGACAAAAGGAAGAAGATTGTAAAAGAGAGGGTAAAAGGTACATGGGGTATCAGTGAGTAGTTCTAGCCAAAAAAAGGTGAAGTGAGAGAAGGGGATGGAAGTAAAATCTGAAGAAAGAATAGCTCTGTATTTTTCAAAAGCAATGAAGCCATTCATACACGATTCCAAGAACCCCAATGAACCCCAAGCAGATTAAATAAATCTACACCCAGACATGCAGACAAAAAATAAAATCTTTAAAATGGCGTAAGCAATAAAGAAACATTTCAAAAGAAGAACACTTAGACTCAGCACTGACTTCTCTGGAGTAACAAACAGAAAACAACAGAATGGTATTTTAATTAACATTAAAGTTTGAGATGGTAAGAAACTCAGTTCTTATTTGTAATTAAACCACTTCAAAAAGTGCAGTAAGAGTACAACTTGGAAGCTAGTAGAGACAAAAAAATTGCAATGTTACAAAGGGTAATCCAAATACAACAGTTGGGATAAGTCACACAAAATAAGATTACAGACTTAAACATATCAGTAATTACATTCAACATAAAAGAACCAAATATTCGACTTGAAGAAGGGATGTGCAGATTGCATGTAAAACAAAAGAAAACTCAATTATACACTGTTTATAAAGATATATTTAAAATATAAGGATACAGAAAGCTGGAGAGAGAAAGGAAACAGAAAGATCATTGCAATACTATCTCCAAGAAATCAACTGCAGTTATACTAATAACAGAGTAATCTTGAAGATGAAAAGCTTCAGTCTAGTCTCTACAGAGAAATGGTATTTCTACTTAATGATAAAATGTTCTACTCACCGTGAAGAAATAATTTAAAATTTGAATATGCCTAATAACATGGCCTAAAAATATATGAAACAAGCATTGACCCAACTAAAACAAAAAATTGACAAAAGTGAGAAAAATTTAGTTCATCTTTCTCAGTAACTGATAGAACAAACCAAAAAAAGAAGGAACGTATGAGATTTAAACAACAGGATTAACAAAATTGACCTAATAGACACAACTTTGAAGTGCACGTTCAAGATAAACGCAGCCATAAAATTCTCAACAGAGGATGTATTAAAGTGTATTTAATACAATGAAACTATAGTAGATATGAATAAAAATAGGTAGAACATTCCCATAAGTTTGGAAATTAAGAAATAGTCTTCTAAATAATTAATGAGTAAAAGATGCAATCACGATGGAGATTAAGAATGATTTGTACTGAGCACTGACGAATATACAATAAATCAACTGTGCGGAAAGCAGCTAATGCAGTACTCAAGGGGAGATTTATAGCCTTTAATGAATATGTTAGAAAAGAAGGCTAAACCATCAGTGATCTAAATGTCTTTACGAAGAAATTATTAAAGAAGAGCAAATTAAACCCATAGAAATTAGAAAGAAAGAGATCATAATGATTAGAACAAAAGATAATAAAGTATGAAAGAGAAACGTTCAATACTGATGATCAATAAAGCTACAATTTGGTTTTTTGAACAAGTTGATAAAAGAGATAAGACCCCGGAGGGATTGATCTAGGCAGGAAGAGAGAAGACATGTTAACCATTGGAATTAAAAGGGGATATTGCCACCGATTGGTCAGACATTACAAAGATTGTAAGAGGATGCTATGAGCCACTTTATGCCAATGCATTAAAAATTTTAGATGAAATGGAGAAATTCCTAGGCAAATTTAACTTATTATTCAAGAAATAGAGGCTGTGAACAGTCACATAAAATTGACTCACCAGTTAAAATCTTTCCCATAAACAAAACTCTAGGTCTACCCAGATTGTTTCAGTGGTGAATTCTACCAAACACTGAAGGAAGAAACTATTACAGGTTTAAATAACTCTTCCAGAGGATTTAAAATAGGCTACAGGCCAGAGATTGACTTTTTTTTTTTAAAGATTTTATTTATTTATTTGATAGAGATAGAGACAGCCAGCGAGAGAGGGAACACAAGCAGGGGGAGTGCGAGAGGAAGAAGCAGGCTCATAGCAGAAGAGCCTGATGTGGGGCTCGATCCCATAACGCCAGGATCACGCCCTGAGCTGAAGGCAGATGCTTAACCGCTGTGCCACCCAGGCACCCGCAGAGATTGACTTTAATCTTGATACCAAAACCTGATAAGCATAGCAAGAGAAGGGAAAGCTACATTCTCCCTCATGAACATAGATGCAAAAATCCTCCATAAAATAGAAGCAAGCATAGGACCAAGTTACTATTTCCCCAGGAATATAAAGCCCAAGGTCATTGATTTCAACATCTATTCATAATAAAGACATGTAAAAAAGTTAAAAAGGGAGCTTTCTTATGCTGTTATAAGAGATCTACAGGAAAAAAAAATCTTTTGACAAACATTCTTAAAAAGGTTGCAAGTTTTCCTCCAAGACTGGGACAATATAACAGGACAAAGATAACTGTCTTTCAACATTATGCCTTTTAACATTACCGACTGGTATAGCAAGGCAAGAAAAGGAGATAAAGGATTGGGAAAGTAATAGAAAAGCTGTTATTACTAAATATAATTGTATATGCAGAAAAAATAACTATAAGTTGTTCAAATTTATAATTGAGTTTATAATTTTGCAGGCTAAAACTCAATACACAAAAACCAGTATTTTCTGTCATCAATAACAGAATGAAATATTTTACAGGTTCAATTTTAAATGAAATCAAAATACTATATATACAGGAAGACATCCAAATAAAAAATATCTAAGGCCCTTCCCAAAAGGACTATAAAAACGTATCAAGAGACATTTAGGAAGACCTAATAAATGGAGAGGTACCCTATGAACATGGATTGGAAACTGAATGCTGTAAAAACTGTAATTCTTCCAAAGTTGATACACAGATTCAGTGTAGCTCAATCAAAATCCCAAGAGACTGTCTGCTCTATCCTGCTCTGGGTCTACTTGTCTATCCTTATGCTGCTACCACACTCACTTGGTATCAGGTGGGGCAAGTCCTCCCACCTTCTTCCTCATCTTCAAGAATATCTTGGTTATTTTTTAGGGACGCCTGGGTGGCTTAGTTGGTTAAGCGTCTGCCTTCGGCTCAGGTCATGATCCCAGGGTCCTGGGATGGAGCCTAGCATCGGGCTCCTTGCTCCGAGAGGAGCCTGCTTCTCCCTCTGCCCCTTCCCCCTGCTTGTGCTCTCAATCTCTCTCCTCCTCTCTCAAATAAATAAATAAAATCTTTAAAAAAAGAAAGAGAATATCTTGGCTATTTTTAGCTTTTTAGATTTCAAAATAAAATTACCATCAGTTTATCCAATTCCATTAACCAAAGAAAGAGACCTACACATAACTGGACACTAAAATTACGACAGAGGCATCGCTGCCGGAAAGAGGGAAAGGATAGGCTTTTTGAAAAATGGAACTAGGGCGATTAGGTATTTAGATGGAAAAAAGAATGAAATTATGGCACAACATAACTAGATCAGTCAGAGATGGATTATAGACTTAAATGTGAAAGGCAAGGAAATAACGCTTCTAGATGATAATATAGAATATCTTCATGACTTCGCATTAGTAGCAACATTATGCACCTGCACCCAGAGCGTGTGCTGATACCAATGCAGTCTGTAGATGAACGGGAATTTGCTCGGTCCGCACTTAAACCCTTGCCGGCCCTCTGGGAACAACATCGTGTCTGTAGCTCTCACTTGAGGACCCTTCCCTGATGTGCTGAACCAGGATCACCAAGACGGGAGGGGCCCCCTGACACCTGGTGAAATGGAGGAGAGTCCCGGCCCCCTTATTTATGGGTAGAATTGGGCTTCTGGAGTACTCTGGCCCGGGAATGTGAGAATGGCACATCAGCTTGACGAGGAAAGCATGCACTACTGGAGGTCAGACAATGGTTACTTCTTTCCACCCATTCTGCATTTTAGGTGTCAATTTTTTGTATGTGGGTTAATTGGGAGGGGGTTGTGGTATGGAATTAAGAGAAGAAAATGAGGTCTCTGCCAAAGTGATAGTTTAAAAAAATTTCTTGGTGGCCTACTTACCCATAATTTGCTCGAGTTTTGAACAAGAAAAGCTTCCACACGTAAGCAAAGCAAACGGGGATTAGCTAGGGAATGCAAAGCACGTGGGAAAGTCAGGCAGATCCCGAGGAGGGTTCCAGGTCAGGCAACCCTCCATCATTTTGAAAGAACTAACTGTTAAAGATCAGCAACGTTAGACAGTATCTCATTGGAAAGAGACAGGAGCATCATAAAGCACCTCTCCCTTTACTCTTCCTCTACCCCTCACCCCTAAAGTTTCTCTGACCTTTTCCACCATGTCTGAAATGCCCCCTTGGAGGAATTTAGTTTAAGCTTGGATCCTTACTCTAACATGAAGAAAACCACAGTTACTGGCATTTTGGTGTAAAAGACTTATTACGGGGAATAGGTCTTGATGAGGGTAAAGCAGGAAGCAGTTAATAGAAGTGGAGGAACGGTGTGCCATGGGGGAAAGGCCCAGAAAAGCAAGAAGCAGATCTGGAAGAACAGGTGGCCCGAGATAAGGGAGGGCCGGACATGGTCCAGGTTTGGAGTTCAACAGCCAAATCTGGGTTAGAATCGTGGCTGCACTGGACTAGTGACTTAACCAGTGAGAGCCTCATTTTTCTCAGCTGTAAAACGGGAATATATACTACTTGCATTTGTTTAAGGATCAAAGGAGAAAGCTGCTAAGAAAAAAAAATAAAGCCCCTGATGGACTGTTGGACCCAGAGTGAGAGCGCATCAAGTGTTAGCTCCCATGTGGCAAGGGTTTCATTTAAAAAATTTTTTTTCCACCCAGACCAATCTCTTTCAGAGCCAATACCTTTGTAATAACTCACATCTATCCATCCGTTTAAAAACTTTCATCAGTCGATGGCTTTTGGATTATTTAGGAAAATATTCTTTAGAAACAAGCAGGATGAGTCCATTTTGTATTCTTCATCCCTTACTATTTTGGGGTACCATTTTTCAGAGGAATAATCAGGGATCAGAAAAAAATGAAAATATCATTTCCTTTCACAATTTTTTCTTCCTTTAAGTTGACAGTGTTTCTTACGTCTCTCTCCTGATGAAATGTGTGGAAGTATTGATAAAGGTACACATGATCTGAAATAATATATGAATAGTTTGGACATGACTCCAGGACAAGGATATTTAGATAAAAGTCTACCTTCCCTGGAAGCAATGACACTGTCTTCGAACAAGGCCAAGACAGAATCTAATTTATTGAAAAGAAACATAGCTTATTTCTTTCCCTTTTGAGCAGGAGCTTTTAAATTTTTCCTTTAAAACCTCAACCTACAGTAAGATATATATTTTACATTGTGACCTGATACACACATACGCATTGTGTGTGTGTGTGTGTGTGTGTGTGTGTGTGTGTATAGGTTTGAAATAAAAGTTTTATGGAATAAACCTTACCCTTACTATATTTTATACACTCAGAAATGTTCCATTCTAATCTTTTTAAATGCTTTTTGAGACCATTCTATTGATTTTATGTTTCACACTTCAAAAGCCACTGCTTCTAGGTTTTACTCATTTTGCTTTTTTGAGTGAAAAACCTCTTCATGTTAGTTTTAAATGCATTTAATTTGGTCTTACTTCCATTCCTGGGATCTGTGTCTCCAAATAAATATATTAGGTAAGATGGAAGAATATCGAGAAAAATTAGTTTGTGATTGGCTTGGTTAACTGCCATGCAAGTAAATGCAATAAGGCAACTCTTACCATCTTTTATGTTTCCTACCCATTCAACTTTATGATTCTACTATTTCCTTCTTCCCTTATTTTCCCCAAAGACAAACTTTCAGTTGTTATCAGGTATAAGGAGATTATTGAAGGTAAGGGAGGAGACTAACGTTTAATGAGCACTGACAAGGTGCCAGGTGCATTATTTCTTCTCATTCATCACTCAGTGGTTTTTTTTTTTTTTTGACGTTTCAAAAGGAAGCTTTTACTTTTTCATGAGAAAAATAATAGAAATATAATATTTATATGTAATACATAAATTTCCTTTCAAGTTATAAAAAAGGAGAGACTTCTAAAACGTCTCCTTTAGTTTAGTTAAGGAGCTCCTGGGGGGCTCAGCCAATTGAGTATCTGACTCTGTTTCCGGCTCAGGTCATAATCTCAGGATCATGAGACTGGGCCCCTTGTCAGGCTCTGTGCTAGGCGTGGAGTCTGCTTGGGATTCTCTCTCTCCTTCTCCCTCTGTCCCTCCCCCTGCTCATGTTCTCTCTCTAAAAAAAAAAAAAAAAAAAAAAAAAACTGGAAAAAAGTACAGTAAGTATGATTATATATTTGTCCTTTGACTTAATATTTCAGCTTATCAGAAACAAAATATAATAGGTAACCAACTTAATCTTGCAGCAACAAGGTCATCCCTTCTGACTTAAAAGGACACTGGGATTTAGACAAGTAAAGTAAGTTGCCCAAGGTCCAAAAGCTCAAAAAGTCAGCTCATAGTAAAACTAACCCAGATTTTTACACCAACATCACTGCAGTGTATTTCCTTTATGTCAACATTAAAACCACGAAAAAAAAAAACAACTTAAACCTTATGTTTTTAATCTGCTAACTCCAGTAAAACACACTTGTATCACTTCTCTTTGAATCGTTTTGTTGTTGCTGTTAGACTCCTATATTTGCCAATTATTATACAGAACATATGTTGAACCTTCCAACACGTCTATGTGTATCCGTACTCCCAGCACACCATTTATTCATGTGGAGCACTCGGGAGCTTATAACCTACTCCCGTAACTTTTCCCAAAAGGATTCCGTGTTTTCTGTTGGCCTCACAAAGAAACTCAGGATTCTAATTTATCTTTACATTACAACATTTGCTTTTGTTTTAAACCCCTCAACATTGAAGAGAAAATCAAAATAAAATGCTTTCCTTTGTTAACCTTTAGTTCTAAGCAGAGCTCATCGGGGACTTAAAAATAATCACATTTGAAGCCAGTTCTTACGCTGGTAAACACTTTGCATGAAGTTAAATAAGCTTGACCTGTTCTAGGAGAAAGCGAATTAGACAGCAGCACCTGTCACTTGCCCGAAGCGACGGGAACAACAAATAGATTGTATCCACTTCTCTACTCCCATTGAAGCTCCCTCTTTCTCCTGAGGTCATCTGGAGATTCCAGGACACCTCCTAACCTACAGGAGATGCTGGCTCTAAAGCTGAAGAGGGACCCCACACCTTTGTTTTCTAATTCACAGCTGCAAGGAGATGTCATTTACATGCCATCACTGCCCCCGCCCGGTACTGATTCTACCCATAACAAAATCTCTAACTCTGAAACATGAAAGGAAAACGATCTAAACATGAATTTCAGGCTTTCACCAATTTACACTCAACCAGCCTCCCTTATAATTTGGCTCACTCCCTCTTCCCCATATTTCTCGCTCACTGCCCCATTACTTACTACTCCATACACACTCGACTGACACAGCCAACTGGTATTTTCACATGGGAGTGTTCAAAGATTCCATACCAATTATGCTTTATTCCAAGTAGAAACAACCATAAAATAGCATCATTATCCTTGAAAACACAATCATCCCTGTGTTAGGGCAGGAGTACAATTACTCCCAATGCTTTCTTTTCAGAGACAAACACATTGGCAGGTGGAATGGATTTGGAGGTATAATTTCTCCCATCACCATTAACACTTACTATCAAGTTTTTCCCTCATAGCATTGGAATGGCAGCTTGGATGGTGCTGGACACCAGTCCGGTGACTAAACGAAGGGCATGACTGCCGTCACACACGTGAGCCTATTCTATCCCAGTGAGGACCAGCAGCGTTAGTGTCTGAATAATGTCGGCGACATTCTTACACTTCTTATGCCAACTCTCTAACTTATCCCAAACTGTCAGATCTATACACCTGGTTTTAGTGTCTGAAAGATCTTATGAAAACCCCAAAGAAGTTTCCATTCAGCTGCATCACGCTGTGAGTCTGTGTTAGCCTGAGGTTACAGTGGGAGAGGCCATGTAGCATGATGTCCTGATGGAGATTTGTGTTTCTTACTCTTCTAGGGCAGGGGGGAACATGCCAGACAACCAACTTCGGAACTCACATCCAGAGAGAGGGAAGCTGAGGAAGACCTGGAATCACCAAAGTCGAGGCCAGGGCAGGGCAAGGCATCCCTCGTTTTTTTTTGTTTTGTTTTGCTTTGGTTTTGTTTTTGTTTTTGTGGAAGAAAGGGGAAAATGAGGTCCTGTGCACCTTGTGATTAGTCTTTGTCCCCAAAAAGAGGTTTAACCAGGCTGGGTATGTTTTCAGTTTAGAAAAGGGATAGTTACCTAAACCCTGAGGGTATTGATTCCTGAAAGGCAAAAGTACCAGTGGAAAAGCTGAGTATTAATGAAGCAGCCTACAGGGGAAAAATGCAGGGAACTTTTGGCCAAGACCAAAACAGAAGGAGCTATATTTCTTTTCTTTTTTAAAAGATTTTATTTATTTATGTATTTGAGACAGAGAGAGCGTGTGAGCACCAGCAGGGGGAGGAGCAGAGGGAGGGGGGAAGCCGACTCCACCCTGAGCAGGGAGCCTGACCTTGGGGCTCCATGCCACAACCCTAAGATCACAACCTGAGCCAAAATCAAGAGTCGGAAGCTTAACCGACAGAGCCAGCCAGGTGCTCCAGGAGCTGTATTTCTTAAAGGACCACAGAGGCTGAACAGGAATCTGGACAGTGAGGCAGCATCTCAGAATGAACTGCAATCCTATGTGGGACTGCGAAGGGGAAATTCACAATAGCAACAGGGCGGCGGAAGAGCAAGACATGTCTAAGATCTAAAAGTTACACTGACTGTTTTGGACTACATAAGGCTCAGGATTTTGTGTGTGTGTGTGTGTGTGTGTGTGTGTGATAAATGTATAGAGACAGGATGTGTTTGTTTTTTATTGCTGCTATATCCAACTACCACAAATTTAGTAGCTTAAAGCAACACACATTGCTTATCCTCCGGTTCTAGAGGTGTAGAGTCCAAAAGGGGTCTCACTGGGCTAAAATCAAGGTGTTTCAGAGCTGTCTCCCTTCTGGATGCTCCAGGTGAGAACCCATTTATTCACATCTCCAGCATCTAGAAGCTGCCCACATTCCCTGGCCAGCCACACCCTTACTCTGAGAGTCCTTCTCCCACTGAGATAACGCCTTGGTTCTCTTTGCTGTGCCTGCCTCCTGCACTTGTAAGGACCCCGGAGATTATATTGGGTTCACCTGGGTAATTTCCTTATTATAAAGTCACCTGATTAGCTACCTTAATTCTATTTGCAACCTTAATTCCGCTTTGCCATTAACCTAACATATTCGAAGGTTCCAGGGATTCGGAGACAGACACCTGTGGGGAGGGGGAATTGTGCTGCCTACCACACACAGGAACTCCAAAAAGGACCTACCGAATGTCCCGGTAATACCGTAGGTGGTAAGGAGCACAAGCAGGCTAAGGAATGAATGGACCCAACCCAGGTTCTCAAAGCTGGCTGCGTGTACAATTGCGTGTGGAAGCATTACAACGCCCATGTTACCTCCTCAAGCGTTCTAATTTAACAGGTGTGCAATGGGTTTCAGACACGGTAACATTTGGATATGTGGCTCTGGATAACCCAGGTGATTTTTATACGCAGGCAGGGTTGAGAATCACTGATTCAGGATTTGCCATCCTAACTCTAGGGGGCCAGGACTGAATCCCAGATCATACATATTCTAGAATTCTGGGCTCTTTGCCGATTCCCATCAGTTACTTCTCCCATCCAAGTACTAGCCAGGCCCAATCCTGCTTAGCTTCCAAGATCAGATGAGATCAGGTACGTTCACGGTGGTATGGCCGTAGACCCATCAGTTACTTCTATTATATATCAAGTCCCACTTCTTTAATTTACCTCAAACTCTGCAATTTAATGTATGGGCTTTAAATATTCTTAGAAGTAAAGAAAACTTCCCCTAGAAAAATTATTATTTAAGATTGCATTTTATACATTTTAATGTATTTTCCCAATCTGTCTAAACTTGTTTTCCAAAAATACTTTTCACTGAAAAATTACATCAAGTGTTCATCAATAATAGTTTATTTCACAATATATACCTAGCTCATGTGTAATCAAGAGTTAAACTCAATTTCATTTACCTTAATGAAATCTATTTTCCCGAGGCTTCACTATAGTACTTACTTCATAAACACTTCATGGTATTTCAATCGGTTTATGCTTTTTCTACTTTGTTACTTTTCTTATTTTATTTCATTCTTGCATATAAAAATTGTTGGTAGTTGCCATGGCAATTCTAATTGATTTCTTTCTGTTTTTGTAGGCTTTTTAAAAGATTTGCACAATACATCACTCATATTGTTATTTTTATCTCTGTAAATTTGTAATGGCCTCTCCAAAAAAAAAAAAAAAAAAAAAAGGCTGTGTAACAAGAGCATCAGATGTTGCTTTGCTCTGTGTGGAAGGCTGTGAAGAACAGCAGAAAACCGAGGAAGAAAAGCCCGGCTGGGAAGGGCCATGAAGAAGGTTACAGTTCAGAAGTAAAAGTGTGTGCCACACAGAAAACAGAGTTCAGGTACCCGAGTGAGCGGCCGTGCAGGGGCGAGGGATGTGCTTTTGGAGAGAATTGAACTTGTCAGTGTGACTCAGCTCCGAAATGCCAGGAAAGACGGAGGGGAGAAGCAACCAGGTGACAATGTTCCCATTTTCATGGTTTATCTCCTGGTGGATCTGGACACCTTCTCTGCTACTGCAACACGCGCGCACACGGGCGCACATACACGCGCCGCGGCAGCATGCGCTCCCAGAACACAAAAATACGTACTGTCAGGAGCAGCTAACATTCCCATTTCAGTAAACCAGAGATGTCTTCTCTGACAGGATGCTGCTGTGTGTTGGGATTACTGCCTTCTTACAGGGAATGACCTACCATACGGTTTGCAGCCCTGGAGATCATCAGAAAAAGTGAAGAAAAATTCTTGCGGATGTGGAATGAATTGGATTTAGTTTTAGGTTCACTATAGAACTCCAGGAAGTTTATATATACATATAATTTTTTTTCTTACCCTACATTTTTTTTCCCCAAAAGCTAACTGCTGTGGGATACAACCCCCTCCTCCAAACCAACCAACCAAACGAGAAAAAAACAATACGATCAAGAAAGTAAACATAATTTTGAATCATTATGTTGTACACCTGAAACTAATGTCATGGTTCTGTGTCAATTATGCCTCAATAAAAAAATGAAAGTCAAGGTAGAAGAGTAAGGTGAACTGGGGTAAATTCAGGACACAGGTACCTGTGAGGTCTGCATAATGGCTAAAGCCAATTGTGAATCTGCCTCTGAACTCTGTAGCAGCTAATGCAAAGAGGAAAGCATGATCAGAATCAAGATTTAAAGTGCCTGCATGGGAAACACTGATCAGGTTCATCAAAGAAACACAGCCTTTCTGAGGATGGAGACAAGTAAGAAATTCCCCCAGAGGAGGGGAATATTTTAATATAATGGACAGTCACCTCAATAATATCCCTGCAATGTGGAGTGCCGAGTTTCACAATAGCCACTTTTTTAAAACTCCCATCAACTGAAGTCAAGGGCATGATTGGGGGGCGGGGGGGACGGCTCAGAGAAAGCTACAGAAGGAGGGGAAAGGTTCTGAAAGCCAAACTCCTGCTCTCTCTTGGTCTTGGTGATCCAGGAAGTCAAATTACCCTGTGTGGAGAAGACTATGTGGCCAGCCTTACCTGTTTGCGAGAAAATTTCTGCCGAATCCCATTGTGCGGTGAAACCCACCGATGTGACAAGATTGGATCCTACAAGCCATTGCAGATTCTTACGTGACAACTAAGAAACATCATTATCACCCTGGTGTTCGAGGATGACAATAGGTCTCGGGGATAGTAAACGTGATTCATCTGAGGGACCCATTGTAAAAATTACATGACACAGGCCTATGTGAAATATGCAAAAGCTTTGGAAAATAAATGCCTCCCATAACCTACCATAAAACTTTTGGATAAATTATTATGACCCTGTTCCTCTGGTACTAGCATAAACGTGTTTCCGATAAATGCATTTTATTATGTTTTGCTTCATGAGACCACCCTATTATAAATTCAGGATGGTTAAAAGAAAAATTTAAAATCCTCTCTTCCTTTGGCAGTCAGAACAAGGTTTTTTAAACCAAAAACATATGTTTAAATTTAGCCCCACATGGGCCAGCTAGTTATTGACTGATTACTGACATGTGTTTGGGCTCTAGGGACCTCAGCCCGCTCTCTGCTTCTTAGCTCAAGACCACGCATCTCTCTCTCTCTCACACACACGAACACGCACTCCACACACTGGGAATTCAGACACTTAGCAGGTAACGGGGACCTCGTATTCAGAGTAAACACGTTCCTTGAGGAAAGAACAGCGTGGAATGCCACATGCAGTACCTTACCCTGGCATCAGTGAGTGATTTTTGCCAAATTCTGAATACCCCTTGAGCTTGCCTTGCTCGCTGGCAAATGGTTTTCCTCTGCATGTTTCTCAGGTATGTGCATGACATGCTAAAAACAACACATTTCTTGATCAGTTCTTTCCTAGGTAAGTGACAGCAACATTCTGCTAGTGGGACAATCTTAGCCAATGACCAGGGGAATACAGCTTTGAAAACAATCTAGCCTTGCTCCTCTTGGTGGCCAGATCCTGGGTTTGGTGGCCATGGTGATGGACCTGTCAGACCCCCAACTATGAGGAGCAAAACCAAGGGACCCCCTGAAACCCACCACCGTATTTGGGATTGGTGCTGAGGCCACGCTGCTCTCAGCCAGGGGCTCAGTGGGGCAGGGACACGAAATCAGGCCCACACCTGGGAGACCCAGGGATCTTCTGATAGCTCCAGGACTCCCGACACCCTCGCTGTGTGTGTGGGGGGGGATGCTTCTCTCCTCAGACTTACATCGGGTCTGAGGATGTGTAACTTCTCCAGCCCCTTCCCCACAGGCATTTCCTCTGAGGACACCTTTGCCTATTTATTCCTGTTTTGGAATCTACCTCTTGGAGGACCAGGACTAACATAACACACTCTGTTTCGTTTCCAGGGTAGGTGATGTTACCCACGCTTGAGGAAATGCATCTTCCCAGAGTCAAGGACTGTGGCTCTAGCTTTTTGCCTAGAAAGGACGTATTACATTTTGAGCATGATATTGCCACCCATAGATCGGGATCCTGAATTGAACCAGATTAGCATTCCTTATAATGGATGTTCCAACACAAATCCCTAATTTATTCTCTTATCGAAAAGTCACAATCCTCTAATCCAAAAGTCATCGACAATCAATCCATTCTTCCCAAGAATGCTGAACTTTTGTTTCCTCTCACTTAAATCATACTGTAGATTTCATCAAGTGGAATGTACCAATGAGAGTATGTTCTGTGGCCTCAATCTCACCCTTTCTCACGATTGACAATATTGGAAATATTCAGCCTTCTATTGTTGCTTCTTTGAGAGAGCCATCCTGACATCATGTGGACAGGTAAGTATACATTTAAGATCACTCAAGGAAATGAAGCTTTCTGGAATTCTCTGAAGCAACAATCAAACCCTTTTCCCTCTCAGGATTTGGAACCACAGTGGAGTCAGAGACCAAAAGATCATCTTTTAATATTTTTAGACCTTCTATTTAGACTATGGGTTGCCCTTTGAACCTCCTATTCCAAACAGAAGACTGTGGGGTTCCCAGCTGTGGACCAGAGCACAGCAACGGAGACATGGCTACCTTGGCCAATGGGAGTTTCAGAGAGAAGAGCAAGTCTTCTTGCAAACAGGCCAGCTCAAAAACAGAAGTGTCATCTGTTCCACACCCCACGACTGTGATAAGTTACTTTTCCTCTCTTGGGAAGTAGTGAGAGAGAGAGGGGGGCAGAAAGGAGCTTCCTGCTTCTTCTGCACACAGCGATTTTATTGTGTGGGCCATGATGGGAAATCCGACAGTGAGGTCCTACCAAACCCCAGGCGCTGATCTACCACTGGGGAGGTCAGTAGCCTTAACCATGTGTGCAAAGGACAGAATGTCACTGGGCCACCTGAGCTACGGGGCTAGCCAGGTAGACACAGCGCAGAAAACAAAGCAGACTGTCCTCTCCTTCATTTCATGACTATTTACATGTTTCAGAACAATTCATTCAAGATCCACATAAAGTTAGCTATGGGCTTTTCTAAATAGAGCTCTTACATCTTAAAAATAAATCCAAGGCTTTTAAAGCTCTGTAATTATCTTGTCTGTTATCTTGTCTGCTGCTTCATCTCCCCTTCCCTCCCTTGATCTTTTATCTGTATGGGGGTTTGCCATTTTTGCACAGCTCTTAAAGCATATTCTGGATATTTTCAGAGATGGGGAGGTAGGAGAATAGATATGTCACAATTTGTGTGACTTACTCATTTTTCTGGAAATTAACTCCTCAAGCACCTGATGAGTAATAGGCACCTGGGCATTTGGATTTTGAATAGGATTTTAATTGTGTCATGTCATCGCTGTGATCACATTTAAGGATGAAAATTCTTATAATTTCCTACACGGTGGCATTTATTTTATCTCCAGTTAAACCACATTTTTTAAATTGTGTATTTTTAGAGACTCTATCCTTAATGATTTGTGTAACAATTTAGAACTTGGTGACCTCTGCAGAGTAAACTTATTCTTTGGGGAAAGATGTGTAGAAGAAATGTGATGTATCTCAGAAAAAAACATTATGTTTGACTGAAATACCACATAAACAGATGTAAATTTATGTAGAGCTTTCTGATTTAAAAAGTATTACATACTTATGCAAAATTTAGAAATTACCAAAAAATATATAAGATAGGAAAAAAAGAATATAAAGTAGAATAAAAACCATCTTTTTAATTATCATTTGATGCAACCATTGACATTTGGGCATCTTCCTTTATAGTATTTTACAACTTACACACACACACACACACACACACACACACACACACACAGGATCATACTAAGCAGAGATTTGTATCTAACTTTTTTCATATTGTGAGCATTTTCAAATATCATTAGGTAGATATTAAAATGTTTTCTAATGATGCCATACACAAGAATTTATCATCAACTATTTTACCAGACCACTCTTTTTTCTTTTTCCTTTTCTTAAAATTTTAATTTTTTATCATGATAAGTGCACTCTTTAATCCCCATCACCAATTTCCCCAATCCCTCCACCTACCTCCCCTCTGGTAACTACCAGTTTGTTCCTTACAGTTAAGAGTCTGTTTCTTGGTTTGTCTTCCTCCCCTCTCTTTTTTTGTTTGTTTGTTTGCTTTGTTTCTTAAATTTCACATATGAGTGAGATCATATGGTTTTTGTATTTTGTATTTCTTTGACTTATTTGGCTTAGCATTATACTCTCTAGCTCCATCCATGTTGCTGCAAATGTCAAGATTCCATTCTTTTTTATGGCCGAGTAACATCCCATTGTGTATATTTACTACATCTTCTTTATCCATTCTTCTATGGATGGACACTGGGGCTGCTTCTATATCCTGGCTGTTGTAAATAATGTTGCAATAAACATAGGAGTGCATGTATCCCTTTGAATTAGTGTTTTTGTATCCTTTGGGTAAATCCCCAGTAGTGCAATTACTGGATCATAGGGTAGTTCTATTTTTAATTTTTTGAGGAACCTCCATACTGTCTCCCACTGTGGCTGCCCAATTTATCAGACTACTTTCAAACATGTGACACTTGTCACTCCAAACTTGTCACCACTGTAAATAATGTTATCATAAATATTCTTTTTATGTTTTTTTATTATATTATGTTAGTCACCATACAGTACATCCCTGGTTTTTTTCATTACTTGCGTATAACACCCAGTGCACCATGCAATACGTGCCCTCCTTACTACCCATCACCAGCCTATCCCATTCCCCCACCACCCTCCCCTCTGAAGCCCTCAGTTTGTTTCTCAGAGTCCATAGTCTCTCATGCTTCATTCCCCCTTCTGATTACCCCCCCCTTTCTTTATCCCTTTCTTCCCCTACCGATCTTCCTACTTCTTATGTTCCACAGATGAGAGAAGCCATATGATAATTGTCTTTCTCTGCTGGACTTATTTCACTTAGCATTATCTCCTCCAGTGCCATCCATGTTGCAGCAAATGTTGAGAACTTGTTCTTTCTGATAGCTGAGTAATATTCCATTGTATATATGGACCACAACTTCTTAATCCAGTCATCTGTTGAAGGGCATCTCGGCTCCTTCAACGATTTAGCTATTGTGGACAATGCTGCTATGAACATTGGGGTGCCTATGGCCCTTCTCTTCACTACGTCTGTCTCTTTGGGGTAAACACCCAGTAGTGCAATGGCTGGATCATAGGGTAGCTCAATTTTTAACTTTTTAAGGGACCTCCACACTGTTTTCCAGAGCGGCTGTACCACCTTGCATTCCCACCAACAATGTAGGAGGGATCCCCTTTCTCCACATCCTCTCCAGCAATTGTTGTTTCTTGCCTTGTCAATTTTTGCCATTCTAACTGGAGTAAGGTGGTATCTTAGTGTGGTTTTGATTTGAATTTCCCTGATGGCTAATGATTTTGAACATTTTTTCATGTGTCTGTTAGCCATTTGTATGTCTTCATTGGAAAAGTGTCTGTTCATATCTTCTGCCCATTTTATGATTTATTTGTTTCTCACATATTGACTTTGAGAAGTTCTTTGTAGATCTTGGATACCAGTCTTTTATCTGTAGCATCATTTGCAAATATATTCTCCCATTCCGTGGGCTGCCTCTTAGTTTTTTTGACTGTTTCCTTGGCTGTGCAGAAGCTTTTTATCTTGAGGAAGTCCCACAGGTTCATTTTATCTTTTGTTTCTCTTGCCTTAGGAGATGTGTCATGAAAAAGGTTGCTTTGGCCGATGTCATAGAGGTTGCTGTCTATGTTCTCCTCTAGGATTTTGATGGATTCCTGTCTCACATTGAGGTCTTTCATCCATTTGGAGTTTATCTTTGTGTATGGTGTGAGAGAGTGGTCAAGTTTCATTCTTTTGCATGTAGCTGTCCAATTTTCCCAGCACCATTTATTGAAGAGACTGTCTTTTTTCCACCAGATGTTTTTTCCTGCTTTATCAATGATTAGTTGCCCAAAGAGCCGAGGATCCATTTCTGGGTTCTCTATTCTGTTCCATTGGTCTATGTGTCTGTTTTTGTGCCAGTACCATGCTGTCTTCGTGATCACTGCTTTGTGGTACAGCTCAAAATCCGGCATTGTGATGCCCCAGCTTTGTTTTTCCTTTTCAACAGTTCCTTGGCAATTCGGGGCCTTTTCTGGTTCCATACAAATTTAAGGACTATTTGTTCCAGTTCTTTGAAAAATGTCATTGGTATTTTGATCGGGATAGCATTGAAAGTGTAGATTGCTCTGGGTAGCATGGACATTTTAACTATGCTAATTCTTCCGATCCATGAGCATGGAATATTTTTCCATCTTTCTGTGTCTTCTTCAATGTCTTTCAAGAGTGATTTATAGTTTCTATAATATAGATCCTTTACGTCTCTGGTTAATTCCAAGGTAATGTATGGTTTTGGGAGCTATTGTAAATGGGATGGATTCCCTAATTTCTCTTTCTTCAGTATCATTATTCGTGTATAGAAATGCAACTCATTTCTGAGCATTGATTTTGTAACCCGCCACATTACTGAATTGCTCTATAACTTCTAATAGTTTGGGAGTGGATTCTTTCGGGTTTTCCATATAGAGTATCATGTCATCTGCGAAGAGAGACAGTTTGACTTCTTCTTTGCCGATTTGGATACCTTTTATCCCTTTTTGTTGTCTGATTGCTGTTGCAAGGACTTCTAGTGTATGTTGAATAATAGTGGCGAGAGTGGGCATCCTTGTCGTGTTCCTGATCTTAAGGGAAAGGCTTCCAGCTTTTCCCCATTGAGAATGATATTTGCTATCGGCTTTTCATAGATGGTTTTTATGAGATTGAGGAATGTACCCTCTATCCCTACACTCTGAAGGGTTTTAATCAGGAAAGGATGCTGTATTTTGTCAAATGCTTTTTCTGCATCTATTGAGAGAATCATATGATTTTTGGCTTTTTCCTTCTGGATAAAATCTAAGACACTGATCGATTTCCGAATGTTGAACCACGCTTGCATCTCAGGGATGAATCCCACTTAGTCATGATGGATAATCCTTTTAATGTACTGTTGGCTTCTATTAGCCAGGATCTTGTTGAGAATTTTGGCGTCCATATTCATTAGGGAAATCGGTCTGTAATTCTCCTTTTTGATGGGGTCTTTACCTGGTTTGGGGATCAAGGTAATATTGGCCTCATAGAATGAGTTTGGTAGCTTTCCTTCTGTTTCTATTTTTTTTTTTAAGATTTTATTTATTTATTTCACAGAGATAGAGACAGTCAGCGAGAGAGGGAACACAAGCAGGGGGAGTGGGAGAGGAAGATGCAGGCTCACAGCAGAGGAGCCTGATGTGGGGCTCGATCCCACAACACCGGGACCACGCCCTGAGCCGAAGGCAGACGCTTAACCGCTGTGCCACCCAGGCGCCCCTGTTTCTATTTTTTGAAATAGCTTTAGGAGAATAGGTATCATTTCTTCTTTGAATGTTTGGTAGAATTCCCCAAGAAAACCGTCCAGTCCTGCAGTTTTGCTTTTTGGAAGGTTATCACTGTTTCAATCTCTTCATAATTAATTGGTCTGTTTAAAAAATCAATTTCTTCCTGTGTCAGTCTTGGTAGTTTATAGGTTTCCAGGAAGTCCTCCATCTCCTCCAGATTGCTTAATTTATTGGCACAAAGCTGTTGATAAAAGTTTCTAATAATCCTTCCAATTTCATTGGTGTTGGTTGTGACCTCTCCCTTTTCATTCATAATTTTATTAATTTGGGTCCTTTCTCTATTCTTTTGGATATGTCTTGCCAGTAGTCTGTCAATTTTATTAATTCTTTCAAAGAACCAGCTTCTAGTTCTGTTGATCTGCTCTACTGTACTCCTGGTTTCTAATTCATTGATTTCTGCTCTAATCTTGGTCAACTGCTTTCCTCGTGAGTGGATTAGGCCTGTCCCTCTGTTGCTGTTCCAGCTTCTTGAGGTGAGAATATAAAAACTGCATTTTAGATTTTTCTATTCTTTTGAGTGAGGCTTGGATGGCTATGTATTTCCCCCTTAGGACTGCCTTTGCAGTATCCCATAGGTTTTGGAACGTTGTGTTTTCATTCTCGTTGGTCTCCATAAATTGTTTAATTTGATTTTTGATTTCCTGGTTTATCGAATCATTCTTGAGCAGGATGGTTCTTAGTCTCCAAGTGTTTGTGTTTCTTCCAAATTTTTCCTTGTGGTTGAGTTCCAATTTCAAAGCGTTGTGGTCTGAGAATATGCAGGGAATAATTTCAGTCTTTTGGTATCGGTTGAGACCTGTTTTGTGACCCAGAACATTGTCTATTCTTGAGAATGTTCCATGGGCATTAGAATAGAATGAGTATTCTTTGGTTCTGGGGTGTACTGTTCTATATATATCTATGAGGTCCAACTCGTCGAGTACGGCATTCAAAGCTCTTGTTTCTATGTTGGTTTTCTGCTCCGGTGCTCTGTCTATTTCTGATAGTGGAGTGTTGAGGTCCCCTACTATTAATGTATTTTTATCTATATGTCTCTTTATTCTGGTTAAGAGTTGGCTTGTGTATCTTGCTGTTCCCCTGTTGGGGGCATATATATTTATAATTGTCATAACCACTTGTTGCATACATCCTTTAAGAATAATATAGTGCCCTTCTGTATCTCTAACTATAGTCTTTAGTTTAAAATCCAATCTGTCTGATATGAGAATTGCTACCCCAGCTTTCTTTTGAGGTCCACTGGCGTGAAAGATGGTACTCCATCCCTTTACTTTCAGTCTGAATGTATCTTTAGGTTCAAAATGAGTCTCTTGTAGACAGCAAATGGATGGGTCATGTCTTTTTATCCAATCTGCAACCCTGTGGCGTTTATGGGAGCATTTAGGCCATTTACATTGAGACTGATTATTGAGAGATATGATTTTAATGATGCCATGTTGCCAGTAGTCTTTGTTTCTATAGATTGTGACTTTCTGTTCTGTATCACTCTTGGGGCCTTTTTACTTTTATAGAACCCCCCGTAATATCTCCTGTAGGGCTGGTTTCGTGGTTACGAAGAAATTGGTCAGTGACTGGCGATTCTGGAAGGTCTTTATCTCTCCATCAATTCTGAATGACAGCCTTGCTGGATAAAGGATCCTTGGCTGCATGTTTTTCTCTGAAAGAGCTTTAAAAATGCCCCCCAACCCTTTCTCTCATTCCAGGTCTGTGTAGACAGGTCTGACGTAATTCTGATGCCTTTGCCTTGGTACGTGAGAGATTTCTTTGCCCTGGCCGCTTTCAATACTGTGTCCTTGGATCTAATATTTGCGAAATGCACTATGATGTGACGTGGCGTAGGTTTGTCATGGTTGAGCTTAGGAGGGGTCCTCTCTGCCTCTTGGACACGAATGTTTGTTTCCCTTGCTAGATTAGGGAAGTTTTCAGCTACAATTTGTTCAAATATCTCTTCTAGACCTGTTTTTCTCCACCCCCTCGGGGATGCCAATGATTCTGACATTGGAACGTTTCATTGAGTCAGTAATCTCCCGTAACCTACATTCTTGCGCGTGGATTTTTTTGAGTCCAGATTCTATTTTAGCTTTTTCTTCTACTAACCCATCCTCCAATTCGCTGATACGTTCTTCTGCTTCATTCACCCTGGCCGTCAGAGCCTCTAGTTTTGACTGCATTTGGCTCATAGAATTTTTAATTTCTGCCAGATTTGCTCTCATTTCCACCCTTAGAGATTCTATATTCTCATTAACATTTTTGTTAATACTTTTTTCAAGTCTACACATCATCTTGACCTTTGTTACTCTGAATTCCATTTCTGATAATTTGGTTATATCCATATCCATTAGTTCTGTGGCAGAGGCCACAGACTCATTGTCTTTTCTTTGCTGGGGGGTGGATTTCTCCTTCTCGTCATTCTGATGAGGAGAGGTTGTGGGGTTGTCCAGAGCCCAAATTATTGACCAGGACCCAGGCCATGCACCCTTGTTTTATAGGGATCTTAGGGATGTGGGCTTCTTGATTTTTCAGCCTGCCTTCTGGGGGAGGGACCTGCCACACCGATACTCAGGCCACCCTGTTTGGGTAGAGTCTCCATGTCCCCTGTGAGGGGGGATGGGGATGGGCACACTGTGAGCTGGTATTTCTAGGCTTTTGTTCTCTGGCGGCTTTCCCTGGTGGTTTGCTGTGCCTCTTCTGAGAGTCAGAGCAGCAGTGGCCGAATCTCAGCCTCTGTCTCAGAACAGAGGGATCGCAGACCGTTCTCCACTCATGTTCTAGCCACCTTAGCTCTGTTTCTGTTGGTGCTGCTCAACCCTGCAGTGTCCCGGGATGTGCGTCCCACAGCCGGCGTCCCAGCCCTCACTTCCAGGGCCAGCGCGTCTCTGTCCTTTGTGTGTCTAATACTGCCAGCCGCCCCCGCACGTTCCAGAGCTCCCAGTCTCAGTCTGGTTCCAGTGAGCACACCAGAGCTCCGTTTCAGTCTGGTCGCATGCGATCCCTGGCTCACAGTCTCAGTCTGCTCTCTCTTGCGGGTGCCAGTCTGCAAGTCCGCCCGCTCCCCCGTGCAGGTGGCTACTGCTTCCCGGCACCCGAACGCGGCGGTTCCCTCCCCCTTCCGTTTATCTTCCGATATCTGCGCACGGTTTCACGCCTCCCCACTTCGTACCTCAATACTCAGCGCTGGAGATGTTCATTTGTAGAGATCCAGATGTATCTTCCTTCGTCTCAGGCTGATTCCGTGGATGTTCAGGATGGTCTGGTACCTATCCAGCTCGACTAAGGGGACCGGCTGAAAAAGGGGTCCCCTACTCCTCTGCCATCTTAACTCCCTCTGTTATCATAAGTAGTTTTTTTTTATTATATTGCTATTCTTTCCATAGGAAATAAAACAAAATTACTGAATTAAAAGAAATTAGTATTTGAAAGGCTAAGATCAAATGATAGGTTATTAATTTACTTTGGGAGAGAACTCAATGGAGACACTTTTTTCTTGGCATCAGAATAATTGGGAAATCAAATTAACAGAAATTCTTTCAGGGAGCATAGATCAATGCAAGTGGTGGCAGTCTTGAGGGATATTTCATCCAGGTCATGTGGAGTTCTGATACCTGTGACTTCTTCAGTGGAATTGATGTCTTTATGCCAAAACATTCTGTCAAACAAACCTTATTTATGCTGCAATTTAGAAAGCTCTTTGTTTGCACTGCAGTACTTACCATATTATAAAGCACTTTAAAACTCAACCTGTGCCCAGATCCCTCTCCACAATCAACCAATGGCTTCATTTGTCCCAGCTGAAAGGCCAGCTAACAGGCCATTGGTGGGGCTTTGCCTTCTCCAACGAGAATGTGCTGATGTGCTGATGTAAATAACTAAGAGACCAAGACACGTTGGAGAAGTAAAGTTCACAAGGGGGATCTGAGCACCCTGCTTCATTTGAGACAGAATCACATGAAAAATACGACAAGAAGGAAGTACTGATTGCTTAGATGTAGTTATGATAGATATTTTTACCGGTAAAAGCCTGTAATTTTTATTCTTTCACGTTTTCCACCAATAACTGATTTACTATATACTTCTGACTCTTCCATCTTTCTTCTGACAGTTTGAATACGTTTTCATTTCTCTTGGGAATTGGGAGAATTATATACGTATTTCTTAAGTTCTCTTTCACCCCAACCCATTGCCAAAAGTAGGTTTGGATTCAGATGTGAAGCCAAATTAAAATATATGTGGAAACTGAGCAAGAAACTAGCAAGGAAGAGAGTCTAGGGCTGTTTACAGCTGGAATATCCAGGGTTGTCTTCATGGTTCGACATGGATGTGTCTACATGTCTTGAAAGGGACACAAGAAATGTGGGCCCTCTGATGTGTACTCTTTGGAGGCTCAATTAGATTAATGAGCTCTCAACCACTCTTCTGGGAGTTTACAGGCTATGGGAGTGTCCCTCAACTAGATCTTAAAAAATGCAGATAACAGAACCAATATTCAACAAGTCCAGAAGGGAACAGATACTTAATGACATGAGGAGTGCTCTGAATTCTGAATTCACTTGGTTGAAAACTGTGATTCATTCATTTCTTCAGCACACGTTAATTGAGCATCTACTACGCGGTCATACTAATTTGACACTACGGATTTGGGGGTGAACAGGACACACAAGATCTTTGTTCTCTTTTTTTGAATTTATATTATGATGGAGGGGACAGAAACTAAGCAAACCCAAAGGCACTGCAATTTTGAGTAGTGATAAGTGCCAGAGAGAAAAATGAAGCAGTGTAAGGGGATGGAGAGTGATGGGGGTGCTACCTTAGTTGGGGGGTCAGACCTGCTGAAGTAAGGGAGTAAAGCCATGAAAAGGCACAGAAGAAGAGCTTCCCACGTAGGGGGGAACTACAAGGTCAAAGGTCCTGAGGCAGGAAGAAGTGCGGTGTGTTGGAATCATAGCACAAAGGCTATTCTGGTGGATAGAACAGAGAAAGAAAGGGATGGAATGCTAATAAATGAGCTCAAGGAAATGGAGGAAACCAGCATCTTCTAAGCAATGGACAGAAATCTAGATTTTATCCTCATTGCCCTATAGAAAGCCTATGGAGGACTTGATCTGAAGAGTAACATAACCTGACATCCATCGGGAAAGTATCCCTCTGGCTGCCCTGTGCAGGAGCAGGAATTGAAGCAAGCCCACTGGTGGTCCTGATGAGGACAGAGAGTGACTTGGACTATGAGGACGGTAAGAGAGATGGAGAGTGGTCAACATGATGACAGGTTTTGAAAGAGTCAATAAAACATGCTGAAGGCTGGATATGGGTTATGAAGGAAGAGTAAGAAGAGGATGAAGCACAGATGTTTTACTCTGTGGGAGTAAAACTCTGTGGGATTCACTGAGAGCCCTAAGTGAAGAACAGGTAAAGAATGGGAGGGAGTTAAAAGTTCTGTTTGGGCCGTGTTAAACTGAGCTGCCTATTAGACAATGGGGGGAGGGGACTTCTAGGCAGTAAAGGTGAGTTTAGAGTTCAGGAAAGATTGTCCCAGACAGAGGTAGAAATCTGTGAGCCATCAAAATATAGATGGTGTTCAAAGCCATGGGTCTGTATGAGATGACTTATGGGGAGACTATGGGGCAAGAAGCAACAGGAGAGAAGCCAGGTGATTGGAAAGCCTGGCAGTGCACCAACATTTAGAGGTCAACAAGAAGCACTGCTAGGATGCTGAGGAATACAGTAGCGAGAAGTGATCAGGAAAGTTTGCAAGATGGAGGTCATTGGTAGGATGATTTATAGCCCATGCGATTTGTAGTCCAAACCATGACTTTTTAAAGTTATTAATAATTCTTCCAACACAACACATGTAAACTGGGACTGTCGTGGGCAAACAAGAACATATGGTCACCTCCAGGAGACTGGTTTTAGTGGAGCTGCAGGGATGGCAGTCTGGTTGGTGTGGGCTGAGGAGAGATCAAGGAAGAAGAAATGAAAACAGGAAGCACAGGTAACCTTTTCGAGAAGTTTCACAATAAAGAAGCCAGGAGAACAATGGAGCATGGCTAAAGGGGATATGAAATCAAGGAAAGGGTTGATTTTTTTTTTTTAATGGGAGATATTATAGCATGCTAATGTGAAGGATTTAGGAGAGAGAAAAAAACTTGGCAATGCAAGGGGAAAGGAATTGGAGCAGAAGCAGATGCTGCAAGTAGGAGAAGAAGAATGGATTCTGTGTACAAGGGGAGTGGCTGACGTTACAGGCGCATTAACACAATGGCGGGAAGGCAGCCTGTGTGGACCCAGGTATACACAGTTGCTAGGTGTGGCGGTGGGAAAAGGAGTTAGCTTCTCAGACAAAGCAAGAGAGATTCCACTTTCTCCCCCTCCCACAAGAAGTCACAGTTTACCATTTGGGGGCAATTTTCTTCATAGGTGTTAAGCAGAGCTATGTGAGCTATTTCTTCTCTCAGGAAAATGCTCCAGTATGGGGCCTTGAAGAGTTTACCAGCAAATGTGGGAATTCTCTCAGGTCCAATTTAGATCTGGCAGAGAAGATGAATATTACAAGTCAGTCAGCAACTGCCTATAACAGATGTTTTTGTTGAATTGTGAACATTAGCAGTTCTATTTGGCCTTTTCAGAATTTGAATTAAGAAACAGAAGAAACAGCCAAGGGTACATTGAGAGTCTGGTAGACAAAAATCCTGTGGCCAGAGAGGCGAAACGTAACATCTCGTGAAAGCGTTAGCACCCAAGAGCCATGTGACTCGGGAAATCACGGTGCCTTGACTGATCCATAAGATGGAGGGAAAAAAAGCTGATGATTAGCAGAATTCAGGCGTCTGTAGATATGGATAGTTCTATCAACCATTATGTAGGAATTTTAGGGAAACGTAAGTTTTTTGTGGGGGTAGCATAAAACAAACCAAGCAAATGAGTATTTCCAGTGATCTAATGTCTAGGAATAACTCGGTTCTGCTGATGAAGCAGAGAAAACCAGAATAAAATGGTTCAGATTCCAGATTATGTTCTCTCCAGACTCGAACCTCCTTGACTCTGTTCCAAGGCAGGGATAAGAACAAAGACCATTTTCTCTCTCTCTCTCTCTCTCTCTCTCTCATGAATTAAACTTCCATTTCCCTTTTTGGCCAGATAAAGTTACTGAAAGACGATTTACTCATCTGGAAAATGGTGAATAGTCATTTCCAGATGTGCCTCTGGTTTCTGCAGACATTGGTCCACGGCAATAGAATTATAATGCAAGTCACCTTTGGCCTTCTCCGTAACCATCGCACCCGCTAAGGTAGGACCCAGGCCCGTTCACCAGGGAGACCCTGCTGCTCATACTGTGACCCTACCACCGATGCATGTTACTGCCATCATGAGAAATCGACTGTATTTAGGCAAGATCAGTGCTCAGTAAATTACTGCATTACACGGTGAGACATGGAGTCCCTAAGAACAGGCTTTTGAAAATGGCACAAATGTAGCAGTTCATGGTAGTTGAAAGAACTATCCACGGTTGCAAGACAGCTGCAAGACAGTTGAAAGAAGAAGCTAATAACGTTCTTCATTATTGATTCTACAGACCATTCTATAATTCAGTGACTAAGTTCAACCTCAGTGCACCTGCTATCCATTGCATCCAAACGAACTTCCCCATTCACAGTGGGGTAAAGGCAACACACATTTCATAAGCATTTGTAGATATAATCCGGCCATCATCCCATATGGATAACCACCAATTACAGAGAAACATTTACTTTGTGACCATATACCATCAGTAGCGTTTGTGCTCATTGAAACATGTTCTTTAAACTTCCTTTTTTTAAAAACTAACACAATGTTGACTGAAAAAATAGCTTAACTAAAGAATGTAGTATTTCATGACAAGTTCTCATTTAAGGTTCCGGCTCAGATGCTTAGAAACCACTGCAGTTGTAGCCTTATCCTATGGACGTTGACCCCCCCTTTAGAATTCACCTGTGAGGTGCAGGGATAATGGTCAGACTAATGTGAACTACAATCGAGTACATAGATGAGGTTGTTTTCATCGTTCCCAGGCTCTATGAACCCTTACTTTTGGAGGCCACCTGCCTTTTATTATGTATATTAAAATGCACTTACATTCCGCATTAAATGTAATATATAGAGAGAAGAACTGAGTTGAGTCGTCCTCAACTAGTTGACCTACTGCCACAATTTAGAGGTATTTAATTAAACACTTGTTCATCTCAATACTACAATCTTCCTTGCATATTGTAGAGCCAATAAAATATTTTTTATATTTCAAGTATTTTTACAGAGGTTTAATTAAACATTTGCTAATTCTAATATTGCAATTTTCTTGTCTTGTTTCTGAGTAAATGATTTTGGAGGGGGGGGTGGGTAATGTCTCAAACATTTTTATAGGCCCTTGGAAAACTCATGGAACCTGGGCTAGGCACCTTCATGCTTAATGGATATAATGGACCTGGATGTTCAAGGACCTTGGCCTTGAACAGTGTCTGAAACTTTAGCTATACAGAGTTTCAGAAAAATTGGACTGGGATATAAATTCTTCACCTGGCATCCCACCTTCTAGTTATCAGATGCAATGGAATATTCTTTATAACTTTTCCATCCAGACTCAACTCTCCACCGACTCTTACAAGCCTCTGTCACAACAAACTATCACAATGCATTTTTATTTTATCTCCCCATCTGAAGTTCTCCCTTCCTTCAACCGAGGGCCAACTAGTTGGGCTTGCTAAAATGACAGTCCACCAAACAATTTTAAGTATAATTCAACTAAACCACCAACTAATCCATAATGTAGAATGACTTGGATGTTTTGTAGTAATGTACTATGTATTTTTTGCTGTTTAAACATAAATGTTTGGCTTTATCTAAAGTATCTTATAACTTTCCAACAAAGTTTTTCTACTGACTTTTCTTTGATTATGCTTAACACATTTTTGCTCGTTTGTTCATTAATCCAGCCATTCGACTAATACTATTAAGGACCTACAGGATCCCAGACATTATAGTAGACACTGAGAATTCAGGGATGAGTATGAGCAATCCCTGCCCTATTCTCGTGGAAGACAAACAGTAAAATACATCTACCTGAAATGCTCCAAAATGCTTTGACAGAGGTTCTCACTGGCTACGGTGAAAAGCACAAAGAAATCATCATCAATTCGGCCTGAAGAGAGGGAATAGGAGTGGTTGGTTCAGGAAAAGCTTACTTCTGGAAAATCTATAACCATTTATCTGGTATACACCTGGACAAGGGCATTCCACATGGAAATAGTAATAAGAAAAAAGGCATTGAGGCAGGAAGTAGATCTTGAAAATATTGTTGAATTGGCAAGTTTGTATTTATCAGAGCCAAGATAATAAAATTACAATAAATTGTGCTTGGGGTATAATTAAAATATTTAAACTTAAAATAATGTTGTGAGTTTTAATATACCTGCTATTCAACTCGTCAGTGTTTTTTTAAAGCTATCTTAATGGTCTAGAAAACCACCATTTAAAAATACATAAAAACAAAACAAACAAAATGCATAAAGACATGTATCTAGGGACACACATTTTTACTTTTGTCTCAGACTCTAATATGGCTTAGCATGGCACAGTCAGAGCCTGTTTTTATTTAAAATTTTGATGTTTTGGGGGTGCCTGGGTAGCTCAGTCAGTTTAGTGTCTGCCTTCAGCTCAGGTCAAGTTCCCTGGGTCATGGGATCAAGCCCCATATCGGCAGGGAGCCTGCTTCTCCCTCCCCTGCTCCCCCTGCTTGTGCTCTCTCTCTCTGTCAAATAAATAAATAAAAGCTTAAAAAAAAAGTCTTCCATTTAAAAAAATAAAATTTTTAATTAAAATTTTTTTTTCATTAAAACATTAGTTATCTTGATTACTGAATTTTCTGGCAGCCCCTTAAATTTTGTACCCAAGGCGAGTGCTTCACTCAACTCACCGTAATGGCAGCCCTGGAAAAAGCCAATAGATCTGTATTTTAAAATCATTCTCTCACAGTGCCCAGTGGGAATTATTAAAGACCCTGGTGGTTAAGACTGGGAAAATAGGGGCAAATTCAAAGTCTCTTATAATAGTGTAGGTAAAAAATGATGAAAGCTTGAGCTAAGGCAACAAAGAGGGTAGAGTGCTAGAGCAGAGGGAGGGGGAATGAGGTGTCAGGAATGAAGAACAGAGAGAAATGAATAAAAACTGGATATACAGGAATATTTTCTATTATCAAAGACCAACAGAGACCCCCTCCCCCAGAAATCCTTTGAAGGCCATTTCACACCATGGCAAATTCCTCCACCTCCATGTTTTTATCTCTGTAAGTAGATTATAATCTTTTGGGGGCCAAAGATGTTTCTCATTTGTTTCTCCTACACTGTTATGCACACAGTAGATGCTCAATGAGTGTCTGTTGGAAGAACTAGAATCACCAGGGCTTTTTAACATGGCTCCAAGGCAGTGCCCATAATAATTCAGCCAACAAAAGAAGAGTTTAAATCTTCTTCCTTGGATATATTTTTAAGGTTAGGATGCTCATTTATCTGTCCAAGATGGCATAAATGATTTCTTAGGGCCCTTTCCAATTACATGATTAACAGTCCTTTTCTGAGAAGAGTTTTATATATGTTACTGCTAATAGCAAGAGAACTTCTCCTGGGGCCTTTTTCCCTTTCATGTGATTACACTGATATTTTAGAGAAAATGAAATTACTGCATCCCAGCTGAGACGTCCTTTTGAATTTATAAAATGCAGAGATTGCTATAGAACTGTAAAGTTGAGGCAGATCTCTTATCCAATCATCAATAGATAACTTTGTTTTTTAAATAATCTTTCTTACAAAAGTTCTACCGTGGTTACCAATGTCCAAATTTGACATTAGTGTTACCCTTGACAACTGAATCCGAGAGTTTCTCTGAAAATTATTCCAGTTATAGTAAGAAGATGATTATAGTTGTAAAAAAATTTGAACTTCATATGTCTGAGTGTGGCTATGTCAGATTTCCATTTGTGGTGATATCTTGATCCATTTTACCAGAAATTACTATTTGTTACTATTTATTATTACTACTACTATTTTGAACAAGGCGCTTTTAGTAAAGCTCCTTAGAGGGGACTAGATCAATCCTTTGTCCTCCGCCTCTCCCCTCCTGGATGATGGCTAAAATGCTCAATGTGAAGTGGCCACCTGGTGTGATGATGAAGCTGTCATATTGGCTCTGCATTACTTACATCCAGGCTTCTCATTTCTTTCTTTTTTCTTTTTTTAAGATTTAATTTATTTATTTGTCAGAGAGCAAGAGAGCACAAGCAGGGGGACCGGCAGGCAAAGGGACAGGGAGAAGCAGGCTCCCCGTTGAGCAAGGAGCCCGATGCTGAACTCGATCCCAAGACCCCGGGATCATGACCTGAGCCGAAGGCAGACGCTTAACTGACTGAGCCACCCAGGCGCCCCAAGGATTCTCATTTCATGGGAGAAACAAAATCACTAATATGTTTATGCTACTGTTTTCCAATTTTCTTATGATTCAGAGCTGAGTATAACTTCTAACGGAATTTGGTACTTAAAAGTGGGATTTTTAGCAAACCTAAAATGTGGGATTGACTTGGTGTGAGAAATGGGGTTTTGAGCAATAAGGACTTGGACACCTGACGCTGTAAGGTTGGTGACCCTTGTCTTGGAGTGGCAGAACATTTGATGAAATTGTTGCCTGCTCTAGGTGGAATACAGGCAATGGCCTGAGGCTACATGATTAGGAGAAATGGTAGCAAACATGTTATTATCGGCACGTGCTGTTTCCACCACTTTCAGCAAAATCCAACTGAACAGATGACATCAGACTAGAGCTACACAGGCTACAAGCAGAGAAGGAAGGGAACATTATTTTTCCAAGGGAATCTTTCCCTGTCTGTGGTCTACGAGTTATGGTGAAGGGAGTCCCAAAGCCAACTGCTTCTGTTCTTTGAACTTGAAGCAGTTATAAACAGTGATGGACAAATGACAGCCGAAACACTAGTGCCCACTGGGAAAGGGAGCAAAGCCTACCACCACCGATGGGATCAAGGATGCTGCCTTCCCACAGGAGCCTGCTGACTCTAACTGCCTCATGGCAGCAGCCATGGAGTCTAGGACAAGGGAGATGGGTAGAACATAGAGACCTGTAATTAAAAGAGATTTCTTAGGCTTAAAATCTACATCTGGACAAGCCCTTTGGCTATTATTTCTTAAAGTTGGACTTTACCAGTAGCAGACAGAGCAAAACTATACTAAGTATAGAGGGAATGATATATCCAAAATACTTCCCTCCTTCCAGGACTGGCCCGAAACAGTCTATGGCGTAAACCCTTGACAGTCTATGGCCAGTAAGGGAGCCTAGTCCCTAAAATTACACCAGGAGGAGGGTGCCTGGTTGGCTCAGTCAATAGAGCATGTGACTCTTTCTCAGGGTCATGAGTTCAAGCCCCATGTTGGGTGTGGAGCCTACTGAAAGAAAGAAAGAAAGAAAGAAAGAAAGAAAGAAAGAAAGAAAGAAAGAAAGAAACAAACAAACAAACAAACAAACAAACACAAAAAAACAAACTACACCAAGAGGAAGTTGGATTTAAGAGCTCTGTAGCCCCGGGAAGGACATCTTTACCAAGCCACATCAGAGGGAGGAAGCAGCTATTGGGTAGACAGTTCTCTCCTCCTGGAGAGAATAACCAGGTTCAGCTAGATTGGCCAACCGAGGAACTCATTCCATGGCAACACAGAGAGCCCTTGCTATTCCTGTTGAGTAGAATTGCTTAATTGCTATGGACAACTGATGGTTTCCCACCCTCTCCTTTCTGAATAGAAGGTCATTATGGTAGTTATCCTGTTCCTCCTCCACTATTGTATTAGGGCACACCACTTGTCCTTTGATTTATACAGTGATAGACATATAACAAACCAGACAGACCAACAGCTTTCCCTCTGTATCTGATGGAAAGACTGCATTTCACCCAAAAAGCCTACACTTTGAGCTAGATGCAAGAAATGCAAGAGACTTTGAGGTTATACAGATGTTCTTTTTCTGGAAAGAAACAGATGTGTTGATAAATGTTTAACCACCAGCTGCGGTAGGGTTGAATATATTTACATATATACATAAGTTTATTATAAACTTTACTGATATAAAGGATTTGGAGCACATAATTTACTACTACTACTAACACTCTACTGTAAATTCCTTATAGTTAATGAATTCTCACAGAATGCTTTTTATGACAAAGCAATTGACAAGTGAGTGTTGTTCCAACATGAATGTTCGTTGATGAGTTTATGTTAACGAGTAAAATGAAAGTGCAGTGAGGAAGATAAATGTCAGAATTCCACTTGTTCATCAATGAGGTGAGCAACTCTCGAATACTAGAAGAGTATTTCCTCAATATTTTGTTAGTTACAATGCAAGAACTATGATCACAACATGTTTTTAAGTTTAATTTGCATTAGTAACATTTTCTTCATCATTCTTAAGTCTAGACAGTCAACAAAACAATAAATCAAGCACTGATTTATCGTACATGCTGATTTCCATGGTGTAAATATTCCCACTGTGGCTGATTTTGAGATAACAATGTGGTGTTCCTGAGGGCAGAGCTGGGAACAGATATGCTATCTCCTACCATTTTACAGTATCTCCTCCATATAGATATGATAGATGTAAACTTCAAGAGCACAGACAATAGCAAACTGTAGAATAATAATTAGGGAGTGATGAATTTTGAGTATATAATACCTTTGTTTCTAGTACAGTTTATTTAATTGCAAGTTATATAATTTCTTTTTTTTTTTGTCCTTTTTTTTTTTTTTTTTTGAAAGTAGGCTCCATGCCAAGCATAGAGCCCAATGCAGGGCTTGAACTCATGACTGTGATATCAAGACCTGGGCTGAGATCAAGAGTCAGATGCTTAACCAACTGAGTCACCCACATGACCCTTTAATTTCCTTCTTAATAATGACTGTATCTAACCATGAACTCACAAAATTTCTGAAATTTAACAACTGGTTTTTGTGAGCTGGTATAAGTCTTACTTCCACACCACTGGAAATTTCCACAGAATCTGAATGACAGGTAACCCGAGGGACAGACTCTGGCAGACAACTGTCTACCCAATAGCTATCTATTTTCCCTTACTAACAAAATCTGATTTTATTAAAGGAAGTGTATGTCAAATTAAGAAATGACATTTCTTTGTCTTCCATGTAGATGGGGTGGCCCAAATATTCTAGGTAATAAGGTATAAGTGAACAACACTGAATGAGACTTAATAAAATCTCTTTACAAGTAGGCAGGAGGAAGCTGACTGTGCCTCTTGTCCTTTGCCCTTCCCATCGGTATTGGTCAGGTTAGGCTACATAATGCTCCAGCAACACTTTAATCCCCAAAGACCAGAGGCTAACATAACCAAAGTTAATTTTTCACTTTACGCCCACTGCCGGTGTCTGGGGCAGCTCTGATCCACGGATCACTCAGGGACCCAGATAAATGACACCACAAACCTACAGCTGTATGATCTGGAACACACAGGCTCCTCAGGGGACACAACTACGTTTCTGCATTTCAGCCCAGAAACGAAACACTTCATTTCTGCATCCAGCCTATTGGTCAGAATTATTCCTATGTTTCTGTCTAACTACAGGAGAGGCTAGGAGCATACCTTCATTAAGTAGGAAAAATAAAACGTCGAATTTGTTTAAGGCCATTATTTTTGGATTTCTGTTGTAATCAAATGCAATTCCTAAACAATACTATTGGTACCAAGTTTTGTAAGTTGACTATAGGTACAGTTAGTGGCATACAGACTGTGTTATATTTTAATCCCACTGGAAGCATATACAAGACCAGCAAGTGAAACAAAGTGGAGAGTATGGACCCCACACTGGTCTCCTTCTGCCGGGAAGAGTGACCCATGTTCTATGAAGATACCAGCATTCTTGTATACTCCTCAACCAGAGTGAGTCGTGAGGAATGCAGTTTTGCCATGAGAATGCATTTTCAACCTTCATTTGGTTTTCTCTTTTGCCTGTCTGAATAGAAGACCTTTGCCCTAATCTGCCCCGGCGAACCCATCTGTCTCAGAAGAGATTAGAAATTAAAGCGGAAAGTATGCAAACAGAAAGAGGAGGTAGTATTCAGCTCTTGACATTAGAAATCGGATGGAGCAACAAGACAATGCCCTTCGAGCCAGGTTATTTTCCTGAGAATGTTTCCAAATTCCCACATGCCCCATTTAAGCATCTCAAGGCCAAGCCCATCCTTAGGTCCGATCTGCAGTCAGAAAGAAAAATGGTATGACATAAAACTAATTGAAAAACCCACCCATCTGGTCCCTGAAAATAGTAGGAAGACAGGGAAGGAAAGTAGGGGAGAGAGGGAGTGTTGTGACCAGACGTGAATACCTGGTTTTGTCCTCTCCGGGCTTCTGCTGAAAGGCGAGGGCAGTGCACTAACTCAGTGACGACAGATCTGAAGGTAAAGCTGAGAAACATGACAAACAAGGCCAGAGAGAGAGAGGAGCACCTGTGGTCAGCGTTTCTGAGCTCTTCTAACTTCATCCACAGTATGGATAGCCAGTTGAAGCCAGGGGGCATTCCCACGGGTCTGCCGTGGCTGGGTGAGGTGCTGGGGGTGACCTGCCAAGGCAGAGGACGAGCCAGATGACACAGCTAAGGGCTCAGTGGGATCTGGAGCTGCAGGACCTGACTGAGGAGGTGAGGAGGCGCCCAATACCACAGAGCATCGCTTGAGCCAAAAGAATGGATCCCAAGTCAAATCAGCCACAGAACATAGCACTTAAAACCGTGGGGCAAGGGTTACACACGTGGGCAGAGAACGTCCCCCAGGAGCCCCAGTGGATTCCAGCCAGCACACACCGAGAAGCAGCGTGTGTCTCTTCCTTCACCAGCCTCACAGCCACGAACACACATCAGCTCCCTGGCCCCTAAGTATGTGGATGTAATTTCAGAGAAAGGGACAAGAGAAAAGGTAGGCTCTTTGAGGACAACATCTTTGTTTTCCTAGAGAGACTTAAGTTTTACTGCAAAGGACCATTGAAATGATTGGATTGGACTAAACTGAATCTGGATCCGGTTAATTAATATGCCTACTCACCAGTTAATTTATATTGATCTTCAGAAGGAAGCACAGATGACTACAGACAAAATAACGGAACTAGCCTATTCTCAGCAGTGGGATGGGTTAAACGTTGTGAGCTCACCACGGAGTAGTTCTGCCGTCAGCATCTCACAGGGATATTTTACCAGGGCTGCTGCTGCTGCCGCTGCCCAGGGTAGAAAATGAGCAGATTGGCCCCTGGGGAGGCTGGCTGCCTCCTGGCAAAGATGTTCAGTTGGGCCTCACGCACAAGTAGTTTATAGGGTCAGTACCGTTCCTCCATCCGTTTACGCTAATCATCTGGTGAATTACCTGGGCTGCACCAGTGAACAGCCACCATTTTGCTCTTAAGTAACGAATAGGGTAGGGACCCTCCTACTCCTAACACACATACACGTCGAGTGTGTGTGTGTGTGTGTGTGTGTGTTTTGTTGAGGACTGCATGGTGTAAAGATATTGTTTTTTATTATCTCACCTCATTTGTAAGGGTTCAGATAGATCTGCATGAGATGGCCTTTTTTTTTTTTTTTAAATAACAGATTTTAGTCTAAGATATTGGTGAAGAACACGTGGACTCTGGTTCAAGTTTCCACTCACTAGCTGTGGAGTCATGGGTACATTCCTTTTTCTGAGCCTCAGCTCAGTCTGCAAAATGGGGATGTACACCTAACCACGGCCTTCCTAGGGAGAGTAAAATAAATGAGTTAATAAGCTGGGAAGTGCCTGGAGCAAATCTTGCCATAGGGTGGCATTACATATTTGTTAAAGTAAAAACTATGCAGGCTTTATTGTGTGAGAACTTAAACCTAGCTCCCTCTCCTATTCAGGTGGAGATATTCAGCTTCCCCAGAAGGAACCATTTATGTCCAGAGGCTATCTGGGTCAAGAAAAACTGATTGATTTGGGAGTCTCCCAAGATGTTAATGGTTGGGAACAAAGCACTTCCTTTAGGGGAAGCAAATGATCCTTTGCCCCTGACCACTCCCCCTCTGCACTGATGCTTCCCACTGTTTCTTGTTTTCTTTTTTTCAGATTTTATTTATTTGAGAGAGAGAGAGAGAGAACATGAGCAGGGGGAAGGGCACGGGAAAAGCAGACTCCCCGCTGAGCAGGGAGCCCGACCCCAAGGCTCAATCCCAGGACCCTGAGATCAGGACCAGAGCTGAAGGCAGATGTTCAACGTCAACCACTCAACGGACTGAGCCACCCAGGTGCCCTGCTTCGCGCTGTTCTTACACACAAGCGAAGCCATCAATGCCAGCACCACACCAATTCTAGCTGCACTCTGGGAAGGACCAGAGGACCACAGGGAAGGCCAAGCCAATGGACCCATAAACTCTTGAGTGATTCTGTTCCATCCTGGTGCAGGAGAATGCTGCCTACCTCCGTAGTGTGGAATCTGGCTGAGTTAGGTCTCAGCACGTCTAGACGGGGGAGCAGATAGAGTCCATGGCTGGCGGGGGGCGGGGGTGGACAGAGAGAGATTGAGAGCAAGAACGATCGAGAGGGAGCGGAAATCTTACATGTACTGATGACGTGCACATGTGGAGCACAGATGACTGCCTTGCTCGCTCTTTATTTGGCCCATCGAGTATCCTTTGATCCCATACAGACAGCCTCAGGTTGGCATCTGGTGTCCTCATTTCTTGTCTCCTCCCTTCACCTTGCCTTGGGTCTTCAAAATCAACTTTAAATGGACCCTGTTTCTCCTCAGCCTTCTTCTCCACAATAAAGAACCCATGAAACTGTGGTTTTGATGAGTTCATTTTTTTCTCTAAAAATTATATTAAGAGACATATACAAATATTTAAACTTTTTTTAAAAGTGTGTCCATATTCCTCCAAAAATGCTCTCTTCAACAACAGGGGTTCTGTTCTAAGAGCAGCTAGAGTCTACAAAGGTTACTGCGGCTAACTGGTGCCCTGAAGGGGGGAGCAAGCACGACTACGTGTCAGGTGACAGTCACTGTCTAGCAGAGGGAGGCTGGGCAGGTCGCTTCTCCCTTTTCTCCGTGAAGAAAGCAGATGGGCAAATGGCGGGGTGAGAGCTCACTCAGGACTAAGAAGCCGTGGCAGGTGTTCTGGGTAGCAATGATAAATACGTAACGACAACAAATACAGCTGAGCTGTCATGTCTCACTACTGAACTAAAATCTCAGCAGCAACGGGAGAACCTCAGAAACCGTGACCTTCAGGGTCCCTTTGGTCGGGTCCGCACTGGGCAAGAAGCCCGGGGGATGCACAGGGGGTTGATGGATGCAGGGAAGCTGGAGAGCCTGTGGCTCACCGGGGGGTATGGACGGCACTCGGTGAGAAGGAGCAGATGAGAACATCAATTAAATAAAGTAACACACACACCTTTCTTCTTTCTCCGTAAGACAGTTTTTCCTAAAGTATATAGACCTTCCGTTCAATTTTAAATCCCCTCTTTAAAAAAATAAAAGGACATCCCCACTTTTGACATAAGCTCCGAAATGCATAAGATCCTTGTAAAAATCTATAGTCCCTTGTAAAATTTACAGTCTGTTTGAATGGACGTTTTTAAATATTTTCAATTACAGATTTACGGCAGAATTTTTCATAGGCCTGAATTGTCTGTTTAATATTAAAATGATTCTTGTAAGGAGCCATCTGTTATACGATCAGGCATGGAAATTCTTTACAGGGCTTTACATCAGCACTCGCTCCAATGTTTGTCATGCTTCAAATATCCTCAGGCACTCGTGTTTCCATTTAGAGGAGCAAGGTGAAGGACTTAGAGGCAGGACATGATGTCTTCCTGATTATTCAGTGGCTGTTACTGAAAACACTGTGTTTAGCATATGGTTAGCTAAATTGTCTTTTTCCCTAAACTACCTTCAACATTTTCCTTTACTATGACAAAATGATGCTTTGAAAAAGAGGACGTTTCCATAATATTTGAGTCTCCTGTCAGAACAAAGTTGGCTCATTGTATTAATTAACTCCTTTTTTTTCCTTCAAAACCATTGTTTTATCTTTTTAAAAAATAATATACTTCAGCTCACTTTTCCCCCGAGTGTTATTAGAATTTGAGCTCCTCCTATCTTACTGAGCAGGTCTTACTCCAAGTGCTCACTCTGAATCACAGGGTGGGGAGCCGCCTGGAACAGTGTGTTGGGAAAGATTCTGAGGCTGTCCTCTGGCCCAGTTGGAAAGAGCACCACGAATGATTACTTAAGTCTGCTATGGGTGTAGGAGAAATGAGCACAGGCTATGTGAGCCATTCGTTTGCCATCTCTGGCCTATTCTTTTTCTCTGTCCCCCTGCTACTGTGCTTATTAATAAGCATTGTGGAATGGCTGACCTTAGGCCAAGCACACAGAGTAAAATTAACTCCTCCATCTGGGAGCCGAACTTGAACGTGACACCAAGATAATATTAACAATGACAGTAACAGAAGCTCCATTTGTTGAGCATTTGCTCTGTTCTAGGCATCAGGTACTTTGCAATCATGTAATAATTCAGTCTCCACAAACATTCCACAATATAGACATTCTTCCCCAATTTCAAAGACAACGAAAGCTCAAAGGGGTTAATAACTTTACTGAGCTCACCCTTTTGCTCAAAGCATCCTCATAAATTCCTTCACAGGGGCACCTGGGTAGCTCAGTCTTGTTTTCTGCTCAGGTGGGGATCTCAGGGTCATGAGATCAAACCATGCCTCAGGCTTGGAGCTCAGCAAGGAGCCTGCTTGAGATTCTCTCTCCCTCTGCCCCTCCCCTGCTCACACACATGCTCATACTCTCGCTCATGCTCTCTAAAATAAATAAATACATCCCTAAAAATAAAATAAATTCCTTCACAGAGCTATTTCTCAGAAGACAATTTATGCAATTGTTTTCCAGTTTTACTGAGATGTGACTGATGTAGAGCACTGTTTCAGGCATCCACCATCACGATGATGTAGCTATAATGAAATGATAACCACCGTAAGTTTAATTAACACCCATCACCTCACAAAGTTATAGTTGTTTTTCCTCGGACATAATTTTTTTGAATTGAACAGTTCAAAGAACGCTCTTACGTAGGAAAGAGGGAGGAAGTAAAAGTGTGGACTTCTGTCCTTGCCGTTCTTTTTCCGAATGAAAAACCGAGAATCGGGCCCATTTCATCTCACCTCATGACCTCATGAGCGCATTCAAGAATTCAGTAAATAAGCATTCACTGAGTGTTTTTTACATTCCAACTCCTGGGGATTCAGATACACGCCAGAAAATCCTCCAGGTAATCCAGCAGATGCTGTCTGTTCTTAGTAGAGGTCCACACACGGGATGGCTCCCTCCCGGAGACACTAGCGTCACTCCCAAATACCACACCTTTCTTACTTTCCTTCTTCCTCCCCAGCCACTCTTTCTGCTCCTGTTGCTGGCATTTTGTCCTCTATCCCATCCTAGCCTAGCCATTGTCTCATCCATGTATATGCCCTAGTGCAGGTCTGTCCAACAGAAATATAATGCCAACCACGGACATGATTCTAAATTTTCTAGCAGCCACATTAAGAAAAATTGAAAAGAAAAAAGTGAAATTAATCCTAACAACTTTTTTTATTTTTTTTTTATTTATTTTTATTTTTATTTTTTTTAAAGATTTTATTTATTTATTCGACAGAGATAGAGACAGCCAGTGAGAGAGGGAACACAAGCAGGGGGAGTGGGAGAGGAAGAAGCAGGCTCATAGCGGAGGAGCCTGATGTGGGGCTCGATCCCATAACGCCGGGATCACGCCCTGAGCCGAAGGCAGACGCTTAACCACTGTGCCACCCAGGCGCCCCGTAACAACTTTTTTTTAAAACCTTATATAACCAAAACATTATTAATTCAACATGTAATCAAAATATAAATTATTAGGGTAATATTTTACATTTTTTTCTAAATCCTCAGGCTCCTGTATTTTCTACTTTGTACTTCCTGACTTAGACGCTAAATTTTTAATGGAAATACTTGGCTTGTATTTAGATTTCACAAAATTTACAGCAAAAAAAGTAGATTCGCATACCCAAGTTATTTCCAACATGTTTAGAAGATTGCCAATAGTTGAACTGAGTATTGTCTTTTGTAATTAAATTACTGAAAATTAAAGGTTCAGTTGCTCATTTGCACAAACCACATTTCAAGTGCTTAATAGCCACATGTGGCTGCTGGCTACTATATTTGATAGAACCACTCCTGTTGCTGGCATAGCTGTTCATGGCTTCAATGCTTCATATGCTAATGACTCCAAAATTTGTGTCTTCTGAGTTCTGAATTGTGTACTTAAATACCAACTTGGATGTCTCACAGGCATCTCAAATTTGATATCTCTAAAATGGAACTCCTGGGGCGCCTGGGTAGCGCAGTCGTTAAAGCGTCTGCCTTCCGCTCAGGGCGTGGTCCCGGCGTACCGGGATCGAGTCCCACATCGGGCTCCTCTGCTGTGAGCCTGCTTCTTCCTCTCCCACTCCCCCTGCTGTGTTCCCTCTCTCGCTGGCTGTCTCTCTCTGTCAAATAAATAAATAAAATCTTAAAAAAAAAAAAAAAATAAAAAATAAAATGGAACTCCTGATTTCCCACCCCAAACCTGACCCTCTCTGGTTGCCTTAGGTTGGCTTTTCAGAAAAGACTCTGAAATGAAGATTTGCATGCAGGCAGTTTATCAGTGAGTATTCTCGAGGCCAACACCCGTGAGGGAGTCAGAGGAGCAGGAACCCGCAGATGAGGAAGTTGATCTCTTTGGGAGTTGCAACAATGACCTCACCCAATTCCATAAGAAGCTCCAGAATTGAAAGGGGCCTGTAGAGATGTCCCAACTTGAGATAAGGGGGCTAGGCTTTTGTACCCCTGCATCAACCAGTTGTTGGCTATGCGCTGTGCCTGAGGAAGGGGTTATCTTGGGTTAGGGCAAATCCCAGAAGGCAGTAAAGCTGTAAGCCCTTAGCAGTTGGAAGAATGAAGGCTAAAGTTGCGCAGGGGGAGCTGAGAGGCACCCCACAGCATCCACCACACCAGTCTTCCCCATCTCAGTAAGTACTCTGATTTCCTGCTCAGAATCCTAAGAATCATCCTTTACTTCCCATTCCCAAATATGTATAGAGTGAATGACTAAAACAACACTCAGTCTTCCCTACCTTAGCCTCTTTGTATTTCTTATCCCTGCATCCTGGAATCCTCCAGCCCATCCCCATCTACCATCTTTCCTCTGCCCAGCCCCCACCCGCCCACCCTCCTTTCCAGGTTCCAAATGTCAGCTTCATTGCCAGATCCTTGGGAAGCCTTTACTTGGCTCCCTTATCCAAAGCACATCATTACAGTTTGCAATGATTTTATTGTTTGCTCACTGTTTTCCCTCTCCCCCATTAGAATTGTAAGCTTCATGAATATGGTTTTGTTTGTTTGTTTATGTAAGCCCAGCACCTAGAACCCTACTTAGAGCCTAGAGACTCACATAATGAGTTTATAGAATGAATGGACTGAAAAAACAAACAATTTAGTAGAACAGGCAGAGGAGAAAGACAATGGTCATAAATGAACATGACCTGGTGAAGGTAGGCCAAGGTGCTGTGAGACCACAGGGCTAGAACCTGGAATTAAAGGATCAAGAAGAATGTCCTGTAGAGATAATGGATTAGCTGAGTAGTAAGTGAGTAGTGGGGATCAGCTGGCCAGAGAAGGGAAGATGAGAAGATGGGAAGTGGGCATCCATGGCAGAGAAAACAACTGCCTCATTCCTTCCTGTCTTTACCAGATGAGCCCCTTTCTTATTGTTCTGGACACTGAGAGCCCCGTTCCTGCCTTCTCCACCCATGGGGTCATTTTCTTCATTGCATTTAAATCCCAGCTCAGAGACTCCTTGCCTACGACTCCCGCTACAGAGCAAAGAGAAATTCCAGCCTCAGCTTGGCTAAGCTGACCACTCCCTGAGTTGTAATAAGTTCCTTTCTGGGGCTAGGAGATATTACCCCATAGGATTCATTTTTGATAAGTTGGCCAAACCAGCTGCCGATTCAATTCTGCTTAAATAATCCCTTTTTAATGATTTGGTCAATTGTCTGTGTTTTGAATTTAATTTAATTGTTATATCTCAATTGAGTGGTCAATTCAGAAGAGTTAGGTAGATTCAATCTGAGCTTTTAAATAGTTGGTCCAAGTAAATAATCAATGCCATCTGCCTAATGGTCCTTCCATGAAAATTAGTTGTGATCTTAGTGGTGATAATATGATGAAATAGACTGACGATCATATCCCTCTGCAGAAGAGTGAATTAATAATAATTTTATTGTTATTGTGAAGAGTGAAACAATAAGAATTTTTAAAAGGTGGTTGTGCCCAGTTTCCTTCAGTAGTTCCTAATGCCAGGAGAGCAAAAACCTAAAACCTGGTGCTGTTCACCGCTGGCTTCAAAGTCCTACAATGCAGGTGTGAGTCAATCACAGAGTGATTTATAAACTTGAAAATGGCCTCCATTTACATCTAGTCAGGAGCCAATAAGAGTTCACTTCTTCTAGTATGGGGTGCCTGGGTGGCACAGCGGTTAAGCGTCTGCCTTCGGCTCAGGGCATGATCCTGGCATTATGGGATCGAGCCCCACATCAGGCTCTTCCGCTATGAGCCTGCTTCTTCCTCTCCCACTCCCCCTGCTTGTGTTCCCTCTCTCGCTGGCTGTCTCTATCTCTGTCGAATAAATAAAATCTTTAAAAAAAAAAAAAGAGTTCACTCCTTCTAGGAAAAAAAAAAAAACAGAAATATCAAAAGAAAATTGCCTTTATGGGCCAGAGAAGGATGGGATGAGTCGTGCACTATTGTTTATATGCAAATCAAATAACAGGAAAGAAAAAATAAGCCTAAATTAATACTTTAGGTTCTGTACCTGTGTCTGTTTTCAAGGCTGTTCTGGCTATTTTGCCTCAACAAAGCTCTTGTTTGCCTTTTTAAGGCTTGCTTTGTTTTCAGATGTTAGCACATGAAAGGGTTTGGAAAATGTGTCTCTCTGAGGCAAAATTTAAGAAGTGAGAAATTCAAACACTTGTAAAACACAAAGATATTTGCTTTTACTAAAGTCCACTTCCAGCACTCATGTCTGTTGGTTCACCCCCTTTTATCCAACAGGTGCTTGGACAAAAGATGTGCGAACTGATCTAATTCACAACCTGACTCCTACATCCTCAGGACGGATATCTAATGTTTAAGCTTCCGTGCTGACCTACCATTAATGATCAAGGAATCTAGTTTTCAATCATCTACTGTGTGTGTGTGTGTGTGTGTGTGTGTGTGTGTGTGTGTGAAAAGAAGGAAATGAGTGTAAAGAGGCTTGTACCACTGCTTTTCTCTCTTCCTCTGCTTTTCCCAGGATAAAACTATATGTATATATTTTTGTCTGTCCCTTTAGTGGTGAGTTTAAGTTCTACCACAACGACTTTGACTTGAGTTCTCCAGCTCACTGAAGGTCTGGCATCTTTTCTTCATTTCCTGTTATCTAGCTTGATATAATTCTAAAGGCTTTCCTCTTTCTTCTCCTTTCAGTTCAAAAGAGTATATAATTCTCCTTCCAGGCACAAATCAAAGATGCTTAACACTGTCTCTTACCCTTCTGTGGCGTACTCCATGTACTTGGGTCCTTAGCAAGGCCAGGGTCTTATTTTCATGTCTCACCAGAGTACTTTTCCCCTTTCTCTTCTGCCCACAGCCTCGTTTTCCACTTACCAACAAGCACGTCAAGTTCTTTCATCCTCTCTGCTCACTTTCTGCTTCTTAGCCTATACAATCAAAGCATGTTGAAACAGAATTTCCCATCTTTCCTACCTCTTGGATTGTGTCGTCATTTTTGTAAAGATACCAGTGACATCTTCAATTGTTTCCACATGCAAGTCAAATTCTGGGTCTCAAAGTTCTCCCTACTGCTCCTGCCCCCAACACCTGACCCCCAGCTCCCTCTGCCTGCTTCATTCTCCCCTTGACATTTCCACAACCAGACTGTTTCCCTGAATGGGGAGGGGGGCACATCATTTCCTCCAAATCACCTTGACCTCTCCCGGTATGCATTCTTGCTTACTTGCCAACTGGAATGCTATGAAAAAGATTTTACATGAATGGGGTCTCTCCTTCTTTCCAAATTCTTCAAAGAACTCCTTATGCTTAAATAAGTTTTGAATTAGTTTAGTGTCCCACCACCACTCAAAGATAGCCTTAGAATCTTTTAATCTATTTTTATCCCTAATTCTTTTCCATTAAAACCTTTGTATAATATGTTAGCAGACTTAGTATGTTTTCTTGACTTAGGAACTAATTATAAATGTTAGAAATCAATTTTGGGTTATGCTGCTAAGGGCTGGGGGTATGTTGTCACTTGATTTTCTATAGTACATGAAAGAATAGAGGCAGTTTCCCTGTCTTCGAGGAAAGTAGAACCGTGTGTCCCTGTCATCTGAGAGTGAAGGAAGAGTCTGTAAATTTCTTTGTCCGCTACATCATTTACCTGAAAAAAGCAAAAATAACCCTCCCCCCGTAGTTCCACAGAAGAATGCCCCCTGTGTAATTAGCTCACATTCATGGACTTTAAATTAAGGAACAAACTCTTGGCTCATTCTCTACTTTTTGCTTCCTCCCTGCTCCCCACAACTGAAATCAGAATTATTTCATAGCTCACAATTCAGTTCATACTCCATCTAACCGACTTGGTAACTCTTCTTGCTAATGCTGATAAATGGTCTTTCTTAACTCATCTTTGGTAACTCTTCCCATGGGGAAGTAAGGGTCAAGAGAGGGAATAAAAAAACCTTCGAATGCTATCTTTTAGCAGTTTGGGAAAAAGGTTTGGTGATCCCAGTTCCACTCAAAAAAATTATGTGGGAAACATTTCCCCGTTGGCTGTTTTCAGCTAATCCTTTTAAGCTTTGTAGGGACATTTATCTATAGATTTCTTTATCTCTTATTTATCTCTCTTTTCAAAGACATTAGTTAGATAGTAAGATACCCTTTTGATCTCAAGACAAGTCATCTTCTGAGAATAAAATTAGAGAAAATCAATAATGTTGTGGGAGAATATTTTAAGACACAGAATGCTGTTCATGCTATATTCAGTGGAAAATGTTATAAAGCAACGTGTATTATGCAATCTCATTTTTCTATCTATCTATCTATTGATCGATCGATCTAATTTTTCACACACACGTACAAAGAAAGCCATATAAGGCAATATACAAAACCTTAGGGGGAAATAGAATTATTAGGGCTCATCTTTATGTCTTTTTTCCCCCAGTTTTTTCCTGGAGAGGATGCATTGTTTGTATTAAAGTATTTTTTAATAGGATTTTTAATATCTTAGCACATGCTGTGGATTGTTACCAGCGCAAACTATATTAGAAAGCTTCTATTACTAAAGACCGAATGATAAAGACTGTCCTTTATTCGATGCATCCCTTTTAAAATTTTTTCCACTGGTGATTTACTAAAATCAATAAGGAAAACAGGCTAACAGAAGGACAAGAGAGAGTCATTTCACTTTTCAGAAAGCACCAAACAATTAGAGAACACATAGCTCTCAGCCAGCTGTCTGCTCTAGCAAGAGCGGCAGAGACATGGCTGTTCTGTTCCCGACACGAAGAGAAGGTACATCAGGGTTGGAGAAGATGAGAAGCCTCCTCCCCCATTGTTCTGGAGTCCCAGCCCCAGAAATGTGATAAAAAGCGAACATTTGTTGAGCTTACTATGTGTACGCACTATTCCGAGAACTTTTTTATGTGTTAACTCATTTAATCCTATATGGTGGGAACTATTATTACCCTGCTTTTATAGATAAGGAAAGGAGGGCATCAAGACATAATAATTTGCCTGACATCTCAGCCAGTGAGCGGCAAATCTGAGGTCTGAATTGGGCAGTGTGGCTCCAGAGCTCAGGCTTCCAAGGGCTGCACCTTACTGCCTCGCATTTGTTCCTACTGAATGGCATCCGGGCCCTCCAATAATAAGAAACCCTCCACCTGCAGTGATGGTCAATTCCACCATGAGACTCTCTCTGACCTAGAGTTTTCCTAAGATATATGGGTGCTCGGACAACAGGTAAGTAGAGAGATGACTCTGGTCGGATCCCCCAATCCGATCCTGGTTGGAGGACGTGGGTGCAGGTAGTTTATCTGGAGGTGGTTTGGGGAAGGAGGAGTGAGGGAGTAAGAAATGTGAGGCCAGGAAGGAGGAAAAGCCAATAAAGGGAGCATTAAGTTCCTTCTGGGAAACTGAGTCTTGACTTCCCAGGATCCCCTGACACTTTACAAAGAACCTGTCTCAGACGGTTCTGCTCAAGGCTGGGGGAGCATGCATATGTATTCATCCACAGCATCCCTGGTTGGCCACGGATTGCTACCAGAGCTACAAACCCCCAGCGCTTCTGAGGTCCGTGGGTTTGAGCGCGAAGCTGTCGGCGTGCACAGCAGCAGAATTCCCCCGAGAACTCACGCAGGCTGTGGGTTATGGGGAAGGGCCTCGACCGTGCTTCCACAGTGCCCCATCCAACCAGTGCTGACTATAGATTTCTTCAAACGCTGTTAGAGGAGAGGTGGAGGAGCTCGCGGGGGCTCTCAGAGTGGTCCCCAGACCAGCCGCATCAGCATCACTTGCGAGCTCGTTAGACATGCAGAGTCTTGGGTCCTCCCCAGATGAATCAGACACCTGTGGAGTGTTGCCCAGCAAGCTGTGTTTTTAGAAGCCTCCAGGTGATTCTGATGAACATGGAAACTCTGCAAACCACAGCTCTCAGGTAGAAAGGGCCCCCATCCCTAAATCAATTTATCTTCCTAGGGAAGAGGGAGACTTAGAACTTTTCCAAAATGCCAAATAGCCACAACGCAGGTGTCTAAGCCCTAAGTTTCTCACAGTAATGACTGCGACACTCCCCACACCCCCTGTAGTTTCCTGTGTTAGTTAGGGCGGGTGTCAGGCTGATAGAACAAAAGAAACCAAAGACAATGGCTTAAACAAGATAGAAATGTATTTCTAGCGTTAACAGTCTAGCCCAGAGAGGCTGGTGGGGGCAGCTCTGCTCTAAGGGAATCATTCAGGGACCCAAGTTCTTTCCATATTAGCACTCCGCCCTCTCCTTGGGTGCTGCGTGCATCTGGGTGGGCAAAGCTAGGTTGCGGTCTTATCCAAATTCTGGCAGACAGACGCGAAGTCCAGAGCGAGAATCTTATCTTAGTTTGCAAGTGACACAGTAGTTGAACATAACATACCTTCAAATATTCTATTGTTCCAAACGGAGTCACGTGACTACGTGTGACCGCACGTGGTGCTAAGCGACGGCTGGGCTCTGTTGTCGGCAGCTTAGCAGCTTTGCTCCCAGGAGAAAGGGATCTGGAGGACGATCCACAGACGGGTCACAGCGTGTGCCCCGGTGCAGGCCTTCCAACACGAAAGGCGTTACTGCTCCTGTTGTTCTTTGGTTTGCTTCCTATTGTATTTACTTCCATCCTGCCTTGTTCCTGGAAGGTGCTAAGGCAACTTCAGTAGCTGAGCTAGGAGATCGCATTCAGATGGCCTATTAAGTCTCCCACACCATTTTCAAGCTGGGAAGCACCACCCGCTAGTATCTTTTAAAGACATCTGTGCTTAGGTATATGGGACCAGACATCCGTCGTCCAGTGAAGAGTAATTACTGAGAACGGGACTCAGATCAGAATTGTTCTGAAGAAAAAAACATTGACATTTCTAGATACAAGGGAGAGAGTGAGAGAGCAGAGAAGGGACGAACTTAGAGAGGATGATAGTAGGGGAAGGCAAGCCTGTCCCTACTGCAATTTTGCCCAGACTTGGCAGGGTCCAGCGATGGATTTCTCTCTCTCTCATCTGTGGGTTTCAAATGCACCCCACCACGGCACTTGACTGGCAGGTTAGTTCCAAGGTTTGGCTCACATGGGGCTGTCACTGGGGGAGCAAGGTGTCTAATTCATGGCGAGATTGGGAGCCACCTGGAGGCCAGGTCAAAGCCGACATACTATAGGACTCCGGGCATCCTTGGATCAGAGCGTAATGAACTGCAGCTGTAAAAGGGAAAAGTTTTTTTGTTTTTTGTTTTTTTTTTTGGAAAAGAGCAAAAAACCAAGTAAAAGAATTGGAGGAATACAGCAGAATAAAATAAGGTGGAGAGCCAAGTGAGATGAGCCATTTCTGAGTATGGGGCCGGTTGGTGGCGTTTTCTGGCTGATGGCAAGTCCTGTGGGTGACGTGGGAGATCAGAAAGAACCAGGGCTGGTGTGGGAAAGGAAAGCATGGGAATAACGGTTTTCTGGACAGCGTTAACTCTCAGAGCTAAAGGCAAATCTCTATTATTTCTAAAGTAATATGTCACCTCAACACAGTCTGAGAATGGATTTAAAATAACAATTTTAAATCATAATTAGAAAGCTAATTAACTGAAGCGGAGCACAATAAAAGACATAGGCCTTGAATTGTGCCCCCGAAGCCTGCTGACTTGGGCTTTTGTATTTTTTTCCTCTAGGAGGCGGGCCTATAGATTATATCTAAATATATCTCAGTAAACCTAACGAGTAAGCATGAGCACAATTAAGCCACGCGACATCAGGCAAAAAGCCTCGCCAATGTCAGCAAGCTGCAATGTCCTTTTAAATTTAAAGCTTCTATAAAGCCTACAAGGAAATACCAATCAGCAACCCTTTATCCTTTTAATTAAGGCCAGCAGCTTCATATTTTTTTTAAGATTTTATTTATTTATTTGACAGAGAGAGAGAGAGAGAGAGAGAGAGACAGCCAGTGAGAGAGGGAACACAAGCAGGGGAGTGGGAGAGGAAGAAGCAGGCTCCCAGTGGAGGAGCCCGATGTGGGGCTTGATCCCAGAACGCCGGGATCACGCCCTGAGCTGAAGGCAGACGCTTAACAACTGCACCACCCAGGCGCCCCAGCAGCTTCATGTTTTTATCTCTTTGCTTTACACTACACAGAAATAGCCTGAGTATGTTGTCTTCTTTCTGCTTGCCACAGCATTAGCAGAGACTTGTACACCCCAAATGATTCCTCTCTATTCCTTCATCATGTTCTCTAACAGACAAGAAGTCTTCTGCAGCATTTACTGGTGTTCACCTGCACGAATAAGGTGTTGAGTTTCAGCTATGCGAAAGAAACAGACTGGTCCTAGAACACCCTGGGGTTCTATTACCATGTACAGCTTCGCCTCTACCAAGACTCTTGGTCTCTTGTTCCTCTCTCCTCCTCTTCCCTGGACCTTGCCTCTTCTTCCACCCTCTGTCCTAGGTCACGATGCTCTCAGTGTGAAGGGCGTCCTGGAGCCACCCTGCCTGAGGCCACTCATAAATTGGTCGGACGAGCCCCTGGGGCTCTCTGAAGTCGTTTCCCCATCTATAAAATGAGGACAAACCTAATGGATTTGTAGGAGGATGAAGTCACTTGGTAACCGAAAGCCCTGTAGAACAGTTCCTGGCACAGAGCAGGGACTCGGTACCTTAGATGCTTCTCCATCTCCGGTTGCTCAGATCATCCCCCATGGCACCCCACCCCTGCCTGAGCCATGACGGTGTTCCAGGCCTCAACCATCGACGGGGAGAGAGGGTTGGGCATGGGTTGGAGCAGGGCTTCCCAACTGTGTCCATGCGAATCACAGGGCTCCTTGCTGTAATGATGGTTTGGATCGAGCTGGTCTCGGGTAGAGCCTGAGATTCTGCTCATCCTGCCGGTCCATGGATCACACTTTGGAATTCCAAGAGGCTGGTGTCATCGAAACTGGATTCTAATCCTCTCGAGAGTCTGGGCCCTGGGCGAGTGTCCCAGCTTTGGCCAGCCTGCCTAAGCTCAAACGACCTCCGTGGATCGATATGAGGGTTAAAGCAATTCATGGCTGTAAAGTGCTCCCGCCAAGTGCCAGGTACACAGCAATATGCCCCTGGTAACAGGTTGCTATTTAGTTGTTAAGAGTGGGTTAGTAGATATTAACCCCCCAGGGCATTTGCATTTTAAAAGGGGTGACTCACATCAGCTGAGCCCAACTGCTTTAATTCCATCTGGTAATATCAAAGAAGGCGATGACACCGTGCCCCCAACCCCTGGCGTGGCTAGAACCAACCTCCAGGCCAAGGGCAACTGTCCACAAGGCAAGTTCTGGAATTCCTAACATGAGATTTCAGCTCTGCTACCCACAGCACAGAATCTCTAACTCTTGACTCTCCTTTTGGCCAGCATTATGGAATTCTTCCACTTCAACATTCCACCCGGTATTTCTGCTTCTGGCCGAAATGGAGTACCATAGACAGTTATTTCCCACCAGAAATGGCCACACACACACACACACACACGCACGCAGACAAATATATATAAGGCAAGGGTATTTGAGACACTAGAATCGGGCCATAAGAGAGACTAATTCTTGAGGGAAGGAAGTAATGAAGGGGCGCCCATGATGGCTCCAGCTTACTGACCGCCTTGAAAGAACTTCCAGGCCGTTGTGCAGGGAGCAAGAACCCGGGTAGAGCCCAGGAGACCCCCTCTTTCAGCTGCAGAGACAGAGCTAAGAATCCAAGGAGACTGTGGTGGCCCCAGAGAGGAGAAAGCTGCATAGAGAGATCTCAGGGACTCTGTAGAGAATACAGATCAGTCTATATGAACCAGAATCAGATCAAGGAATAGAGGGAAAGAACGGATCACAAAGGAGCACGAGGGAACTTTGGAACATGACGGATCTGTTCATTGTCTTGACCATGGTGTACACACAGGTCCGAGCTTTTCACTATGTACACAATACATGTGGTTTCCTGAATGTCAATTATACCTCGATAAAACTGTCAAATGAAAAACCTGACCTGCAATCCCGGTTTCTCCTGGTCAGCCTTGTAGTTTGGGGTGCTGCAAAGATCTTTCAGACCCGGACAGGAGTCACTCCATCCTCTTGATTCTCTAAGCTCTGTTCCTGAATCATGTCAAGTATTTGAATCTGTCATTTGAAAGCTACTCCAGACTTACCATTTCACTTTGTTTCTTTGCCTTCAGCCACAGGAACGATGCCTGGCGTCTTTTAAGGAACTGTCATTAAGGAGCCCCATGGAGCACCCCCAGAAAGTGAATCTGGTTTTGGCAAAAAACCAACAAAAACTATATTTTTTCTGGCACCCTGGCAAGAGCGGGTCATCTAAAAGGCTTGAAACAAAATTAATATTGACATACAATACAGCAGGCCCTGGAGTTTCTTCTGCATCCTTGGGTCCCTATTATATGTACTTGCTACACCCCTGTGCTCTTCAGCCCTTAAAGATACTTCCCATTGCCTTGTCCCATGAACTCTGTGGAGAGACAGACGAGTGAATTCGCTCCTAGAGTTTAAATGTTGGATAAAGTTTATCTCTAGATGAGAAGTTAACAGAAATGAAGGTGTTGTTATTTGATACTGAGAATTAGGGACCTACACGCATTGCCTTTTGCTTCCCTACACCATAAGCATCCGATTTAATTATATTTACTGTTACATTCCACTGCTTTCACCTTGATCCAAGCAACCATAACCATTTACCTGATTACCATAGCAGCTCCTTAACTAGTCTCTCTGCTTCGACGTTTGTTCCCCTCAGTCTGTTTGCAACACAGCTGCCAGAGCCATCCTTTAAAGATAAAACCTAGATCATGTTACCCCTCTACTCGAAGCCTTGCTTTGACTCCCTTTTCACCTGGAGCAAAACCCAAATTCTTCAGTGTATTCGGGGACCTTTGTAATCTGGTCCATTGTTACCTGTGACCTCTTGTCCTGCCATTTTCCTTATTCCCACCCTTCTCGGCGCTCCTGGCCTCTGCTCCACTTCTGGGACTTCCTGGGTACATTACTGCCACAGGGTCTTTGCACTTGCTATTCCTTTGCCAGTAAAGTTCTTCCCACAGTCAGTAGAGCAGTTTACTCCTTCACCTTCTGTAAGTTTTTGCCCAGATGGTGCAGTCTAAATGAGGCCCATCCTAACCTTATTTTATTTTATTTTAATATTTTTAGAGGAGGGAGCAGAGGGAGAGAGAAAGAGAGACAGAATCTTAAATAGGCTCCATGCTCAGTGCAGAGCCCAATGCAGGGCTCGATCTCACAACCCTGAGATCATGACCCTGAGCTGAAATCAAGAGTCTGACGCTTAATCGACTGAGCCACCCAGGCACCCCTGACCTTCCTATTTTAAATTTCAACCCATGCCTCATTTAGTTTATTTATTGTTGTTTATTGTCTGTCCACAAGGGCGGGATTTTGGTGTGTTTCGTTCTCTAATACATCCCAAGCTTCTAAAAAAGAGCCTGGCATGTGGGAGAAGCTTATTAAATATCTGTTGAATGAGTAACTGATTATGTATTCCTTGACCTAGACATGAATTAATACTTGAGTGATCTTGGCCTACCTCTATGTACATATGCCAAGGTGGCCTTCCATTAGGAGGAGAGAAACTCTATTCTGATTTTAGGCAGGTTAGGGTGAGTACAGGTCACCTCTGGTTGTATTTCTAGCAAGTTGGGCAGTCAAGCTCTTAGTATTTAAACGATTCTCCTCGAATTGTGTTTACAGTTTTATTATTATGGCTACATGGCTTGTTCTGAGAGAGGCCCATCTGTCTCATACCTCCTCCCCACTCCATCTGTCTTCCCAAAGCATGCTCTCTCTCCCACTTTCTCTCTTTCTGACCTTATGATTTGAATAAGTGCAAAAAATCTTTGGCACTATCCAGAGTGAATGAAAAGCTCAAGGCTCTCTCTGTTGATACAACAAAGGGAAGCCAACTAAATCAATTAGAGGAATGGGGTGGTAGGGAGTGTGGGGTGAGAAGTTTGTTTGCTTGTTTGTTTATTTATTTATCTGTGTGTTTGTTTAAACTTCATTCTAAAAAAAGAATTTAAGCTGAGCCAAGGAGAGGGTTGGTTTTTTTTCTTCTTTTTTTAGTCTAAGTAAGGGAACTAATATTTTTAAACATCTACAAATTGTGAAAGGTGCTGTGCACACACACACACACGCATTAAAATATATGTCACGTCTATAATATAAACTAAAAATATTTTGAAGTTCAAAATTTTTTACATTATAAAAAATCTCAAATATACAGAAAATTAGAAAAATGAATAGCCAGCTACTCACTATCCATAATCACAATTTTAAGTAGTTGGGCATATTTGTTTTATCTACCTATTTAATTTTTGGCTGAAGGAATTGAAAAATTATAGACACCATAACACACCACCCATAAATATTTTAGCATCCATTTCTAAATTCCCTACATAACCCGAGACCATTATCACACCTAAAAATATAATACCCTAATAACTAATCCATATTTAAGTATCTCTAATTGATCACTGATTATTATTCTTTCTGATGTTCTAATTGTCCCCAATTAGGCCTATGGGAGCCCCTTAAGTCTGGCTCCTTTTGACATGATTCCATTAATCTTAAATACTTCATAGCTTTGAGGCTCACCATCTTTAATCCCTGCCACAGCCCAGAAATCACATGGTTCTTAAAGGAGCTCTGATTCCTTCTAGGAGGAAAGAGTATTTAGAAACCAAAATCTGGTCACCAGGGATGCCTATCACTCCTATGAAGTCATTGCTCTAATTGAGGTACTTTCAGTGGTCAGATCTTGGTAATATATTTTTATTTTATTGTATTTTATTTTTTAAAGATTTTATTTACCTATTTGTCAGAGAGAGAGAGAGAAAGACAGTGCACACAAGCAATGGGAGCAGGAGGTAGAGGGAGAGGGAGAAGCAGACTCCCTGCTGAGCAAGGAGCCCCATGTGGGACTTGATCCCAGAACCCTGGGATCCTGACCTGAGCCAAAGGCAGACACTTAACCGACTGAGCCACCCATGCATCCCATAGGAAATGTATTTTTAAAATAACATGGATCAATAATGATATTTTCTTTTTTTTTATTTTAATGTTTTTTTAATTATATTAGTCACCATACAGTACATCCCTGGTTTCTGATGTAAAGTTCGATGATGCATTAGTTGCGTATAACACCCAGTGCACCATGCAATACGTGCCCTCCTTACTACCCATCACCAGCCTATCCCATTCCTCCACCACCCTCCCCTCTGAAGCCCTCAGTTTGTTTCTCAGAGTCCATAGTCTCTCATGCTTCATTCCCCCTTCTGATTACCCCCCTTTCTTTATCCCTCTTCTCCTACCAATCTTCCTAGTTCTTATGTTCCATAGATGAGAGAAACCATATGATAATTGTCTTTCTCTGCTTGGTTTATTTCACTTAGCATTATCTCCTCCAGTGCCGTCCATGTTGCAGCAAATGTTGAGAACTCATTCTTTCTGATAGCTGAGTAATATTCCATTGTATATATGGACCACAACTTCTTAATTCAGTCATCTGTTGAAGGGCATTTCGGCTCCTTCAACGATTTAGCTATTGTGGACAATGCGGCTATGAACACTGGGGTGCCTATGGCCCTTCTCATCACTATGTCTGTCTCTTTGGGGTAAATACCCAGTAGTGCAATGACTGGGTCATAGGGTAGCTCAATTTTTAACTTTTTAAAGGACCTCCACGCTGTTTTCCAGAGTGGCTGTACCACCTTGCATTCCCACCAACAATGTAGGAGGCATCCCCTTTCTCCACATCCTCTCTAGCAATTGTTGTTTCTTGCCTTGTCAATTTTTGCCATTCTAACTGGCGTAAGGTGGTATCTTAGTGTGGTTTTGATTTGAATTTCCCTGATGGCTAATGATTTTGAACATTTTTTCATGTGTCTGTTAGCCATTTGGATGTCATCATTGGAAAAGTGTCTGTTCATATCTTCTGCCCATTTTATGATTTGTTTATTTTTTTCTCGCATATTGAGTTTGAGAAGTTCTTTGTAGATCTTGGATACCAGTCTTTTATCTGTAGCATCATTTGCAAATATATTCTCCCATTCCGTGGGCTGCCTCTTAGTTTTTTTGACTGTTTCCTTGGCTGTGCAGAAGCTTTTTATCTTGAGGAAGTCCCACAAGTTCATTTTATCTTTTGTTTCTCTTGCCTTTGGAGATGTGTCATGATAAAGGTTGCTTTGGCCGATGTCATAGAGGTTGCTGCCTATGTTCTCCCTCTAGGATTTTGATGGATTCCTGTCTCACATCGAGGTCTTTCATCCATTTGGAGTTTATCTTCGTGTATGGTGTGAGAGTGTGGTCAAGTTTCATTCTTTTGCATGTAGCTGTCCAATTTTCCCAGCACCATTTATTGAAGAGACTGTCTTTTTTCCACCGGATGTTTTTTCCTGCTTTATCAATGATTAGTTGCCCAAAGAGCTGAGGGTCCATTTCTGGGTTCTCTATTCTGTTCCACTGGTCTATGTGTCTGTTTTTGTGCCAGTACCATGCTGTCTTTGTGATCACAGCTTTGTAGTACAGCTCGAAATCCGGCATTGTGATACCCCCAGCTTTGTTTTTCCTTTTCAACAGCTCCTTGGCAATTCGGGGCCTTTTCTGGTTCCATACAAATTTAAGGACTATTTGTTCCAGTTCTTTGAAAAATGTCATCGGTATTTTGATCGGGATAGCACTGAAAGTGTAGATTGCTCTGGGTAGCATGGACATTTAAACTACGTTAATTCTTCCGATCCATGAGCATGGAATATTTTTCCATCTTTTTGTGTCTTCTTCAATGTCTTTCAAGAGTGATTTGTAGTTTCTAGAATATAGATCCTTTACGTCTCTGGTTAATTCCAAGGTAACGTATGGTTTTTGGAGCTATTGTAAATGGGATGGATTCCCTAATTTCTCTTTCTTCAATCTCATTATTTGTGTATAGAAATGCAACTGATTTCTGAGCATTGATTTTGCTATCAGTGTCTTAGATATTATCCAGAAAGAAAAATTCAAATATCATATGATTCTCTCAATAGATGCAGAAAAAGCATTTGACAAAATACAGCATCCTTTCCTGATTAAAACCCTTCAGAGTGTAGGGATAGAGGGTACATTCCTCAATCTCATAAAAACCATCTATGAAAAGCCTACTGCAAATATTATTCTCAATGGGGAAAAGCTGGAAGCCTTTCCCTTAAGATCAGGAACACAACAAGGATGCCCACTCTCGCCACTATTATTCAACATATACTAGAAGTCCTTGCAACAGCAATCAGACAACAAAAAGGGATAAAAGGTACCCAAATTGGCAAAGAAGAAGTCAAACTGTCTCTCTTCGCAAATGACATGATACCCTATATAGAAAACTCGAAAGAATCCACTCCCAAACTATTAGAAGTTATAGAGCAATTCAGTAATGTGGCGGGTTACAAAATAATGATATTTTCAATTCTCACTTGCCAGTTTAGAGTTTTGCTTAACTTACATGATTTTCTACCTGTTTTATTTAGAACATCTTGATTTTTAATATATTATTTGCTTTATCCTATAGTATTTATAAAATCACCCCAAATTGCAATGTCCATATTACTACAAATAATACAATCATTGAATAAAGTACAAAATAATTTAGCAGTTTTGTTTATGTTTTGTTTTTTTGTCCTTAGATACGAGGATACTAACACACTGGGAATTAAGTAACTTGCTCAGCTTTCAATCAGTAAGTAGCAGAGCGAAGGCTCTACACAGATTTACTTGACAATCACTTCTTCTCAGTCCCTGTCACCAAACTATGGGCAGAGCTGAAGAAAACAATCAGTTGAAGGACATAGATGGACAATAGGGGAAGAAGAAGAAAGATGAAGAAAGAAGAAAGAAGAAAGAAGAAGAAGAAAAGCCAGAAAGGTACTTGAAATAGAAGATGGGCCTAGGGGTTGATGAAAAGTCTGACTGGGGTGGGTACGGTGAAAACACCCCCCGGATCACCAGATTACGTGCCCTTGCCCTAGGCTTTCCCTTTTCCTGTAACTATGGTCCCAGGTCAGCAGCCTCAGCAGCACCTGCGAACATGCTACAAATGCCAAACTATCAGGCCCCACCCTAGACTTCCTTAATGAAAAACGCTGGTGTGGGACCCAGCGATCTGTGTTTTCACAAGCCCTTGGGAGCGTCTGATTCACGCTGAAGTCTGACAGACCATGCTTTCTACAACCTTAAGATTTCCTTTCTGGAAAGTAAAATTCCCAGAAGCTTCCTAGGAGAAAAAGGGTTTTTATATTTTTGTCCCTACCCCCCCACCATGCATATAAATGTATCCATAAATAATACATAGATTTTGTCTATGAGTATATTAAAAATGAATACCCATGCTATCATTCCATACATCTCATTCCATTTTTTTACTTTTTTCACTCAGCACTATGTTCAATATACACGAAAGTAGGTATTTTGTCATAATAAAGGGACTGGAAATGGAAGATGAGGAATGAAGAATAAAAGAGAAATGGACCCAGACCCCCGATGACCATGTGCCCTGGATTGAGGGCCATGACCACTGTGCAGCCCCCAGTCATGTTTCAGTTTGTAAAATCCCAGCGACACAGGTGCCTCCCCGTCAATGTCATCACCCAGTCCTAATACACCTAAAACTCCATTTTCCTATCTTTAAAATAGGAATAATTCCAACCTGCCTCACAAGGTTGTTGAGAGAATCCTGTGAGAGCTTTGTGAGGTGCAAAGAGCTGTACAATTGTGAAGTATTACCAGGTCCTTTCCCTACGGACTCTCTAGGACTGTGAGAGCCGCAAGGCCTGTAGACAAAGGCGGTGCTCCACACCACGTCAGATCAAAGGACAGCAAAACTACAGCGTGCTCCTAATGCAGGAGGCTTCCCTCATGACAGGTACACCAATGATGACGTCAGTAACACACTAACAAGCATTGTGGTGGAAACCTCCCCTACTTGTTTTGCTCTTTCAAAGCACCTGCATTTTGTGTGTGTGTGATAAGAAGAAGGTTCTTATGAGTTACATCATCTCAGTTGATCCATATTTATGTTGCCGTGCCCTGTGTTCTGCTTTCCCCATACTCAACAGCCACTGGCACTCAAAACAGCATGACTGGGGAGGAAGGAAGATACACACACCGAAAGTCTCAAATTTATTAGGCATTAAATGAACCCCCAATAAAAATCAGAAATTGCAAATTTTCTGTCTTCATTATGCTTCTCTCTCTACTCTTTCTTTCTTTTTTTTTTTTTTTTTAGGAGTGGGGTCATTTAAAATCATTTGCAGAGTGACAACTATCACGTCTGTGCCGATGATCCACAAGTTCACATCTCTTGTCCACACCTCCTCTTTAGACCTTAGACCCACACAGCTAACAGGTTTGTGGACATCTTTGAGTTCCAGGGATCCAGGAAACTTGATATATACAACACACACTATCACCTACCTTCCAGACCACCCCTCTCCCCCCATCCTCTGGTTTCGTTATTTCTACAACATTACTCTTCCCGTATCTGGCAAGGCTAGAAGCTTCCGACTCCTCTTGGCTCACCAACTGGTGATGAAAGTATTTCCATTTTACCTTTAAAATGTCATTTGAATATAATCATTTTCATGCCTATAGTTTCTTTCTAAATTTAGCAATTGATTATCTTTTATCTAAACAATTGCTGTAGCTTGATTTTTGCCTGGACTTCAATCTCTTTCTACCTTATTTCTTCTTCCAGAAAATATCCAACTATAATAACTAACATTCACTGAGTATTGAATTTTTACCAACACTGTTCCAAGCATTTTCTGTATATCATCTCATTTAATCCGCACACAAGGCATGTATTAATATAGCACCTCACTCCCCTGCTCTGAAACCTTCAACAGCTCTCCATTACTTTCTCTATAAAATCCAAGGCTTTCATAGTGCTTCCAGTATAGACCATCAGACAGATTTCTTACCATCCTTTTCCAGATTCACTATGTTCCAACCAAACTGAATTGCCTATCATTGCCCTAATGCATCATGTGCTCATGGCTCTGCTTTCACCCATGCTATCACTCAGCCTTTTCCATCTCTACCACTGCTTACCTTTTAAACTCTAGCTTAGTACTATCTCCTCCACCAGACTTGCTCTAGCTCTTAAAGTAACTCTCATTCTTGCTTTCTTTCTTCTGTTATTCATTCAATAAATATGTATTCCCTTCATTATTCTTTCAACAAAAGTTTTCTTTTACTGCTAGGCACCCATGCTGCCATTGTACCTAACATCTCTGGTACGTTCCTTAGAAATCTGTCTTAGACAACCGACGTAATGGGAAAAGATATTTGTAAATGACATGTCAGATAAAGGGCTAGGATCCAAAATCTACAAAGAACTTATCAAACTCAACACCTAAAGGACAAATAATCTAATCAAGAAATGGGCAGAAGACATGAACAGATATTTCTCCAAAGAAGACATCCAAACGGCCAATAGACACATGAAAAAATGCTCCACATCACTTGGCAGCAGGAAAATACAAATCAAGACACAATGAGACACCACTTCACACCAGTCAGAATGGCTAAAATGAACAAGTCAGAGATCACAGATGTTGGCAAGGATGTAGAGAAAGGGGAACCCTCTTACACTGTTGGTGGGAATGCAAGCTGGTGCAGCCACTCTGGAACACAGTATGGAGGGTCCTCAAGAAGCTGAAAATAGAGCTACCCTACGACCCAGCAATTACACTACTATTTACCCCAAAGGTACAAATAAAGTGCTCCAAAGGGGCACCTGCACCCCAATGTTTATAGCAGCAATGTCCACAATAGCCAAACTGTGGAAAGAGCCAAGATGTCCATTGAAACATGAATGGATGAAGAAGATGTGCTATATATATATATACAATGGAATATTACACAGCCATCAAAAATTGAAATCTTGCCATTTGCAATGATGTGGATGGAATAGAGGGTATTATGTTAAGCAAAGTAAATCAATCAGAGAAAGACAATTATCATATGGTTTCACTCATATGTGGAATATAAGAAACAGCTCAAAGGATTATAGGGAAGGGAGGGAAAACTGAATGGGAGGAAATCAGAGAGGGAGAAAAATCATGAGAGACTCTTCATCACAGAAAACAAACTGAGGGTTGCTGGAGGGGAGGTGGTTGGGGGGATGGCGTAACTGGGTGATAGACATTAAGGAGGGCACGTGATGTAATGAGCACTGGGTGTTATATAAGACTGATGAATCACTGACTTCTACCTCTGAAACCAATAATACATTATATGTTAATTAACTGAATCTGAATTTTAAAAGTGGGGGAAAAAAAGAGAAATTTGTCTTAGAGTGCAAGTAAGGTTAACATGTCTGTTTCTTCCTCATGACTGTAATCTGTTTGAGTATAAAGGCCATCTCTTCATTTTTGTAGCTCAATCTACCACCCCTTTGACACAATGCTTAGGATTCATATATGCAAATGTTCATTCACTCTTTAAAAAAAAAAAAAAAGCTTCCAAACCAGTTTCCGGAACTGGCACCGAACAACAAATAACACAGTGACTGCCCTTTGGAGTTTATAGTCTGGAGGCTTATAAACATCTGTTTACAAATAATTAAAATGCAACATGGCATATGAAGGAAACGTAGCGATTAATCATGCCCCCTCAGAGCAAAGGCAGGTGACAAAGGGCATTTGAGCCAGGTCTTTAAGGATGAATAAGAGTTCACTAAGGGAGAAAGACAATCCAGAAAAAAACAAAGAGTATGTCAAGGAATACAGCTATGAAACAGCATGAAGCAGAGTTCAGTAATTCTGAATTACCAGAGCTCAAGTGGCTGGTGGAAGGAGATCCAGCAGACTGGTAGATGTCAATCAGCTTCTGGAAGTCCTTAGATACCCTGCCAAGTGCACATCATTGTAGGAAATTTAAGGAAACATTGAATAAATATTCACTGGATACCCAATGAATGCTTTCTCCCATTTGTGTGGTTCTAGAATCTTATACTACATTGGGAACCATTTCCTTTTATCTACTTGCATTTGGGGTTAAACCCAAATTTCGCAACATTTTTTTTGGTTCTACAGTGTTCACCTGCACAATTCACAGGCACTAGCAAAAAAAAGTGTAGTGGTCGTTCTGAGAGGGGAAGAGACATGTGAGATGCATGGACTAGGAAAAGGACCGTCCCAGCCCAGAAGATTCTGAAGCAGTCCTCTAAGGAAGAGCAATGTAACTCATGTCACCTTTCTATGTGTAAGATTTTGGTTGTTTGGGTGTTCGTTTTAACATGAGAAGAGTTTGTTTTCAGATTTGTTGGATTGTCAGTAAAATTATTAATTTCCATTAGCAGTGTAATAGGCAAGAAATCTAAGCCTCTGCTAATCTGCTTAGGTCAGCATTATTTTTTTCACATCAATGCTTTGACCCCCAAACCTGCCCTTTCAAGAAGAAAATCTAGGATCGGTCATTTGATGTACACCCACGCCCCTTGCCCCACCACACACCCATACATAATGTCCAAGCACCTCAAAGGCTTTTTTAGACAAAGGAAAGACTTAAAAGTCTTTGTTTCTAGGTGCCAGGCTTCAGCCAGGTCTACACAGTGTGCCACTGAACCCCGGTCCCACCCCGTCCAGGGGATGCTGGGTCACCCCCGTGGAGATGCTCTTGCTTTGACCTTACTATGGGCTCCACAGCGAGGGCTAGCTCCCACACCTGAGCTGGGGCTCCCCACATCACAGCCCTATAACCAGACCCAGAACAACCGTAGGCTGTAGCCCAAACATATGACAGAACCAATCTTCCTTATCCCCCATGTTGAGCTCCCTGGGCTAAATAACTTCCCCAAGTTTGCACAGCTAGAAAGAGCACGGTTTAGACACAAAGTCAAGTCTTTAGGTTCCCAGCGCTTCCCCCAGTAAGCTCCACACGCGGGTAAGAAGTTTGTCTTGGTTCAAGGGATTAGGAAATGGGACACAGGTTTTATGAGATACCTGAGCCTTTGGGATTATCAACACTCAATGACTAAGAACTCATATCGTGTCCAGCAGATCTTTTAGGAGAAGGATTCCTTGAGTCTGGGTGGCTGGACTCATGCTTCGTTGGGTGACTTAGAGCACGTGACCTTGTGTTTGAAGGCATTTTGGACGTGTCTCCCAATGCTTTATGCAAAGCTACTTTTCTGACTCAGTGGCCTGCTGGCATTATGCAGGGAGAGCCTTTTTAATGCCACCGTTTGTTCAATCAAAATACAAACTTGATATAAACATGAGGGATGAGCAGACTTCAAATATGACAGAAAGATTTCAGAATGCATCACGTCGGGATAAAAAGTCTTAGGAAATGTGTTAAACTATTGACACATGTAACATATAAATCCATGGTTTTTGTCCTTCATCCATAGAGTGTAACACACCACAATCATACCAATAATCATATTATGACAAAACTTTCAAATTATGTTATATGTATAACAGAACTCTTCATCAAAACAGATAATGAAATAATAAACACAGATTTTGAAATGAAGACACCTTCCCTCATCTGAAGAAGATAGTTTAAGAATGATAAAAATAAATGTATCTCCAAATTGGGCTGTTTCTCAAGTTCCTACCAACGTTTCATTATATCCCCTCCCCCACACTCACTTTTAATTAGACCGTTTACTCTCTATTCCCACGGGTGATGTGGTCCGCTCCGCAAAGACACGGCACGTTCACGGTTCCCCGACGAAGGCAAAGTGGCGCAACGTGAGCGAGGACGGGCTGGGGCCGAGATCCCCGCGCTTAGCTCCGCACCGGAAATGCCACCCACTTCCGGGTTTCAATTTGCTCATTTGCAAATGGAGCAGGTGGCAGAGGAAGTGCATTAGGTGACCTCTGAGACGCTCTCCACCTTTGAAATGTTAGCTGTCTGGCGAGTTGCCGCGCCAGCCTCCACCAGAAGGTGAGGACGCGCTCAGATGCCTGTCCTGAAGACCCCACTGTTTTCTCACGGGAGTGTTCACGTCTACACAAGCCCCTCTAAGCCCCGCGAAGAGAGAAGGCTGGCTACTCACAGGGCTCGAAGCCAACATTTGGAATATATAATATTTCTCATTTCAAAATGTTTATTTAGTTGATTTTTTTTTTTTTTTAAGAAATTAAGGCATTCTCTAGTGTGTGGTGATTCAAAAGGGGGTAGGGAAGAGGAAATAAATTTAACAATTCAACACCCTGGGTATACCAATCTCAGAGATGTAAATGTTATCTCCGGTTCACCCAACAAAGACTTAAAAGCCAATGGATTTGGTCCACACACGACAGGCTAACTTGTCTTAACAGTATAAAGTGATTAATATTTTACCTGATGGTAACTGTCCAGTAGGTTCCCTTCTGGGTGAGTACAAATAGCCACTTGGCATCAGCACTTTGTAACGGGATGCCTGGGTGACACCAAATATGTCTACCCTCCCCCTCCGCCTTATCTCTCACAGTAACAAATTTCTTTCCTTTCCTGCAAGCTGACAAAATGCGGAGTGCTTTCTGGCTCTCACGTACCACACGCTGGTCACCCACAGCTGTTGACAAAAATGCAGACTTTCTGCCGCATAAGAAAGAGTATTTCAGCTGGGATTCAGGAGTTACAGACAAGTGATCACCTCTAAACCCTGATTTTAAATTTGGGTTACATAAGAAGATTGATTTACTCTTCCTAACTCTCCCAAAAAACAATACTAAATACATCCCTAATCTGAGAGAAAGTTACAGATCTTACTTTCTGAATTCCTTGGTGTTCCCTAAATAAGACCGGTCGCATCTAAGGGGCCATCGCACAGATATAATGTGGATGCAGACACATTTCTTAACCTGTGGACATCACCAATACTGATGTGTTGAGAGGGATATCGATGTGCCAAGCCTCTAATGCATGTGTAATGTACAGGAAACAGGCACTTCCGGGGGGGGGAAAAACCCTCTGCCTCACTTGGGAGAGAGGAGCGATCCAGGGGGCTCGCCTGCAAGGGAGTCTACGGCTCTAGCTGCATTTCAATGCAGTGCTTAGTTTATTCACCAGGGGTCATCAAAGGTCTGGATTTTCTTTGTCTACTTGTTGATTCTTACATGTACACTGTACGCTCAGGCCCCCCTGAGTTCTTCAGACTTGTCTATCAGGAAATGTGGCTCTGCTGCTCCCTCTCCCCACCGCTCCAGAGCCTCCCCCACGACTCAGCTCTGAACTGCTCCTCCTTCTAGACCTCCACCAACACATGACTGGGAGAGAGTTGCTGAGACGCAGGAGGAAAATGCCTTTCCTAACAAACTCAACCAGCTTATTAAAAAGGAGAAAGGAAACGTGGTGTCGGAGTCTTTTTTTTTTGTTTGTTTAATAATCATTGCTTCCATTTTTCAAAGTCAGAGAATGTAAGGCTTACCTAGCTACCGTTTTCTAGATCCATGAACTGAATCGTGTGCTTGGAAGGCGGTGGTGAGTCACGACTCCCACTTGTTCAATTTCGTTCGGTGAGTAGGTTCCTAGAGGGCCAGAACGGGTCACCAGAAGAGCACGTTAAAAACAAGTCCCTGAGACCTTTTCAGCCCCTGTGAACAAGTAACTAAAGGAAAGCTTCAAAGAATATTTTGGTACCAGAATGGGGGACAAGGATCCCACAGGTCTTGGTGGGCCTGATGATGCCTCAATCGAATGCCTCCTTTCGAGCAGCTCAAACTACTTACTTCAGTTTTTTCTGTGATGACATCCTTTAAATGCTTTAGCATGAAGCCAATTCGATTCTTTCTTACCTGTGCCCTTTGAATAAACCAAATTGCATCATTGAAAAGCTCAAAAGTGAGACAGGCCTTGGCCGCAATGAGGAGTGGATTCAGCTTATAGAATTCTCCCCCACGGCTGCATGGCTCCCACATAAGAATCAATGGTGGCTCCACTTACCCTGCCCCCGAACAGGCAGAAAACCAGCCTTGTTATTCAAGTGGGAATGTTTGATCTGTTTTCCTTTTATGCTCTATTTTAAATGCAATATTAGGGGACACTTGGGTGGGTTAGGCGTCTGCCCTCAGCTCAGGTCATGACCCCAGGGTCGTGGGATCGAGTCCCGCATTGGTCTCCCTGCTCAGTGGGGAGTCTGCTTCTCCCTCTCCCACTGCTGCTCCCCCCTGCTTGTGTTCTCACACTCTCTCTCTGACATATAAATAAATTAAATATTTTTTTAAAAATGCAGTATTAGGGTCAAAAGTCACCCAATAGTTGAATGTGAAGGCTGGATGACCTCAAAATCCCATCCAATCCTTTTATCTCACGTTTGCAAACTGAGCCTCAGAGGTGAATATTACATCACGCCATCTGGTGACAAAAATGGACCTATTCACTTCATCCTGTTGCACTCTGCCTCTTTCCAACTAAAATGTGGAGAAGACTTTCAACACAAAATACATAAGGGGATAGTGTTGAAAGGGGCAATCAAGGGACACCTGGGTGGCTCAGTCGGTTGAGCGTCTGCCTTCTGCTCTGGTCATGATCTCAGGGTCATGGGATCAAGTCCCAAGTCAGGCTCCCTGCTCAGTGGGGAGTTGCTTGTCTCTCTCCCTCTGTGTCCTGCCCACCCCTTGCTTGTGTTCTCTTACTCTCTCTCTCTCTAGAATAAACAAATAAAATCGAAAGAAAGAAAGAAAGAAAGAAAGAAAGAAAGAAAGAAAGAAAGAAAGAAAAGAAAAGAAAAGAAAAGAAAAGAAAAGAAAAGAAAAGAAAAGAAAAGAAAAGAAAAGAAAAGAAAAAAGAAAAGAGAAAAGAAAAATCGGCCCTCGACACCATGGAACGAAGGAGGGGGTCAAGTGTGGCAGACGGCACGGTTGATAACACTATTTCTGAGCGCTCTGAGGAGACCCAGACCACAAGGTCGCACTCGAGACCCTCGACTCTCCAGGCTGCAGGACGTCTTCTTATGGGTTTGTCAACGGTGAAATAAAAAGACTATGGGACACATGGGGACCACAGTGGTGTCAACAAAAGACAATGATTTGCTAAGGCTTGTCAGAGAGAGATTTGAGAGCCAATACAAGATGAGAGAACCTGGTTCGGCATAGCCCACCGAGAATCCAGAAGCTTTGGAAATCTTCACACCCATCTGCAACACACATTTTGGCAAAATGTTCAACACCACAGTGCCTGATTTTTAAGTTACAAAACCACCACCTATGACTTCTTAATTTCTTGACAGAATATGGATTTACGATCATGAAGAAGCAGGGGTGGGGAGGATAGGGGCCCAAGGTAAGGCCAGTTGCGGTGTATTTTCTCTTGGCACGAAGTCTAGCTTAAGAGATTAACTAGAAAACCCTTAAGGAGCAGGACTTGTCCACTGGCCCCTCTGCTGTTTTATGTGGAATCCTATAACCCAACATCAACTGCTGCAAAAGTACTACTTTTTCCAGCATCCTCCAACGAAATAGCAGGGGGCAGTTATTTATACTGTTGATGGGTAAGTGATGGCTGAAGGGTAAGATAGTGATCAAGGGATTTAATCCCAGGACCAAGGGGAGGCAGGTATCTGTGAAAAAGATAAGAGAGCCCAGAGCTGCCCGTGGCTTCTTATATTTAGACAAAGGAAAAATACTGCAAGCACTAAAGGCTTTACTAGCGTGTGTGTGTGTGTGTGTGTGTGTGTGTGTGTGTGTGTTTGTGTGTGTATTTCAGGAGGAATAAGAAACTACTGGCTTAGTCCAATATTTCTTATTTGTTTCTCCATCATGCCCTCCAGTGACTGTTGATTTCCTTGTCCTCAGATACATGGTGATGCCCCCTCCCTCCACCTCCAGAAAATTATCAGTCAGTCAACAAGTATTTGATTGAGCCCAACAGGTCACAGACACTGTAGGGCATGTGATCTATTTTTAAAACCCACAGGTCCGTCTCATTTCAAAGGTCTACCCTCTCTCTACCCAAGTTGTTGTTTATTTGCTTGTTTGTTTTTGCTTCGGAGGGTGTTTCCCTGCCTCTTATTTGATAGAGATTAAAGGTTTATAAGGGGCTTCAAGGCAAGATGAAGAAAGCCCGGTAAGCTTCTGTTTTGTGAGGGGAAGCCTGCATTGTAACTGTCCACTATAACGAGTATAATTATAGCAGATGATGACCTCTGTTTCCTGTAAGGCACGGCATGATGAAATGGGTTTCTGCAAAGAAGACTGCTGACAATTCAGGACGCATCAATGAGCAAACAGGAAGGAGGGTGAGGGGCTACCAAGTACCTCAAAAGAAGAGTAATCAAAAGAGCCAGGGCTGTTTAGCCTAAACTGGGAAGATGTTAAAGCAACATACTAGCTTTAAGAACCCAACGGGCTCCTAAGAAGCAGTTCGGCTCTGGAGAACCATAAACTAGTAGGTAGAAGTTCCGGATAGGCAGGTTCGAAATTAACACAGGGAGTCTTTCTCCCTTGCATGGGCTGCCTTATGCCTTCGGGGCTCTCTTACCAGAGTGCTTTTCCAGCGGCTGGATGACCATTTCACAGGGAGGTTGTGAAGGGGACTCCTGAAATAAATAGAGGCTATATTAGATAATCACAAAGGCTCTTCCTGCTCAAACACCGTAGACTCAACATGAACAACATCAGATGTGAATAACCCACAAAGGCAGCCTACTGAGTACATTTCTACTTAGAGCTAACTCCGATAAGAAACAACAAAATAGGACTGCCTTGCTTTTTGTAATTTTACCAAACATGGATGCCCAATATCATCATAGTCTAAAGTGATGTGTAAAAATGCACTTCAAGTATCAATAACAGATTTCCAGCAAATATCAGAGGGTATAATTAGATAGAATTCTGATGCATATACAGAAAACCTCCAGGTGAAATAGTTTTAATGGGATAATTATGTGTCTGTCATGTAAAAAAATTAAAAAACAGACATTTTGGGACGGGTATGGGAGCTCCATGGTCATGTCAGGGAACCAGAGGTCTAACTTTCTATCGCACCATCCTCAGTATATGGCTTCATCTCGTGGCCCAAAATGGCTGCTGGAACTCCTACCCTCATCCCAGACAGCTGAAAGGAGGAATAAAGGAAAAAAGCATACCGCCGGCATTTTATGCAGCTTTACTGGAATTCTCACAAAACATTTTCACTACATCTCATCCACCAGATATCGATTCAAAGAAGTCAGGAAAACATATTTATCTGGACAGCACTGGCCCAGGCTTCTGTAACTGTGGGAAGAGAAAAGAATAGCTATCAGAAAGCAGTTGTCAGTTTCTCCCGAACAGAGTTAAGGTATTGTACAAAACAACATAATATCATTTATTGTCTTGATTTCTGTTTTCCTCAATGTTTTAAAGTGAATTCATGTATACCAGAGACCCAAGTTTTTAAAGTAAATGGTGGAGGGAAAGTTTCAAGTGCAATTTTACCTTGAAAAATGATACTAAAATTCTGAAAATATATTTATCTTTATATTTAACAAGATTTAAATTATAATATCAAGTGTTCATTTCTTTTTCCAAAAGTGGAGTAAATGCTGATTATTTCATCTGATGTCATTAAAAAAAATTTTTTTTAAAGATTTTACTTATTTATGTGACAGTGAAAGAGAGAGAGCACAAGCAGTGGGAGTGGGAGGCAGAGGGAGAGGGAGAAGCAGGCTCCCCGCTGAGCAGGGAGCCCAAAGCAGAATTCCATCCCAAGACCTTAGGATCATGACCTGAGCTGAAGGTAGACACTCAACCGACTGAGCCACCCAGGTGCCCCTCATCTGATGTCATTTCAATGAGAAACTAATTTGATCTAACCATAGGGCATTCTTTGTTTCCATTTGTCTTTTCTACATGATCATGGAGAGAATCTCTGTGTGAAAATATATGTTGCTTTTACCAAGAGTTTCTCTTAGGCTTTTGATATTCAAGCCATTCTCCTGAAGAGCGTATCTTAGCATCCAAATTCCAGATGTTCACTTTGAAATTTTCCCTGGTCGCCTTCTACCAGGCTATTATTTGTCAGGGAATTTGAGTGTGACATGATTACTTTTTCAACATCACTTTAATTAACGTCATGAAACCTCGTTCCCGTTGCAGGATCTGCAGCCTCAATTTATAACTGTTATTACCAGGCATTCACAACGTGCAATCTGGTAGAGTCATCTACAGATCCTTGGATAGGTGGGTAAACAGACACTACTCTTTAGCGGGGAGAGATGTCTGAGTGAGTGTTAAAGTTCTAAGTGGACAGTTCATGGGTAAATATTTTTACATTACGAAGACTTTTGTTTCTGACAATCTGACGAAGACAGGATTTTAGATGAAAGTTGTGAATAATGAGGACTTTTTTTTTTTTACTCAGCGTGTTGTACTTCAGTTAGAAAGTCAGTTAGAAAACATTACATACATATACATACATATACATACATACATAGAAGCATTTTGCATGTTATCTCATGTAATGCTCACAGTCTATAGCATAAAGTCTTAATTCCCATTTACAAATCAGAAAGCTTGGGGCACCTGGACAGCTCCATTGGTTAAGCATCTGCCTTCAGCTCAGGTCATGACCCTGGGGTCCTGGGATTGAGCCCCACATCGGGCTCCCTGCTCAGCCGGGAGCCTGCTTCTCCCTCTGCCTCTACCCCTCCACCCCACTTGTACTATCTCTCTCCCTAATAAAATCTTTAAAAAAAAGAGAGAGAGAGAGAAAACTTAGCAAATCTGAGTAATTTCTTTTCTTTTTTTTTTTTTTTTAAGATTTTATTTATTTGACAGAGATAGAGACAGCCAGCGAGAGAGGGAACACAGGCAGGGGGGAGTGGGAGAGGAAGAAGCAGGCTCATAGCAGAGGAGCCTGATGTGGGGCTCGATCCCAGAACGCTGCGATCACACCCTGAGCAGAAGGCAGACGCTTAACCGCTGTGCCACCCAGGCGCCCCAATCTGAGTAATTTCTAAGTGCAGACAGCACTGAGGAGCTCTAAGTCCAGGACTGTCTGCCTCCATGGCCTGTGCTCTTAACCCTAGAAATACCTTATGTTTTAAGATTCTGATCAACTTGCTTTTAAAGATTCCCACTGTTGATGGAAAGGACAGGCAGGATAGAATGTTTCTTTCTGGGTAGCTTCATAGAAATCAGGCTTGGAACTTGGAAGGCAGGAGGCCTTTATATCTTTGTGTGTTTCGCAGCACCTATGCATATAAATTAGGATGTTTCCAGCTGCAAATAATTGAAACTCTTGCTGAAATTGCCTTTTAGAGCAGTGATGATCAAAGTAGGATCTCCTGGCCCGCAGTATCGGCAGAACCTGACCTTGTTAGAAATTAGAAATGCAGATTCTCACTTTTACCCCAGATACAGGGAATCAAAACCCTGGAGGTGGGGCCCAGCAATCTGTGTTTTAACAAACCCTCCAGGTGACTGCTGAATGTTCACATGGGAGGGTTACAGTTCTGGACAATAAAGACATTAATTTTCTCACTGAGCAGGAAGTACCCAGAGTATCTCCGGGTGCAGCAGGACCTGGCCCGGCTTGGGTCCTCTCTGATTCCCTTCTCTCCTTCGCCTTAGGGCCACTCCATATAGAGGCAGAAAGTGAGCCACCTCCTCCTTTGTCTTTTTCAAAGAGCCCAGACAGCATTTTTAAAGTCCTCCCAACGGTCTTGCCCTCGTGCTTCGAAGGCCAGAATTCTGTCACCTGACCAAATCTTCAGCCCATTATTGATAAGTTGAATGGGACCAACACGATTGGATGAAAGCAACCCAGATGCACTCCCTGCCTTCTGGCCACACAGAGGAGGCGGCATACTGGAATAAAAGTGAGATTCTTGTGGCACCTGGGTGGCGTAACAGGTTAAGCCTTCAACTCTTGGTTTCGGCTCAGGTCTGATCTCAGGGTCGTGAGACTGAGCCCCAAGTTGGCTCCACACTCAGCATGGCATCTGCTTGGGTTTCTCTCTCCTCTGCCCCTCGCCCCACCTCTCTCTGAAATAAATACATTTTTTTTTTTTTTTAATGAGGTTCTTACTGGAGGGGGAGAGCAGAGCAAGGAGGTGGTACGCGGCCATACAGACTTGCACAGGCTACCAAGAGAGCGGGCTGCCAGCATGGGCGTGGTTAACTCTCCGCAGCAGGTTCTTAGCGACGAAAGGACTTCAACCTGGAACCTGTACATTTGTCTCAACAACCTGATCATTCTAATTTGTTAGCCTTTTAAAATTTCAGGTCAAAAACAGCAACCTGGAGATCACATTTTTAAGTTTTGGTGATTAGAGTCTGACATTTAGAATCAGCTAGGTGTAATAATATACTAAACGAAAGAGTCCTTTAGTAACATCATTTAGAGATGTTTCACCCATGTTAGCCGAATGTTTTATATTTTTATACCAGAGCTCTGAGATAATTATAATTGAGAGGAGACCCCATGATGATTAAAATATGCATTTTCCTTCTACAGTCTTTGAACGTCTTCAAATGGCAGGTGTTTCTTAAGAAAGGAAATTCTACTCATTGCACTTTCTTCTATAGCAAGAAAAAATTTTAAATAATGACTTTTTAAAAGCGGCAATCTGAAGTGATGAGCAGCCTGCTTTGATCCCTGCGCTTTGCTGAACAACACAGGCGGTTGTTCCGGGGCAGGAAGGAGTCCAACAAACAGTTCGCTTTTGCTCCATTCACAGATGAAGCGATCAGTCGGGACGACGAGTAATTACCAAATCCTCGACTCAGTCACACATGAATGCCACGGAGCTCTGCGGTTGCTTCGCTGGAATATGGAATTGATCTCAGCAGACGTAGTAAACGAGTTCTTACCCATGACAGTCTAACAGCCTGCACTTCACTGTTGCTCTGTCCCTCCGCCCTCCCCGGCCCTCCCAGTGCTTGCGTTCTTCAGTTAAGTGCTTTCCTCATTTATATTCCACATCTAATCAAATACCAAAAAATGTGGATTAGTCACATTCCTACATAAATTTAAACATTTTCTAACAAGTATCCCGGCAGTTTGGGAAGGACCCTCCATGTTGCAAAAAGCCCTGGGCTGGCCCTCAATGGCTCCTAACCCCCACATCTGCCACCGACCTGCCTGGTGCCTCGGGGTGATTCAGTGCACACTTCTGGGCCTTCGATCTCAGCAGGGAAGTGGGAGATTGTCTCCAAAGCCCCTGTCAGTTCTACCATAGGCTGGAGAAAGATCGGAGGAGAGGTCGCTTGGCGTGGTGTGAGAAAACCTTGGGTTCAAATCTCAGCTCGGCTACTTATTAACCGTGTGACCTTGGGCAAATTATTTAAAATCTCCCAGACTGTTTTCTCATGGGTAGAACAGAGATAGTATCAGCCCCCACCTCTCAGGCTGTTATGACACATTGAGAAAAATATGTAGGACGTGGCTGGCATTGTTGAGGCCGTTGTGCTCGTCATTATTAAGATTTGAAGGAAGAGGAAGAATGCCACCTTATTTTTTCCCCTATTCTTCACAGCTAAGATCCCTGCACCCACACCCCCTCCTCCCAAAAAACCCACCAGAAAGCAGGTGGAGCCAACATCTCCACTTTCTTCCCACCCACGCATTCGTTAACCCCTTACTGTCAAAACATTGACACCTTGGGGCGCCTGGGTGGCACAGCGGTTAAGAGTCTGCCTTCGGCTCAGGGCGTGATCCCGGCGTTGCGGGATCGAGCCCCACATCAGGCTCTTCTGCTGTGGGCCTGCTTCTTCATCTCCCACTCCCCCTGCTTGTGTTCCCTCTCTCGCTGACTGTCTCTCTCTGTCGAATAAATAAATAAAATCTTTAAAAAAAAAAAAAACAACATTGACACCTTGGACTGATACAATGTTACATGTGCATTATATCTCAATAAAACTGGAAAAAAGAAAAGTCTGGTTATGTCAGAGCATACCTTGAAATGCTATGCCTCTAAGAAAAATCTGGAAAGGGCTCTATTTGCTTCGCCTATTAAAAAAAAAAAGAAATAGAAAAAGAAAGAAATTGACAGCTGGGCATGTTTTTCATTTTTGCCCTCTACCTGAAGGTGCTTCAGCATCACCTGTGAGGCTTACTACCCTTCAGATCGGTGGGTCCCTGGCTCAGGAGGCCTGAGAATCTGGATTTCCTGCATGGTAGCAGGTGCTGCTGGTCTGCAGACCACACTCTGAGAACCCTGGAACCCGTCCACACCAGGCTGATCATCAAACTTGAAGTTCACAAAAGAATACAAACTTCTAGACCCACCCTTGGAGGTTCTCACTCAGTAGGGCTGGGCCAGGTCTTAGGAAAATGTATTCTTTAAAGCCCCCCAGGTGACGCTCATGGGTAGCAGCTCTGGGGAAGCTGCTCTAGCAGTTTCTAGCTCCGTGAACACGTTTCCCAAACCTGTCTGGTGGTTTGTTGACATGGTACTTTCCTCCAAAGATCCTTCACCCTTCTGGGCCTCTCCTCCAGTTTCGCTAGTCACTTGCCATCATTCACCCCCACTTTTCTTGATTTCTAGATGAATGCAGTTTCTCCTTGTTTTGATCTCTGCTGCTACTGGAAGCTGGAAGTCCTAATGCCTTATCATATGGTGTTTCCGCCTCTCAGGACATTTATCTTTCTACTTCTCATATACGCGTTCTTCATTTTTCCTCACCCCAATTCCTCTTTCCAACAGAACTAAGAATTCTTGGTCCTTCGGGGCAATGACTATGTCCTACTCAAACCACGCCCTAGCATAAAGCTTTGCAAGTATTAGGCGGTCAAAACAAAGGTGCTGAAACAAGTCGATCACCTAAGGAAGCCAGTCGCCACCTCCTCCTCTACCACTATCATAAATCCATATTTTCCCCCGAGTGTTTCAGTAGTAATAGCTAACATTTATTAAGCTAATTTTGTGGACTGTTCTAAGCACTTCGTCTGCATCAAATCCTGTAATTCATTTAATTAGCTCAAGGCATCTTGCAATCGTTGTCATTTTGTTCCCCCTTAAACCAGCCTCCGAAGGTCAGAGTAGCCACAACTGTCTCTAGCAGGCGAGGAAAACTGAAGGGACTAGAAGAAAGATAAATGAGGAAAAGCCAGAAGTCCTCGTGGGACACAGAAGCTACATCCCTCTGCTGTGTGTGAGCAAAGCCTACCTTCCACAACACTGATTCACCACCCCTGAACACAGTCTGCAAAGACGACCACACTGATGGCAACAAATCTTGATTTTGTTATAAACATGAGCATGGGGGCAAGATCCTAAACCAAGTACCCGAAGATATGGGTCAACACCATTAATTATGATATATGTGAATCACTGAACATCGATGGGCCTATTTCCTTATGAGCAAAAATGAAAATAATAGGATCCCTTATTGTGATGATCCAGTGAGATGAAATCCCTAGAAAGATCCATTTTGTAACTTACTGCACAAAACTGGTAAAATTCAGGAGTTGTGGCACTGGGAGGACTGGGTTAGGAAGTTCGCAGGGGCTTTGTTTTATCACAATGATTTTGGACACCTACGATCTGAGGAGCATTCAGCCGGCTGGAATCAGAAACGCCAAACGTCCGGCGACGAGCTGCAGACAGCCCTGTACATTTGTCTTGGCTCCACTGAATTTTCTCGTCACAGACTTGTCAATTCAAGAAGCCAGACATTTGTGTAAGTGAAAAACTTGTTTATAATAACCAGAGTGTAGATCCTTACTTGGGTTAACATATAAACACCAACCAGTTTTGCATGGGTGGAATGTGCACGGAGATTTCCCAGATGAAAATTACCATGTAAATTGAGGAAATACAGAATTTAGTTTTGTTCAAACTTCTCCAAGGATTGCTTGCCATTTTGAGATTCCTATCAGCACTGCTGTGATTGTGGTTTGGGTCACAAATACCATGCATGCATTTCAGTTTGTGCGTGTAACTGTAGTATCCACAGTGCTTTATACCCGTATACACAGGCATCTACACCCATATGCATCTGTATATGTACACACACATATATGTATTTACATATCCTTTACTTTAAAATGTGGGGAAAGTATAAGTACGACAAGACTAGTTGAATATTATTTTAATTTCAAACTTATGAATTTTAAGTAGGTGCAAGCATCCGACTACTTCATGATTCTCTTAAGTGTCATTGTACCCAAGCATTTAAATGTCAAAACACGTATTATTTCATTATCATTTCCTTCTCTCATCATTGGCCTTTCTACAAAGTTAGAGCATTATATTGATGTTTTTGAAACTGTGCTTGTAGGTAAGCTATTTTACCGATGAATTTAATTTCAGAAGAGTGAAAAGGCAATATGAAAATATAGGCTTGATAAAGACAGAGCCCGGACCAAGGAGGTTGAGGACTAGTACACTGAGAACTGTGGATGATTGCTGTTTGTCCTTGGTTTTGCACAGGAGACTGACTGAAGTAGAATTAACTGGGGGTAGATGGTTCTCTGCTCTTTACGATGTCAAGGCCGTTCTATTAGACTTCTCCCTGCTTGCTTCGTTTGTCCTCTAGTGTGTGTCCATTAGTTATGGTTTGCGAGAGTCATCTATGGGCATATCACAGACAGTTTTCTGGAAGATAAGTCAGCTGTGGGTGTGAGAGGTAATGCTAAGAACAATGGCCGCTGGCACAGCTGGACCCTTGATTTGATACCCACACGTGCATTTGTGCCTGGGGGCTTAATGAGAACGCCAGAGTGTCTTTTGTCAGCGGCTCTGCTAAGTGCCAATTACGCCATTTATTCTAATGCAGTTATATCCTGGGCTGTGTTTAAAATATTATTCTGCTTCTAACCACTTACTGAGAAACCCTTTTCCCTCAAATGTGTCAGGATGTCAAAATGCGTCCGGAACATCTGAGGAGAGCGAAGAAGACTTAAACCAAAAGTCAAGAGTGAGACTCACTTCCCAACCCTAGCCCGTGGGCTAAGGCACTTCCACAAATAATACCTTGTTCACCCTGGATCTGTGGATTGTGAACTATCACCTCAATTTACACTTGAGGAAACAGAAAAAAGCAATAACGGGCACATGTAGGGCTCATGGATAAGCAGAAAATTTGGGAATCAAACCCGTACTGTCTGATTCCAAAGTCGATACAGTCTTTCCAAGATATTTCTCTACTCTGTGTCCATGGCCTTCACAAATTTATTTGGTTTATCCAAATCGTCTTTGAGCCCAGACTATGGGAAGGACATAACAATGGGTATGGGGTTGGCTTTGCCTTTTGAGAATCTCACAGAATTAGGGGTAGGCAGATCTATAATAGGAGGAGGAAACTGGGACTGAGGGTACGTAGCTGGCTATCTTGATGGCTGCCATCAGTTCACACTTCCCTTTCCGGGCATGCCACCCCTTCCACCAAGACGGGAAGTGCATCTCCCCTCCCCTGGAATCTAGGCTGCCCCTTGTGATTTTTTTTGGCCTACAACATACAGTGAAGTTCAGTACCTAGGCTTTCAGATACCTGACGGCTTCCATTTTCAGTCTTTTGGAGCCCTGAGCTACTCTGAAAAGAAGTCCCACTACCCTTCTGGAAAGTGAGACTGGGCCATCCTCCAGATACCTCAGCCACTGCAGCTGAGGTACCCAACATGGGATGAAGCCTTTGGGTCTTCCCCAGCTAATACCACACAGAGCAGAGATGGGCCATCTCTGCTGAGCCCACTAAAATTCCTGACCAACAGAATAAGGGGCTGTGAAAAGTTTTGGCTTTAAACCACCATTCTGGGGACAGTCTATTATATGGAAATAGACATCAGAGACAGAAACACCACAGAACACCTGAAGAGAAAGAAGAGATGACTGGGGGACTTTGAGCAGGATACACAGATGCAGAATTTGAGTTGCACCTTGCAGGGATGAGTGGACCTTCAGGGAAAACGTTCTACATCTTAACCCCTGGAGCACCTGTTCTATCTTGGAAGCAAAACACAACAAAATGACAAGTTAGGAATACAGGAAAAAGGCTCAAATGATCAGTTTTTGCCTTTGAGAAGAAGAACGCCTCCCCTCTGCAGCAATCAGAACGAGACCATTGAGGGGTAAAAGACCTTATTCCACACACGTGTTGAGAGAAACTCCTGCCACGTGGCACTCCCAGCTCCATGTTCATTTTCAAGCCTTCCCCTGCGTTGAGATCTAGCCTCTATTTCTCTTCAAAGATTCCAACTCGACCTTACCAAGTTACTTTATTTGCAGCCATAAAAACATGCTAAGATTTTTTCCCCTAGTTTCTTAATTTTTATGACTTCCAAAGGAAGCACTTTCCAGTGACTTTTTCCCAGTAGGTGCTCTTGAAACGGGTGTGGAATTATATGGTACTGAGTATGCAATTAATTTGTCATAAAGAAAAAAAATTTTTTTGCACAGGAAGCTATAAAATCCAATGACTTTTGCTAAACTTCTTCTCCCAATTTCTAATGAGTCAACATGTGTTGAGAAGAAGAAATTAGTCAGAGAAGAATGTATCCTATTAAACAGCCTCACTTTTGCAAGGGTGAGTCAGAGATTCCCCTGTTGTGGTGTTCTGGGCACCTGGCTGGGATGAGTAGGGTTAGGGGTGAAAGAGAAACTCTTTCTTAACAGACTTAAAAGGAAATGCTAGCAGAGAATCTTTCAAACAGAGTTCAATTGAGAAAAAGCAAATCGTAGCCAGACTTTGGTTCTAGGACCCTGGAAAAATGTATGACATTGTTTTCTCGTAGCCTGTAAATCATCTCAGCTTCTAACTGGCCTGGGCAAAGCCACTGCCCCACCACACAAGACAAACAGAAGCAAGATAAGCCTTCAGTGTGGGGATCTCACAGAAGACCTGACTAAATAAACGGCAGCTTTTAACCAGAATATTCCACATGTGCTTTGTTTGAGAAGCCACTATGGGCAAAGCACTGAACTAGGGTGAGGGAGCCCCAGATGAGCAAAGCTCAGCCAGCCTTCTGAGGCATTGATACTTCAGTGGAAGGGATGAGCACACCAATAATACAACAGTGGGAGCGAGGGGGACAAGAGGGCATGAATCTGTGGAACGCAGTCTGCGAATGGAATTTGCCAGCTTGTGCTGCTTCCAAACTGAAGTGGAAGAGTTTTTTATTGGAGACGCTTTTTCTTTTTTAATTGAAGTAGACACAGAATGTTATGTTAGTTTCCGGGGTACCACACAGTGATTGGACAAGTCCATACGTTACATGAGGCTCAGCCCATCGGTCACTGTAAAACCCAATTATAATACCATTGACTCTATTCCCTAGGCAGTACCTTTGTTCCATGACTTAGTCATTCCCTAACCAGAAGCCTGTACCTCCCACTGCCCTTGTTGGAGATGCTTTTAAACCCCACCCTGGGAATGGGAGTTTAGGGCAAGAGAAAGGAACTTGGGCTACCTTCTTGTATTTGGACAGCCACACTTACAGTATGCATATTTCTGGAACCCAAGATGGGAAACTATGATCTCATACATTCTGACAAGACAAAATCTTTGAGGTATGTGTCATGGACTGAATATTTATGTTCCCCCCAAACCTGTCATGTGGAAATCCCGATGTGATGGTATTTGGAGGTGGGGCCTTGGGGAGGTGATTAGGTCATGAGAGTGGAGCCTCAGGAATGGGACGAAGTGCCCTTAGGAGAAGAGTCCAGAGAGCTAGCTCTCTCTTTCCACCACGTGAGGATACAGGAAGTCTGCAACTCAGAAAAGGGTTCTAACCAGAGCCCCACCGTGCTGGCACCCAGATCTGGAACTTCCAGCCTCCAGACCTGTGAGAAGTAAATTTCTGTTGTTTAGAGACCAGCCGGTCTAGGGCACTTTTTTTTTTTAAGCAACCAAAACTAAGAGAGTGAAAGATCCAGGGTTATAATAGCCATAGCACAATGAGGTAGAAAGAAGGGTTTGCCTCAAGGCCGAGTTCAAGACTCTTGTCCATCTGTGTGTTACTGCCCACCGTTGAAAATGCTTCTTACAAATCATATGTATCTCTCCAGGAACTAATAATATCAGGGCAAGGATGTCAGTGTGTTTAAATGGTGCTTTTCCCCCCCAAAATCTTAATTATTATTATTTTTAATTGTACTAGTAACTGGAAGGAGCAACATATGGGAGGGCACAGAAGTGGTAAGCAATTATTTTTAAGTTGGATATATTCAAGCCTCACTTCGGCAAGGACCCAACCAGTAAACAGCGCTGTGGGAACGCTAACATGGAAACTGGTTTCAGCTTTGTTTATTTTGTATTTAATAAACATTGATGGGGAAGCTGTGTGCAGGGTATTGGGCCTCCTACAGACCTGCTCTTCCATCTGCCTGGTCAACCTTGCCTCAGAGAGATGCTGCTAGGACGGCGAGCTCCGCAGGTCCCCAACGAAACTCATCTGGCCCCAAACCTGTTCCTCCGCCTGTGTTTCTCATCTCCATAAATGACATCACCATCCTCCCAAATGTTCAGGCCCCCACCTTCCAAATCATCCCCGCTTCCTCCTCCTCTTCCCTCCCCATTCCCCACATATCACGTCAACTGTCAAATCCGACCAGATTTCCCAGCCATCCACTTCTGTCCATTTAATTTTTCTGCAACTTCTCATCTGATCTAAATGGTCTGCCTATCGTAATGGGCAGCTTGTCATTTTCGCCATCCATCATCTATTTTCTTTTACTTTTCCCCATAGCAGTGTAGCTGGGGGGAGAGAGAAACTCTGTTCTTGTGGATTTGAAGAAGAGAGGACAAAAGTTCTGGAGCTGCTCCTGTGCCCTTAGACCACAGCAGAAGAGCCTCATCTGAGATGGGGTTAATGCAAACTACACTTGGTCCCTGTCCTCTGGTAAGACTCCAAGATGCTCGTATACCTACTTTTTTCTCTTCCCCTTCCCAGCTGGATCCCTACATCCCAGCCTATTAATGACTCTATCATAAAGCTCTAGTTACACCTCTGAATGAAACCTAGAGTGACTCCCTATCAGCTAAAGAATAAATTCCAAACTTTTTAGCATTACCTAAAACCCCTTTACGATCCGGCCCTCATCTGATTTTCTGCCACTTTTTAATTGTCTTCAAAGATATTTGAAGCATCTTCTACCAACATCAGACCTTCAAATAGCCTCTTGACTCTCACGCTTCTGTCATTTTCTTTTCAGGCTTTTCTCTGTATTTGTAATGTCCTTTCTCCCCTATTTCTATTTGCCAAACTCCTAGTCAAGCTGTGAAGCCCATCTCAATTGTACTACCAACAGGAAGCCTGCTTTGCTCCCACCTGCCATTCTCAGGTCTAATAGTTTCCTCCTCTGCGTGTATCAACCATGATAGCACTGATCATGCTGTGTTTGGTATTGCTGGTCCGTGTACCCACCTTTCCCCTTAAATTGAGGGGAGAAATCAGGTCTCTCTATTTTCTTAAAGATTTTGTTTATTTGTCAGAGAGAGAGAGCATAAGCAGGGAAAAGAGCAGAGGCAGAGACAGAAGCAGGCTCCCTGCTGAGCAAGGAGTGTGACGTGGGGCTCAATCACAGGACCCTGGGATCATGACTTGAGCGGAAGGCAGATGCTTAACCGACTGAGCCACCCAGGAGCCCCGCTCTTGCTCTTTCTTTTTAGAAAAATAACTTGGTTTTATTAAATCCTTCCAAAGCCTCCAATGTATACTTTAAACAACAACAACAAATCATATTTCATGTTTACAAAACATCTAATTAAACTGCACGATTATAGTAAAGGTACAAATGCCGCAAATAATTTTGGAAATACACAAACTAAGCAGAACGCTCGAATGGGGAGAGAAGTACACAGACCCATTAGAGAGCTGCCTAGCCCCAGCCCTGCGAGCCTTGGCTAGTCTATAGTTTTCAGATGAACCGAAGAGTATTAATTAATTGGGGACATTAGCGAAGAGACTTGCTAATGCATTTGCAAGGTACCCCAAAGTCCTAACACGTAGTAATTTGGAGTTTCATTTCACACAGTCACTTGGATAAAGTGGCTATTAAAACTTTGTTTCTTTGTGGAAAAATGGCCTTTGTGAACGACACTGATGATAAAAACCAGGTAATAGCTCTACAAATTACTTTAGTCTTGAATACTAGATCATAAGGGAAAGCATTTACATTTTTCTCAGTGTAATTTCATTGCGTTTTATAGACAAAAATAATGTCATTATGATATCTGACAATCAAGCCATATGCCCCAAATTCCCAGTACCAAAGTTCTAATTGGTATATCTATAGGCACACTTTTGTCTATCTGAATAATATTCAACGACCCAGAAATAACAAAGATTTTTTTTTTTGAGAGAGAGAGAGCGAGAGCACAAGCAGGAGGGGCAGAGGGAGAGGGAGAGAGAATTTCAAGCCGACTCCGCGCTGAACGTGGAGACCAATGCGGGCCTTGATCTCACAACCCTGAGATCATGGCCTGCGCTGAAACCAAGAGTCGCTTAACTGACTGCACCACCCAGGTGCCCCTCATCTGTCTTTGTTTGTATTTTTCAAACACACAGGAAAGCAAGATGCCATCATAATACTTTAAAATAAGACTTGCATAGATTTCTATATGACTGAAATCTATTTTTAGCAGTTTTAAGCATACATACTTTCAATAATATTTATTGAATTAAAAATGGTCTATCTGTTCTAAGTATCTTATAAGTATTAAGTATTACCTCATTTAATAGGGATACGAATGTACAGCATAAGGAACGTAGTTAATAATCATAGCAACTTTGTATGGTACCAAACAGGAGCTAGAATTGTCATGGTGATCACTTCCTAATGTATATAAACACTGAATCCCTATGTTGTACACGTGTCCATCACAATGGTCAGAGTTCAGAGCCCCTTCCTTATAACTGGTGTAAACTACAAAATCTCAGGCCAAAAGGTCTTTGCTCCTTTCAACCTAGTAACACACTCTTCTCCTTCAGCTTGATTGGTATCAGATACCTGTTTTGAATAAGGCCTCGGGGCTTCTCGTCATTCGCTCAATCATCTCCAAAGACTTATAATTTCATAAGAAGAGAGATGCAAGGTCTGTTGAAAACCTGGCTGAGTGCCCCCCCCTTCAAGACTGGGTCTGCTAAGCCCAACAGCAGCCCCTGGAAGTGGAGAACCCCACAGGGAAAGCCCGTGTCCGATCCCCTTGTGGCATTCCCACAGGTTCCACTCAACCCTGGGTGGCCTCTGTGTCCCTCCGGCTGCTCCATCCTTGCCCAGCCTTGCTGGGCAGAGAGCTGGCCAGAATGAGGGTCCCAGGAGCAGCAGGTACTTGGCACTCGAAACCTGGTCTCTCTTCCTTTCAGGTCTCATAGTCCTTCAGATGTTTGTTGACTTGATCAATCAATGAATAAATTGTTCAATAATCCTGATTTTCTCCCAACATATAAGCTTTCTAATTTTTCTAAATGTTTAAATTTGAGAACAGTTGAGACACGATGTTAAGTTAGTTTTAGGTGTACAACACAGTGACTTGTGACAAGTCTATGGGTTATGCCGTGCTCACCACAACGTAGCTGCCATGTCACCACACAATGCTATTACAGGATCACCAGCTATATGCCCTAGGCTGTGCCTTTTGTCCCTGTGACATTCCTCCCATTATTGGACACTTGTGTCTCCCACTCCCCTGTCCCAATTTTGCCCATCCCCCGCTCCCTCCCCCGTGGCAACTGTCAGTCAGTTTGTTCTCTGTATTTATGGGTCTGATTCTACGCATTCTCATCTTGAGCAACACCTGATCCCGGACATTCTTTTGCTTTTCTCATAATAACAATGACGAGCACATACAGTACTCACTATGTGGCAGGTACTGCTCTAAATGCTTTATGTTTATCAAGTCACTTAATCATTACAATAATTTGATGAGGTTGAGCATTATTATCACCCAATTTGACAGATGTGAAAAATGAGGCACAGAAGGGTGCCTCAGGGGCGCAGTTGGTTAAGTGTGTGACTCTTGGTTTCAGTTCAGGTCATGATCTCATGGGTTGTGAGATTGAGCCCCGTGTCGGGCTCCATGCTAAACGTGGAGTCAGCTTGAGATTCTCCCTCTCTCTGCCCTTCCCCCTGCTCACTCTCGCTCTCTCTCCCTCCTTCTCTCTAAAGTAAATAATAAATAAATCTTTAAAAAATAGTTTAAACAAATGAAGCACAGAAAGTTAAGTAACTTTCACACGAGCTGAGACATGAACCCAAACTAAATCCAAAGTCTACATTCCTACCACTACACGACCCCGCCACTCATGAGCCTTTGAGGGAACTGGCTCGCTTTTATCCAAGGCAGAATAATTAAAATTGGGAAGATCATTTGATAAATCCATTTTTAACAACCTGATGAGTCCAAGCGTTGGTGAGGAAGTACCATGACGGGAACATCATTTGCTACTGGTGGTACTGTAAATTAGAATGGCCACTTTGGAAGACTCTTCGGCATATGGAGTAAGGATGAGGATAAATAAAATTTAGGATCCATCAATTCCACTGTCAGCCACTGATACCCTGCATGTATCGGGGCTCGCGTGCATCAGGATAAAGGGCACAAGACTATTCACCCCTGCATTGTTTGTGATAACCCAAACAGCCCGGATGGCCTTCAGCGGGACAACAGATGAATGTGTTGTGCTATATTCACGCCATGAAATGCAACATGGCAACAGCAATAAATGAGCTCCTGTCTCACCCAACCACACAGGTGGCATGTTGAGGGAAAGAAGCCAGGTGTGAATAAATCCACACCGTATGATTTCATTTCAAAATTCAAAAACTGGCAAAACTAACCTATACTGTTTATAGATTCATCTTTGGGTGGAAATTAGCAAGAGTAATTATTGGAGACATCAGGCTATTGCTTACCCAGGGGAAGGAGAGGATTGCAGTCAGGATGGGGTATGACAGGAACTTACGGGTGTTGGCAAAGGACTATTTCTTGACTCGGATGGTGGTTATATGTGTTCATTTAAAAATGCTTGGTTAAACTTTAAATATAGCACTTCTCTGCATGTCAATTAAATTTCATTATAAATAATAACTACTTTTATAAAGTTAAATGGAAGAAAACCAGAGAGAGGGAGAAGGATAGAGAATGGGAGAACAGGAACTGGGGGTATTAGATATCTCTTGTTCCCTCGTCTCTGGGTCACACGGAAGATACGAAGTCCCAGGACAGAGCACCCTACAGGGTCAGTCTATGCCATGTGCCCGAAACTGCCAGGGCAGGGATAAGGAGGATCTGGGTGACAGTGTGGGGTCCCCCAGAAGGCATGCTAGGGTATTAAAAGAAGGGGGATTGGAATGACAGAAGACCCCTAAACCAATAATATACTGTAGAGGTTCTAGAACTTTTGGGTTTTTTTTCCCACCTGTTAAATGGAGGTTGGGAAGGATGGGGGTGTGACAGGTTATGTCCTTATTAGCTCATCTTAGTGAGACAGAAGCCCCAAAATCACTCTGCAAGTCGGAAAGCTCTGCATGAAACATGCAAGACTTTATTCCTAACAGCAACCCAGAGAGGCCTCGCCAAAGATGTGCTGAATTATATTTTATGGCAAACCCTTGAGAGGGCTAACCCCATTTCTAGAAACAAGGGTGGGTTGTGGCCAAGTTGGATGAACACACTGACTGGAAATCAACTGTGAAAACAAGCAAGAAAATTAAAAAAAAAAAAAGAAAGAAAGAAAAAGAAAAAAGAAAACAAGGCAAAGCTCATTTCATTCTTTCTGTTCCTCTTTAACAGAGAACAATGAAGCCACAGGCTGGTGAGTTCTGGCAACTCTGCCACAGACCAAACCACACGACACGTCGCCCTGTAACGCACACGATTATGGTGGTGGTTGTTTTGAAAGTTGAAACCTGCTGTAACATTCGTTTCAAAATGCATTTAGGGCTTTTGCTTGTTTTGTTCTCCCTTCCAACAGGAAAATCAAGGAACAACAAAATTCCACAAATTCTTTCATATAAATTATTGACCAGCTTTTAGGGTAACCTTTGTTATGCTAGAGTTATCTGGTACAAATGTACTTCCTGGAAGCAGAACAGAAAGAAATCAAGCTCCCATAGTCACAACTTTGGGACAGGCACAGTCCCCGGTCCTCCAGGTGGCTGGAGACTGGAGGCTTCTCCTTCCATTTATTCTACTAAAAAGGACATAATAACGTTGATTCAGTATACCCCCATGGAGATCGAGATTGGCTTGCGATTTTTAAAGACTTTTTAATTACCACATTGAGATACCACCTTATGCCAGTTAGAATGGCAAAAATGGACAAGGCAAGAAACAACAAATGTTGGAGAGGATGTGGAGAAAGGGGATCCCTCGTACACTGTTTGTGGGAATGCAAGTTGGTACAGTCACTTTGGAAAACAGTGTGGAGGTCCCTTAAAAAGTTAAAAATTGAGCTACTCTATGACCCAGCCATTGCACTACTGGGTATTTACCCCAAAGAGACAGACGTAGTGAAGAGAAGGGCCATATGCACCCCAGTGTTCATAGCATCACTGCCCACAATAGCTAAATCGTTGAAGGAGCCGAGATGCCCTTCAACAGATGACTGGATTAAGAAGATGTGGTCCATATATACAATGGACTATTACTCAGCCATCAAAAAGAACGATTTCGCAAGATTTGCAGCAACCTGGATGGGACTGGAGGAGATTATGCTAAGTGAAATAAGTCAAGCAGAGAAAGACAACTATCATATGGTTTCACTCATTTATGGAACATAAGAAGTAGGAAGATTGGTAGGAGAAGAAAGGGAAGAAGGAAGATGGGGTAAACAGAAGAGGGAATGAACCATGAGACACTATTGACTCTGGGAAACAAACTGAGGGCTTTAGAGGGGAGGGGTGTGGGGGAATGGGATAGACTGGTGATGGGTAGTAAGGAGGGCACGTATTGCATGGTGCACTGGGTGTTAGACGCAAATAATGAATCGTGGAACACTACGTCAAAAACCAGGGATGTACTGTATGATGACTAACATAACATAATAAAAAATTATTATAAAAAAAAAGACTTTTTAATTGCTTCACTTTTTCTTCATTTCTTCTTTACTCATTTTGTTCTCCTGTCTTGGGTAAATTCATCAAGACCTGGCTGTATGAAAGAATGAACACTAAGGCAAGGTCATTACCCTACTTAGAAGGAATGTGATGAGGGAGAATGTACAAGGATGGGAGTGTATGAGGCTTATGCTTTTCAGACTGTATCACAGAATAGATACAATGATTTTCCAATAAATAATATCCCTCATTGGACAAATAGGTACAGTTTAGACAGAATAGTGTAACAATCTTTAAATGATGACAGGTATTATTATGGGAAGAATAGAGATGCATGTCAGCGCTGTGGGTTAGTTGTATTTAAAATGTTTTTTTGATTTGTTTGCTTGTATTATAAAAAATGTGTGCACATTGAGGAATTAGAAAAATATAGAAAAAAGCACATATGAGAATAAAAAAATCACTTATTACCCTACTACCCAGATAAGCACATAGTACTGTGATATACTTCTCTTCCACAGTATTTATTCTTTCCTGTTTCAAATTGTGTTCATCTACTTTGTTGGTACCTCACCAGAAGTTTCAAAATATGCCTAAATAAAAATCGAAGAAGTCCCAAATGTGAATACATTAACTCATCCCATTATAAACTTCACAGAGAGTTTCAGAAACGAAGCCTTCAATCTAGTTTATAACAAGTCAGTCAGACCCCCGAGATCCCCCTCCTCAATTTCTCATTCTGCTCTGTGTCAGCCAGTGAGTTCTCATTTGTGGCCCAATAAGATCAGAGCTCCACCAGACTGTATCCTGGTCTGTCTTCCACTGGAATGGGCTAAACTCTGCCAGCAGCTCCCACTTGTCAACCCCCTGGATTCATGTGTTCATAAAATGCAGGTTCACAATGAGATACCACCTCACACCGGTCAGAATGGCAAAATGAACAACTCAGGAGACAACAGATGTTGGCGAGGGTGCAGAGAAAGGGAAACACTCCTACACTGTTGGCGGGAAAGCAAAGTGGTGCAGCCACTCTGGAAAACAGTATGGAGGTTCCTCAAAAAGTTGAAAATAGAGCAACCCTATGATTCAGCAATTTCACTACTGGGTATTTATCAAAAGGATACAAACATAGTGATTCAAAGGTGCACATGCACCCCAGTGTTTCTAGCACCAATGTCCACAATAGCCCAAATATGAAAAGAGACCAGATGTCCATCTACAGATGAATGGATAAAGAGAAAGTGGTACATATATACAATGGAATATTACTCAGCCATCAGAAGAATGAAACCTTGCCATTTGCAATGACATGGATGGAACCAGAGGGTATTATGCTAAGTGAAATTAGTCAGAGAAAGACAACTATCATATGATTTCACTCATATGTGGAATTTAAGAAACAAAATAGATGAACATAGGGAAGGAAAAATAAAATAAGATGAAAACAAAGAGGGAGACAAACCACAAGAGACTCCTAACTCTAGGAAACAAACTGAGGGTTGCTGGAGGAGAGGTGGGTGGGGGATAGGGTAACTGGGTGATGGGCATTAAGGAGGGCACGTGATGTAATGAGCACTGGGTGTTATATGCAACTGATGAATCACTGTATTCTACCTCTGAAACTAATAATACGGTATAGGTTACTTAAATTGAATTTAAATAAAAATTTTTAAAAATGCATGTTAATCCTCCACCACTCCAGCAATTAACCTAAACAAAATGATCCCCCCTACCCACATCATGTGCTCAGTTTGGATCACACGACACTGCTGCTGCCATTTGGGGGGAACGGAGGTACAGTTTTTGCAAATATTCTCATTATATTGCTTCCTTTTTCATCTGGCTCATACTGTTTTAGGAATCATAACTTGTTTTGTTGTTGCTGTTGTTTTAGGCATATATAATTAAATCTATAGCTATTTTGCTCTGTGATTTTATTCCATTGCTTCAGGTTTTTTGTATTTAATTTTTAGGCAAGTTGGAAAACACTTATGTCAGGGGAGTTGTTAATCATACCTCAGCCCAGATGTTTCCAGCTATTCAGTTTGGTGCCCTCATCACTCTCAGTGTAGGGAGCCAATTCATTCTCACCTCCTTACCCCCAGACACAATTTCTTGTGACACTGTAAGGAGTAGGTATCCATACCAAGTGGTGTAGCAAGGACCAAGCCTAGGCTCACGGACACAGATGGGCACAAGCCCTGATGCTCAGGCAGCTGGTGAGCCCAGTGGGGACCACCTGCACCCACTGGGGAATTTACTGCCATGGGCCCCTACTCTGGCAATCGGAGATTCTAGATCTTTGGGTCTGAGCAGTTGGCAAGTGAAGACTAGGCTCTCCTTAGCTTTTGAGTATTGTCCCTCCAAGTGGCCCTTCTCCAAGTCGGCTAGCCTATCTTTTTATTTGTTCATATTTTTGCGGTTACCTTCCCACAATCAGCTCCTAGAATTATGGGAATCTTTCCAATGACTCTCCTGCTTGCTCCTTCTGGCCCCAACCCTCCATTTCCAATTCTCACCTCCCATTCGGAGCAGAGAAACAGATTATGGCATCATCATGAAACCTTCAAAGGGAATCATGAGCAACAGGAAAGCTGCATCTCCTCTGCTCTCCTCATCTCTACACCCCTCGGGGGGAATATCTGTAGGCCAATTTACCAGGAGTGCTGTCCCCTCCCAGAACTGAAATGGGTTAGGGTCTCCTAATGTTGTAAAGGAGAGAAAAAGAAAAGCAATGTAGGCTCATTTCTATACTGAAATCAGTTAAAAAAAAATAAAAAAACTCATCTACATGGTGGGGCTGCACGTGTACAGGACTTGTTTCTAAAGTCAGAGTTACAAATCCTTTAGATCACTCCAAGGAGAGTTTCCTTCCATGAAACACACTAAAGTATTGAAATTTATTTTGTAGACTAAAGGAAGGAAGTAAAGGATCATCTATCTGTCATTCAAAGTATTCTGCCTTTACAATAATAATGAAATCCCTAACAATAGACTGGGGAGAGGGTAGGGAATTCCAAAGTGTTTCTCCCTCCTTCAGAGTTCATTCTACTCTATTTTGATACTAAACCTTGTAACCTTGATCCATGTGAATAGATGTGCTTTTTACTCTGAAAATTGAGTGAGAGTCGTAGTTTAGTAGGAATAAAATTACCAAATAAACAAGTAAATTATCTATCATTCTCTATAGATTAGATATACTGACTCTACTGAAATCCTAACAGAATATAACTACTGTTAATATATTAGTGTTTTCTTTCCAGATTTTTACTCACACACACACAGAATACACATTGCAATGAACCTCCTGAAGCTAAATATTTTCACACTCCCTAATTATTTCTCAGATTCTTTATCTTTGGAATTTTTATATTTTTGGAATACATAAGTTTTTTCCCTAATCAAATTAAAAGTTTTAAGTTCATGCCATTTCTCTTTGTGCAATGTTTTTAAAAATGTCTTTGCACAGGAAAATAAAATTAATATCAACATGTACTTTTTCCCATTAATTTATTATATCATGTATTTTTCCTTGTATAACCCAGCTTTCTTTTGGTAGAAGATGTATGGTCGGGAATCAAGCCTTCCCCCCCAAAATGTTAGTTGATTTTATCATTATTATTTATTTAATAATCTATTCTTTCTACACAAATATATTTTAAATGCTCCTTATATTATAAAGCAATTTTTTTTTAATATTTATATATTTGAGACAGAGTGAGTGGAGGAGGAGCTGAGGGAGAGGGAGAGAATCTCAAGCAGTCTTCCCACTGAGCTCAGAGCCCATGCAGGGCTCAATCCCAGGACCTGAGATCATGACCTGAGCTGAAATCAAGAGTCGGTCAATGCTCAACTGACTGAGCCACCCAGGCACCCCAAAAAGTAAATTCTTATTCTATTCTTAGAGTTTTATGACATTCTAGATTTCTGTCTATTCCTACACTGGATCACATTTTTAAAATAGAGTTTTATAATACATTTTATTATCTAGAAAATCTATTTGTCTTTCCTGTCTAAATATTTTTCCTTGGGTTATAAACTCTTTAAAAACAAGGACTATGTCATTTAAGTACCATATTTATTGAACCTGTACATAAGCCCAACACAGTGTTAGGCAATAAAAATACTTTTTACATGTAGGCTATTTGGTTTTCAAAGTTTTCTTCGTATATTTTTCATGACTTCTTCTATATCCTAATTCCCTTGCCAGTACAAAAAAAAGTTAGACCAAATGGTTGAAAGCTCCTTTATGCCTCAAATACAGGCACACAGTCGGTTCTCAGAGAATTCTCCTTGGTTTCTACACTGCCTTTTGTTCTATTCGAGAAGGACAAGTTGAAAAACAACCATGATTAACAACCAGTGACTTAACACTTTGGTGAAGTGTAAAAGAAGTTCCATCCTGAGCCTAAAAAAATTAGAAACCTCCTGAAATTCTGCTGGAATTGTTGCTTGGAACTGCGATTGCCCTGAACCATTGGCATGGCGAGCACGATGTCTGCAAAGCATTGCAAAGACACCAGGATGAGTGTATCAGTATCTTACAGCTGCTGTAACAGATTTCCACCAATCTGGTGACGCAAAGCAATGCACAGTTATTCTCTACGGTTCTGGACATCAGAAGTCTGAAATCCATTTCACTGGGCTGAAGTCAAGGGCCATACACTCTCCTGAGGCTCTAGGGGAGAATCCATTTCTTCGCCTTCATTCCTTTCTCTAGAGCTGCACTGTTTGCTTTCTTAACACCCAGCCTCTTCCCCATCTCCAAAGCCAGCAGAGCAGGATCTTGCTTTCACTGTTCTATTGGCAGCTTCTTCTGTGGTTAAATTTCCCTCCTTCTTATAAGGACGCTTGTGATTAAATTAAGGGCCTACAGCAGATAATTCAGGATAATTTCATTTTAAAAATCCTTAATTTGCTCACATCTGCACAGTCCCTTTTGCTTTATGAGGTAACATTCGCAGGTTCCAGAGATTAAGACCTGGGTATCTTGTGGGGCCTTTATTCAGCTTACCACAGTGAGTGACACAGTGAGTCACAGGTTCTGATTAATGGGGCAGGAGAATGTGTTCTTCTCATGAGGAGGCATCTCTATCCAGGAAGATGCTTCTTCTTCCTTCACTCATAAAACGGGATGTGAGCAGGTAGGCAGGTTACAGAAAAGTGACTGCTATCAAGGGGGATCTACAGTTTTGTTATTGTGGTTGCTGTGTTTTTAAAATGTAGGCTATATATCCTGGGCGGTAGAATCCATGGATGTTACCTATGTTATAGGGGAGGGAAAAACTTTTCCTCTACCCTCTTAGGTCCACTGCTAGGGCATGTAAATTAAACTGACAAAAGATTAACAGAAAAAGGTCATTTCATATGCATACAGGGAGCCTCACAGAAAAGAAGTAAAAGCTTGAAAAAGCAGTTGGACTTTTTGGGAGCTTATATGCCATTTTAACAAAGGGTGCTAAATTTCGGAGAAGTGGCAAGTTAAAGGAAAATGGATTTGGGTTTCTATGGGTGGTAAATTTGGGGCAAGTAAATATATGGAAAACTAATGGAAGATAAGGGTTATTTTAGTAAGATTTGTGTGTACAGACCCACCTCAAGGTGGACTGTCTGTCCCTAGTGATAAGGGTTGTTTTCCTTCTGGTATGGGAGAGGGGAGGAGGAACACCTTCACAAGGGAAAGTTGTGTCCTGCTTTTCAGCAGATAGGAGGAGGGCAAAGAGCCCTTCCTGCATGTGTTTCTTTTTATTGTTTTTATTTTTAAATTATTATTATTATTTTTTTTTTAGAGAGTGAGAGAGTGCATGAGTGCAGGGGGCCGGGGGAGCGGCCAGAGGGAGAGAGAGAATCCCAAGCAGGCTCCACGCCAAGCATGGAGCCTGACGCAGGGCTTGATCCCCCAGCCCTGAGATCATGACCTCAGCTGAAATCAAGAGTCAGACACCCAACTGACTGAGCGACCTAGGCACCCCATTCCTGCATTTGCTTCTTAATTGCCTTCAGCTCAAAATAATCCTTATACAAAAGTGGTATATCTTGGGGTGGCTTATTCTGATCAGCTTCAACACAAATGTCTCCAAGTCCTCTAGCCTGAGGACTTGTTCTTCCTATTATTTTTACCGGTCTTACAATTCCCATTCTAGTTGCCAGAGAATACTACACACACACACACACACACACACACACACACACACACACACGCATGCACACATGCACACCCTTAACCAAATAAATATATGTATAAAGTAACAGGTAGTAGAAAGTGCTTTTTTTAAAAATGTGAAGTAAGGGAGATGAAAGTGACAGGGTAGAGTTGATGGTACCATTTGACGTAGGGTCGTTAGAGAAGAGCTCTCTGATGAGATTACATTTTAGCAAAAGCCAAAGGGAAATATAAAGGAACAAGGCAGATGGCTAGCTGGGGAAAGAGTAATCTAGACCAGGAAACTAGCTCATGCAAAGGCTCTGGGTCCTTTCTATGTTGCTACGCTTCAGGAATAGTAAGCGTGTGACTCTACCCCTGTATCCCACAGCCAACCCCTCCTCCAGGCTCTTCACCTCTCTCTTCTTTGTCCAGCCAACTCAACCCTTGACACATCATCATTACTGTTCTTCTGAGTTGCTACAGATTGTGTGTATGTTAAGCAATGTTCTAATCTCAGTAACAAACTTAATTCCCTTCAACTGAGGAGGAAGAGGTTCAAGTAAATCGCACAAAGCCACACAGTGCCTGGGCTGGGATCTGAATCCAGGCCATTTGGTTCCTAGAGCCTGGCCTCCTACATCATTGCCTATTACTTCTGCAGGTATGCCTTTCCTTAGAATGCTCTCCTCTACCCAACTCTTTTAAGACTCAGCTTTTGCTGTTCTTCTAACCATTCCTGTGGGATTTTCTCCCCACTCACTTCTTCACGGCATTTAGCCCTGTCTGTCATGCTCCGATGGCTCTCGGTCTTTTAGTTCCATGGGTGATAGTCTTATCTCCCCCAAAGGAACCACACGCTCCCTGATACCAGAGCCATGTTCCATACTTCAGCCATAGCATCCAAAGAGGCTGGCATACAAAGTGCTCAGAAAAAAAATTTTTTTTTGAATTAATGACTATTTTTCATCAATTTGAAGATGCATGCTTTTGTTATGCAGAATATCTCTGAAATCAGTCATTCAATTCATGGTGTGTCAGAGTTAATTGGCAGGTTTCTTTTCTCTCCTAGCAGCTTCGTTGATTTGATAAAATACAGTAATTAAAAATCTTGACCTTGACCCTTCATTTGGTGCCTTGGTATTGTGAGAATTTACTCAGCATGGTGGAATGAAGAGGAAATGACCTAGCTCTTTTCTGACCACACAGTGCTGGAGCAGAAAGCTCTCTGATACTCTTCAACATAGACTCAGTAAAATGCCACTTATTAGACTATTCATGTGACTCCTGAAATAAAGAAAAAATATCTACAGGTAGAACATGATGGTAGGAGATTTGGGACTTTAAATATTCGAGGCCTGTGTTACAGACACGAAAAAGGGGAGCCTGCCACCTGCCAGAGAAAGCTTCTGAAGTACACAGATCACATCTTCTGCAATTTATTTTCTCTGCTGAAAAAAGGAGCTCATGCAGGAAACACTTTAAAACCAAATAAATACAACAGAGATGCCCGCAATTTCCTGCAAGTCTGATTAAAAATAGGAGCTCTGCAATCATGGAAGACCAGCGTCTGTCAGCGGCAAGGCCACGCCTGGGGAAGCGAACCTCTCTGGCAGCTCCAGAGAGCAGTGGAAGGTGGGTGTTCATACCAGCCTGTGAGGGGGGAAAAGGCTACACTCCAGAGGCTCCTCTGGGCAAAGTCTTTGGGTAGAGAAGAGCTTCCTATTCAGAAAATGTAGGTGTCAGAAATTACTTGAGTTCTCGCCTTATGACTTCCATACCCATGCCAGGCTTCCAGTTTTGCCCCGTGTTCTCCAGAATGAATTCTAACTCCCTGCACCCAAGAGGCAGACTGAAATCCCCCCACCCCGAAAAAGGGCTGCAGATAAACATCAGACTTTTCCTCTCCCCTCCTTCACCTTACCAAAAAGATCACAAACCAATGCAGATAGTAGCTGTGTTTCAAATATTTATGGCTGTCTTCCTCTTCTTCTTCTCCTTCTTCCTCTTATTCCTCCTCTTCTCCTCCCCTCCACCTCCCCTTTCCCCTCCTTCTCCTTCTCCTTCTTCTTTAATGCCTGAATTACAGGAACATGGATTGGATCTTCAAAGCAATACACAGGGTTTAAGCCAAGCAATTCCCATGCAAGTCTGTGGGAGGCACACAGCGAGAATCCTGTAATATCTCAGAGGATTTATTCCTTTGAAGGTCTTTTATAAGAAGCCTTTGCTAAGGGATTTGCAAAAACTCAAGATTATTTAGAGATAATGGCTGAGAAATGTTGCTGGAAGTGTAAAAGGCAGTCACATTACCACCAAAAGAATTCCTTATAAATAATGTCATTATGGCACGAAGAATACCAAATGCATTTAATCATTACCTTCTAATCGAAGGGCTCTGCCAAATTTGCTTCTTGTGCTGTGTTGGCTATTTTCTGTTTCGTGGGACTGTCAAATGTAGACAAAGAGTCGGTGAAGGAGTATGTTCATCACAAAGCTGGTGAGACAAAGTCTGGACCAGAGGCTTCGTGGTGGGAATCAGATATCACATCTCTTATGTCCCTCATGCCCCAACACTTGCCCCACTAACTCCCAGAGGGGCCCCGTAATCCACGGATTTTGGCCAGTGGAAGCCAAATGGTGGCACATTCAGGGATGCCAGGGCAAGATTCTCTTAAACAAAGCAAGGGCCAAATAATGCTTCCAGACTGAAACAGAATACTGTCTTTGAAGAGGTGTTTTCACTGAGAGAGAGAGAGAAAAAAAGTAACTCAGTCACATTCCACTTTTTTTTAAGATAAGGACTTTAGTGTCAAATAAACTTTTCTAGAATTCTTAAATAGGGCATGTATATACACAACTTGGCATATGAACTCTCTCATAAAGTGCTCAATTACCCAGGAAGTTGTGGCCCAAATCAACTGAACTGGTACTTTTTTTTAAAAACTGCTGTTATTTTACTTATTTATTTAAGTAATCCCTACACCCAACGTGGGGCTCGAACTCACGACCCTGAGATCAAGACTCACATGCGCAAAAAACTGAGCCGGCCAGGTCTCCCAGTTAATTCCATAATTAATTAAACAATGACTAAAATATTTTGCATTTAGAATTTTGCAAACATTCACTGAAAAGTTTTTATAAATGCATGACTCCTTATTTGTGCCTTATTCAGTACAGAAGGACCACCATTGATTCTTCTGGTAACTGGGGATTTTCTAGTTACTTAGCGTTATCTTTATGACCATCAGTTCCATTTCTACAGAATTAGAGACTTGGAAAGCCAGTTAATTCCAAGAAATGTCCTGGAAATTGTTTTAAGATTCATGATATGAGTTCTTAAGGTATCACTGCCTCTCAAAAAAAAAAAAAAAAAAAAAAAAGAGAGAGAGAGGGAGACAAGTTCCAGTTAATTAAAGATCCTGGTTAAATAGAAATTGAATGCTTAAAATTCCTCATTCTTCCAGTCACCCAATTCTTGTCCATACAAAACTACAGATGAAAATTCTACCTCAAGATATTCAAATTGATAGCATCCCCTTAACTGTGAAAGGGTGAAGTAAAAATGAAATCACTTAAATCGACCCATATGAAAATACAGCACCTCCTAGGTAATTGTTAGTGTGTGAAATGGCTGACCGCCCTCACAGTTGAAGCCAACGCTGAATGAAGATGATCTGTTGTTCCCCATTTTGCGAGGCCTATGATGTTGTCTGCGGAATGGAGACAAGATGGCTGCCTCACTGGCCTAGCAGGGGAGAGAGCTACATGCCAGAGCCAGAACACTCACGACTTGATATACCATGAGATGAACACAAATCTTTTAAGGGGCTTCATGTGGAGCTAGACAGGAGACCTCACTGTGTTCTCGGGCAATCGAGTATTAGTTACAGAGCAAATTCACTCAGGACTGTACACCAACGGGCTTCTCAGGGAAGTGGGAACATCAAACATGACAGTGAAGATTTAAAGGACCAATGTTTTCTAAAGTAACCATCTTCAATCCAGTCAGTGTGTAGGAAAAATATATATGTAACACCCCATTCTCGAAATTTCCATCTAAAGTCACCACTCTGGGTTCCCTGCCACTCCTCCACAGTCTGGCTTTGCCAAAGAAGGCTTAGTCTGCAGAGATGAGAAATAAGAAAAAACAAACCAAAAAAAACCACCAAAAACAAAAACAAAAAACAAAACACCAAAAAAACCTGAGGGAAATAAGCCGCCCTCTTATTTCTACTTTCCCTTTTTACTCAGAGCCCAGGAAAATTGAAAGCCAGGAGAGTTAAATATAGAGAAAATTCCGGGATTTCTCTGGCTATCTCCCCCATACTACCTATCTCATTTGGTTTCCTTCTTCTGTTTGACTTGAGTTTCAATAACGATAGAAGAGCCCCCATAATCTTTCCTCTTATATGGTGGCCATGATGGAATGTCACCCTTTGGGATCCAAAAGAATTTGGAATTCAAATGGAGTTGTTTTCAGAGAGAAAAGATAGGGGAGAAGACAGAAGATGCTAGGCTGAGCCTGTGAAATCATTCATATTTGTGTAGAACTTTCTGTTTTCAAAGCACATGGGAGCTCAAATGTGGGACGAACACACATGGAAGCTGAGGAGCCAATGAGGTAGACTATGCCCCTGGTCAGTCAATAATCTTTCTTTTCCAGATCCCCCCTGCATGGCCTGCTCTGTGCAAATGGAACTTGCCCTTTTAAATATTTTTCCTTTCCTTGATGTCACCATGTTTCTGGTTTGTATGAGGTTTTTTTAAATTACAGTGTATGGAGGTGTTTGTTTATTTATTTATTTATTTAGAGCAAAACAGTGTATGTGAGCGGCGGTAGGGGGGCTGGGGGGGCAGAGGGAGAGAGAAAATCTCAAGCAGACTCCGTGCTCAGCATGGAGCCGAACATAGGGCTCCATCTCATGACCCTGAGATCACGACCTGAGCCGAAATCCAGAGTCAGGCACTTAACTGACTGAGCCACCCAGGCACCCCTCAGTGTCTGGAGGTTTTTAATCTTTTTTTTTTTTTTTATTATTGTGATAACATGGACAAAACATAACATTTACCATTTTAAAGTCATACAATCCTGTGACTGTTAGCAATCCCAGTCACCCCTGTTCCCCCCAAGCACTGACAACCACTAGCCTACTTTCTGTCTCAATAGATTTGCCTGTTCACACGATATGTCACCTTGGTTGTGTCGGTGTCTGTCGTTCAGCACGTGTTCAAGTTTCATCCACACTGTAGCATGTAATCAGACACTCACCCCCCCCTTTTTTTGGTTGAATAATATTTCGTTGTATGGACGCACCACATTTTGTTTGTTTACATTTTTCTTTATGCAGTTGACGGACATTTGGGTTGTGCCCCCTTTTTGGCGATCATGAGTAATGCTGCTATAAACATTCATGTTCAAGTCCTGTGTGAACATTTGTTTCAATTCTCTTAGATATATACCTAGGGGTGGAATTGCTGGGTCATAGAGTAATTCTATGTTTAACTTTTCGGAGGAACTGCCAAACTCTTTTCCGGGCAGTTTTCCCATTGGTAACGTAGGGGAATTCCAATTACTTCCCCTTCTTCTCAACACTGGCTATTTCCCGTCTTTTTGATTGTTGCCATCCTAATGAGAAGTGAATCTCATTGTAGGTTTGATTTGCATTTACCTAATGACTAATGGCGTTTGTATGGTTTTGATTTTGTATTTTGAACGATCATTAGGTTTACAGAAGAATTTCAGACATAGTACACAGAGATTCCGTATGTATTTGGGCCCAATTCTGAACTTTCTATTCCGTCCCACTGGTCTATAGTATTTGCCCATCCATGTGTCCCACCACACTATTTTCATTAGGGAGCCTTACGTTACGTGTCGAAGTCTTCCAGCGCTAGTTCTCCTTTGTAGGTGTTCTTCAGTGGTCCCTAGTGATCCTTGCATCTTTGTTTCTCCACATGAACTTCAGTATCAACTTGTCTGTAAAATAGCTTCTTGGTATTTTTTTTAAAGTTGCATTGAATTTATAAATTAACTTCGGGGGAACATATCTTTTGAATGCTGTCATCCTAGCCAAGAACAGGGGATAGATTTCTAGCTGTTCAAGTCTGCTTTTGTGTCTTTCAGGACTGTTTCAAAATTGTCCTCTTATAGGTCTTGCCCACTTCTGGTTAAACGTATTACCAAGCGTTTCATCTTCGTTTCATCTTCATTTCATCTTCCTCCCTCCCTCCCTCCCTCCCTCCCTCCCTCCCTCCCCCCCTCCTTCCAAGAGGTTTGCCCTTATGTATTTTTAAAGTAAGCTCTACACCCATTTGTGGGGCTTGAACTCATGATCCCAAGGTCAAGAGTCACACGCTCTACCAATGGAGCCAGCCAGCCACCCCCTAAGCATTTAATCTTTATATCCTGCTACTTCACTGAATTCTTTTATTGTTTGGGTTGGCTTTATCATTGATTCTCTGGGTTTTTCAAAGAATACTATCACATCATCTTCAAATAGAGGTAGTTTTACTTCTTTTCCCAACCTATGCCTCTGATTGGTGTCTCTTGTCTAATCGCATTAGCTAACAAACACATTTAGTGTGGTGTTTGATTCTTGCCTTGTTCCCAATCTTATGAAAATACCTCCAGTATTCCCTCATTAAATGGAGTATTAGCTTTAGAACTATGGTATATATATTTTATCATGTTGAGAAGGTAGCCCTCAATTCCCATTTCTATGCGTGTTTTCATCATGAAACAGTGACAAACTTAGTCAAAGGCCTTCTTAGCATCTACAGAAATAGTGCATCCTTGAATTTATCCCACTTGGTCATATTACATCATTATATTTAATGTGGTCTTGAATTATGTTTGCTAATAATGTGTTTGTTCATTCCTTTAATTTTTCCCATGCCCCCATAAAGACTCCATTCAATAAATTTCCTTCAATCCCATCTATATTGGGATGTTTTTTGTTTGTTTAGAATTTCTGCTTTAACATTTATGAGTAATATTGGAATGCAGATTTTTCTTTGTATAGTCTTTATCTAGCTTATACATAATGATGTACTTGCTTCATAAAAGGAATTAGGAATTGCTTCTATCTTTTCAATGTTCTAGAATAATTTGTAGAACATTGCGACAATCTGGTCTTTGAAGATTTGGTAAAAATCACTTGTGAATCCAACTGGGCATGGTGACTTTTTTGGTGTGTGTTAAGTTTCTTACAAATGCTATTTCTTCCATAGAAACTAGTATAAACTTTTTAACTCCAATGACATCAAATTTGAGTATTCTCGGTTTCCTTAAGAAATTCTCTATTTCATCTAGGTTTTCAAATTTTATTGTATCAAGATTGTAGTTTCTAATCATTGTTTTTAATTTTTTCTGCTTCAATGGTTATATCACCCCTCTTCATTTTAATTTGTAGGTTTGTGTTCTTTCCCTTTTTTTAAGACTTGATTTATTTATTTGAGTGAGAGAGAGACAGCAAGCGAGTGAGTGCACAGAGGGAGAGGGAGAAGCAGAGTCCCCACAGGGCAGGGAGCCCGACATGGGGCTCAATCCCAGGACCCTTCTTGATCAAGTTAGTTAGTGGTCTATTTTGTGACTTTTTATATTTATTTATTTATTTTTTTAAAAGATTATTTATTTATTTGACAGAGAGAGAGCGAGGGAGAGAGAGCGGGAGAGAGCACAAGCAGGGGGAGGGGCAGCGGGAGAGGGAAAAGCAGGCCTGATCCCAGACTGATCCCAGGACCCTGGGATCATGACCGAGCTGAAGGCAGATGCTTAATGACTGAGCCCCCCAGGCGCCCCTGTTAACTTTTTTAATTGCAATTTTGATTTGTCAGTCAGATCTGTTTTTCTCTTCCTCAGGCATTTATCTCAGCCCTAGAGGTGTGGCCATTCCTTATATCTGCTATTCCTCTTTTCCTTAGAGTTCTCCTTACTTTTTGGCTAGCCAATTCCCCATTAACTCAATCTCTTTTTATAGATAATAATTCTTTTCTTAAAATTAGCTAGTTTTATTTATTATTAAAGGGTGTTCTATATGGTTACTTATTTATTTATTTATTTATTTATTTATTTAGTAAGTAAGTAAACTTTACCCCCAACATGGAGCTCAAACTCATTACCCTAAGCACAAGAGTCGCCTGCTCTACCAACTGAGCCAGCCAGGTGCCCCAGATAACAACTCTTTTTATGAAACTTTTCCCATTCAAATTGTTGTGTGGTTCTGTCTCTTGATTACACCCTGACAGGTCTGCCATCTCTTGGATTTGCTCCCTTCTCCACCCACTCAGCTACCAGCTTCCTACAGCCTTCTCAAGTCTAGATAAATGCAATACTCTTGTAATATCTCATTGATCTGCAAGTCTCTAGTTATGGCTCCTTCTAATCTGTGTTTTATGGTGATGTCAGATTACTCTAAAATGTTGTTAATCTAATCATGACATTCCCCAATTTTAAAGCCCTCAATGGGTATATGAGCCTAACTATGAAGTATAAATCCTAGTCATGGAGCACAAGGCTTTCTATGCTCTAGCCCCTTCTCATCTCTTGCGAACCAAACTTTCGCTCTTGTCCCTTTTCTTTCTCCCTTCCTTTTGCATTTTAGGCTCAATGGGCATTCTGGAGTTCCCTGAACAATTGGGTTATTTCTCTCTCTTTTTTCCAACCATTGTTAGATTGCTCCCTCTGCACAGAATTCTGCCTCTGACTCCTATCTATTTGGTGAACACACCCATTGTTTCTCAAGAATCAATTCAAGGATTCACTGATTTAGTCTTCCTTCATCTCCCAGAATGACAAATTTCCTCAAAGATAGGAGCAATGTCTCATTTGTCTTGAATTTCTAAGTTCTTCCCTACAGTAGGCAATAAATAAACATATATTGAATGTTGAATGAATGGATGAATTTTTATAAGTGTAATTAGTCTTGGTACAACACTGTGAGGCTTAGGTACTTTCTAAGAAATAGCTAAGGACACAAGAGGGCATTGTTATTCCAAGACATTTTCTCTTCTCCAGGAGGTGACATGATGAGAGTGTAGAGTTTCAAGTTTTGGGGCCAGTTCCTGGCTCCTCTACATTCTAAGTTGGGTGTTCTTCTGTAAGCCACCCTGGGAATGATACTTTGATGTCACAATTACCTGTATGATGTGGGATCCAACAAGAAACAAAAGGTGCACTCAGCTTGGATTGTGAAGACAATTACTAGAGGCTTTACACAGGTTTAAGGAGGATTAAGGAAACCAACAGGGAGTGTTGGGGCACGTAGCAATTAGCAACAGTGAGAAGCCATTACCACCTAGTCCTAAAGGGGCAAGTGGAGAAGACCATTCCTAGAGCCTGATGAGAAGTGGAGCTCTAAAGCTATAGAGCTTCCTGACGAGAAGTGGAGACGTAAAGATGCCATTAGTGCCAGAACACAGCGCACTTCAGAAGCAGAGCAGGGGAACAATCCTCTTCCCTCTCTCTTTTTCCTCTATCCTCCAAGCTCTTGCTGCTGCTTTCCCTTGGTTGAACCCAAGTAGGAGCTAGATCCAAAGACACCTGGGTGATGCAGTCTGGAGAGTCAGCCCCCAACTTCCTCCAAGCACAAAGCAGGGTGGAGAAAGGCAGAGAACATCTGGGAGAGTGCAAGGGAAGAAAACCCAGCAAAGCACTTCATTTACTTTGTGTCGGCGGGGGGTGCAAAATACATACGAAAGTGATATATGACTTAGAAATTTAATGCAAAAAAGAATGTTTCCCAAATTCAACATTGTCAGAACTACTAAATTATCAACAGTTTATTTTCTTCTAGAAGGGAGGCTTGGGACAAGTGTGGGAACTCTGGTTATTTGTGCCTGGTCTGTGCTTGGATAGCTCTCCTATGTGGAGCCGGTGTTGATGAGGCCAAATGAAGACATCTGGTCACATGAGCACAACGTTACATGGACACAGGCTACGGTCCAGGCTTTGGCTGGTGTCCTGCCATTAGGAGGAGGACCGTGCGCATCCATTACCACTACTCCCCAAATAGTTTGTAGCACTGTGTGTCCTACTGTAGGTTTATGTCAGAGGTGAGATACTCAGACATTGGAAACAATTTTTACACAATGCTTTTAAAAGCATATAAGCCATTCCTAGTAATTATCCAAAAATCACCCAACCACCCAATATGATACTTCCTGTGATAAATGCAAAGAACGATGCCTCAAGAGGGTGTCACAGTGCAATCCAGGATAGGATTTGGGGAACACTCCAACAAACTCCCTCCAAAAAGAATTTATGCCACTCACTGTCCCCACATTCCAGTGTGAGAACCCCCATGTTTCTTGCATTAGCAAACCTCCTATGGGTTATTTGCAATTGCTTCAGAAGTTCCCTTCTAAAATATACACAAGGTATTTAGGATTGGTGACAAATTTGCATGTATCCCCATAATTTCATTTGTCGGACTGACCAGATCACTTGTTCATTCATTCAACAAGCATTTGCTGAGAAGTTACTATGTGCCAGTCACTATACCAGATGTGTTTATACAAATCAAGAAGTGCGCAGTGGCGTAGGTTATTTTGGGGTGAGAGATGGGTGGAAAGAGATCACAAAATGTCCAGAGCTAGGGGTCTTATCAGAGAGGACACATGTGTGCCTCACCCGCCTAAATGAAAGGAGTAAAGGGAGTGAAAGGAGAAAGCTAAGCGATTGGGGCACAGAGGAATCATGCGAGCTGGCTTTGGTGAAGAGACATGTCTGAGGATATCGTGTACTTCAAGATGCTCACAATTATGTGAACACTTACTACGTGCCCAACAGAGTGTTAATATGCTAGTAATTTCTTTATCTTTCATTCTTCCCTTACATGGTGGGCGTTGGGCATTGTGATACCCATTCTTTCGATGGTAAAATTGAGATGCAGAAAGAATATGGTTTCCCCACACGGAAGCCGCCAGTATATGGTAGAGTCAGGAATCAAATTCGATTCCATCTCCAGAGTCCACGCTCTTTCCACTCAGTAACGTCAGCATCCTGTGGGGCTGAATTAGTAAAACTTCTTCTCCCTCACCTAAAATTTGGCCATTTTCAAAAGCTGCTTTGACTTGAGCGGTCTCTTGAAAAGAGCAAATGCTAAAGGGGATCTCGCATCCTTATAGAAAGCTCTTCACAGTTTTGCCCTCATCAGTTTTGTTTTCTGAGGAAAACCTAAGACGACACACAGATTACTCAACAAATGTGTGGTAAATGAACAGCACCATAATGAAGCAGTTGGAAGTCACACAACACTTTGTAACACATAAAACACAAGAAATGTCTCAATTCCTCCCTAGGACTCATTTCCCATTAAATCCCACTTTTCCACTTGTTGAACTGCAGACCCTCCCAGTATCAACAAGGATGAGGCAGTATTTCCTCGTCAGACCGATGCTGCAGAGAAGTGGACCGTAACAAATTGGGGCTGGACCAAACAAAAGCCCAATCAATGAGTAACTTTGCTCAATGACCTTCTGGCTTTCTTGGCTTGGCACCTCCCATACAGGGCAGAGAAGATGACCAAAGAGCTTCAGGAAGTTGTGTCCCCTTTCTTGGAATTTGTCGATGGAATTGGTTTCCACGAATGACCTGTTCTTTCTCTTAATTGCATACCAGCAGGCTCGGAACCAGGCAGTTTCAAGGAATGGGTGGGCTGCCAGATAATGTTTGTTCCTTCAACGGGCTTAATGAAAACCACCAGGACCCTGCCTGCCCAGACCACAACAGGAGATGAACAAAAGCCTAGGTCAGTTGCTTCTGAGATGTGGTTGCTCCAAAAAACCCACTATCTGTTCCCACACACGGCTGATGTAATTCAGTAGCAAGCGTCCACTCACTGTGAAAGTACTGGAAACAAAGAGAACACAATCCTCCCTCTCCCCACGTTAGCAGAGCCTGAAAAAGCCTCCAAATCAGGAAGCCTCCAAATCATGTACTCCCCAGGGTTGGCTGAAACCATTGCTCTTTCTACCCTGTGGAAAGCTGCAAATAAATCTAGGGCTACCATCTTATCTCCACCTGTGTATTTCTACCTACAATGCATCTTGGTGAACATATTTTGGTTCTTGCTTGATTGAAGGTGGGAAAAAGAAGGAACCCAGTGCATTCCTACTTTCCTTGCTTGTCTTCTGTCTACATCACCATGGCTTCCAGTGAAAGCCAAGTCTCATCTTTGTCTCTAGTTCCCACTGGACATGCCCACTATGGTCCCAGCTTCTGTAAGTAACCTTGGCTGCGGGGCTCCAAGGTCACTACCTACCCCTTTCCCTTTCCAGCCCTAGGGGTGACCCTGGCTCCTGATGTTGCTAATCTCTGGGTTCCCTCAGCATCTCATTTGGCTCCTCCATTGCTCCATCACCTATATAACCAATTCACCAAATAAATCCACTCTTCTGTCAACCCTTGAAGCTGTTCCTGTTTTTCTAATTAGACCTTGATTGCCACATGTGTGTTCTTCCCTTTACTGTGAGGGTGGTACCCAGACGGCAAGACAGCAAACGCAATCTCAAGTCCCGTACTTCCAAAGCCAATACTTGTCCCGCTCCACCTTTCTGCTGGCTAGACTGTGGGTTCACATCAAGGGGATGAGAAATTGGAATTGCACTTAGGGGCTCACAGAGAGTCTCCGGTGAGCATATGAGTCTCTCAGACATGTTGTGACATCCTGAGTTTCTCGTGTCTAAGCAGCCAGCTTTTGGCCAGGAGGGAGGTGATGCCATTCTGGAATGAGGATATATGGCTCTGTTCACCTCTGAGACCTGGGGTAATGGAAATGGTTTGATATAGTAGAAAATGCTCTAGAAATAAAACTTACTTTCAGACACGTGTCAGTCAGGACACCTCACTGCAACAAGAGATAGAAACCTAATCAAATTAATTTAAGCAACAACAAAAAATTATTGGCTCACACGACCGGAAAGCACAGAGGTCACATGAGCTTTAGACACGGCTGGGCCCCAGGATTCAAATAATGTTTCTGGAATCTGCTCTCTTCGCTCCTCTCATCTGCTTTGCTTTGCTTTGCTTTGGTTTCTGCCTCCAACGGCTCCCAGTTGCATGGGATTTTAATGCCCTGGGCCTCAGGAGAGACACTGTCTCTCTCTCCGTGTCACTATGAGTGCTCAAGAGAGGACTCTGGTTGGTCCTGCTTGGATCTTTACCCACCCCCGGAACTATCATTCCATCCCCGGCAACCAGAGGCTCTGGGAGCATGCCACTCTCCAGCCACCTGTAGCCAGGGAGGCAGAGTCCCAGGCAAGCGACCACAGCCAGCAGGATGCCGTGAGGCAGTCCGGCGCCGAGGGAGACGTATCTGAAATAGGAAGGTGGGCGTGGAGGTCTAACCCCAACACCGATTCCCTCTGAGAGTGCAGGCACAGTGTTCTAGCTCTCATCCTTGGGCTCCTCATTGGTCAAATGAGCAGACTAGGTTTAGAACGGTAATTTGTAAGCATTTTTAACCCCCAGACTCTCTAAGTGAAGTGTCATGCAAAACACACAGAACCTTAGCGAAGCTAGCTGGAGAGGTGATGGGGGGGCCCGGGGCCCCACCTGCTCTTCTCCTCCTTCCACCCCATGATGGGCCCCTCGGAACACCGTGTGAGAAACCATGAGGGAGCTGATCTCCAAGGCCTCTTCCAGGTTGAACTTTGGGGAATTCTATGTAGATTGTCCAACCCTCTTTAATCTAATTTTTCTCACTTTCCCTCTATTTATTTTTTGGCTAAAATCATGGACATTGGCTAGGTATGAGAGGCCACTTAGGAAAAATAATCATTTATTTAAATGCCCAGCCAATTTACTTTGGCCTATTTGGAGCTTGTTTTTCCTGACGGAGAGGGAATAAATTTCTAAAACCCACTTTTAAGTTCGGGCTAGAAAAGGTGAGTGTACAAGTGAGGAAAAGCGGGCCATGGAGGTTGCCAAAGCAGAGCGGGGCCGGAAGCAGTAAATCCAAACCTCCCCCGTCCCTCCGAGGTGCGCCCTGCTGGGCACCCGGGGCCGAGAGCACTCTTTGGAACGGATGACAGAGGAGGGTGTTGTGGGTTTTGGCTTCACCGCTTGTGAAAACTTGCTTTGGGGGAGACACCTTCAGCTCCAATAGGAGTGTCCTTTATTGAAACAGAGTATCAAGCAAGGGGAAGGAGCAAGGCAGGGACGTGGCCTTCCTCCAGCCAGGAGGCAAGGTGGGAGGAGGGGCCCTTTGATCCAGGCAGCACCAGGGGTGAGAAATTGGTGCCAGGCATTTCAGAGGAGGAGGCTGGGACCTTCACTGCTCTTTTCCTGGTGACTGTTTATTCGGAAAATACCTAAAGAGAGGCTAGAGGTCAGACACCCTTTGGGCATGTGGAGGTCCATAAGTGGTGGTCTTCTCGCCAGGGACCTCGGAATGGAGAGAGGCAGGCGAGTGAACGGGCGACACTGCATGGAATGCCAGCATCCAGCTGTTGTCTGCGGGCTGGCCAGAGCCGGGCCCTGACGCGATGGGTCTGGGTCGGCGTCATACCAGCCGTTAAACATTCTAACGATCACCCCTGCTTTGTGACGTGTGAGAAGGCAAACCAGACAGATGTGTCGACTCCCCGCGGGAACGCAGTGTGGGAAGGAGAGCCCTGGCGGAGTCGAAGACAGCTTTAGGAGGGTGGTGGCACTTGGTGCGTGGGAAGAGAGAAGGGAAGGGGGTATTCTAGAAGGCAAGGGGAGTGTGACCACGCTCCGAGGCCGGATGTGCCTGCAGAGGTTGGGAAGAAGAGCACACGCTGCCATGAGCCGGGCACAGTGGATGGGGAGCGACTAGTGACCAGGCCAGAGAGGACAGGGTGGGTCTACAGGTGCTGCTTACAAGTCTGGTCTTGATCGTGCTGCACTTGGGAGCCAGTGACTTGGAGCAGTGCAGTGACATGCACAGGCCAGCGCTTGAGAAGATTCTCGAGTCCCCCCAGGGTGGAGCCCAGCCCAAATCACTCGTGCCCTAGCAGCCAACAACCTGCAATGTTCTGTTTCATAAGAGGCGACGTTTGCTGAGCACTTACTCGACTCCAAGCCCCTGAAAAATACTTCCTCTTGCATAACCCTCAGCACACTCTGGGCTCCACTGACCCCAAGTTACAGATGAGAAGCCTGAGACTTGCAGAAGCCGTCCCTGGCCCAGTGGGAGGCAGTGTGGGGAGCAGGAAGGAGAAGAGGGACTGGGACGCTCTTAGCCAGGAAAGGAACATTCAGGGAGAGACCATGGCACGCCAGCGCTTTGCATGGAATTCTGACAAAGCAGTTGTGCCTCAGCGGACGGCAGCTCCGTTCTACCCGCTGCTCAAGGCCAAAAACCTTGGAGACATCCTCTCTTTCTTGCACGGCATATCCAGTCCATCAGGAGATCACGTTAGTGCTCTTCCTTCAAAATCTATCCAGAATGCAGCCACTTCTCTCCCTTCACTGAGGCCAGCCTGGCCCAGCCCATCATCTCTCCCAGATCCCGCCCACTGCAGACTGTCCTCCATTCGGCAGCCCGGGGGATTAATTCAGAATCCAGGTTGGATCTGCTTAAAATCATGCAGCGGCTCCCATGTCACTAAGGTCAACACCCTGCCATTTGTTTCTAGCCACCAACCCAATCCCACCCTCCCATTACCCCTCAACCCCCTGACTTCTCCCCTCATCGCTCACTCTACTCTTACCAGTCGGGCTGCCTTCCTCTTCCTCAAACTCACCACGCATGCTCCTGCCTCAAGGCCTTTGCTCTAGCCGTGCCCTCTGCCTGGAACACTCTTCCTGCAGATATCCCTTCATCTAGGTCTCTTATCTTCAGGTCTCTGCTCTTGAACATTGCACTGACTACCCTATTGAATTCTGTGACCTGATACTCCATTGTGCGGTCAGTCTGTACACCTTGACCTGAGTTATGCCTTTTCCTCATAGTGATGACCACTTTCTATCAGAGTATCTATTTCCTTATCCTGTTTATTGTTCATCTTTTCTTGCTAGAATTAAGCTCCGTGAGGGCAGATATCCTTGTCCATTTCACTGACAAATTCCAAGGAGTCAGATTAGTGCCAGACATTTAATAGGTGCTCGACAAATCCGTACTAAGTGGCAGGGGCAGGGATTCGGCCGAGTCTTCAAGTCAGTGGTGGAGCCAGTGTGTGGACTCAGGTCTGCTCAGTGGCAGGTCCCGGGCTCCTGCTGCCACACGTGAGTGGGAATGAGAAGCCAACGGAAGCCTTCACGGAGAACGGCTCAGTGGGCAGCACTGGAGACAGATTTTCCACAAGTCATGCTGACGCGGGGCAGCACGGGAGATGCTGTAGAAGAAAGCGAGCTTTTCTTGCTCCATTTTGTGGCTGCAGTTTTAAAAAAATAAACGAATAAATGGCTGAGAAGACATCCTGCGTATGTTTGCACACGTGTGTGTGTGTGTGTGTGTGTGTGTGTGTGTGTAGGCATTGGCCTTCATCCTAGAGCCTTACCTCACTCAGCAGGCATTTAACAAAGGCAGCATTATTGAATACCAACTAATTATCTGGCAACAGAGGGAGAGATGGAGAGATTCGTGGGGACAGCGCACCTGACAGCATGGAACAGTCATTCACAGGTGTCTTTCAGAAGGGGGACTAGTCCACAAGGGCTGCTTTCGGAGCGCCCTGTGGAAACCCTTTCTTTCCTGTAAGGTCGCAGACTGGAGAGGCGAGGCCGAATTAGCAAGAAGGAGCCTCAGAAGTCTGCAGCGTTGCTTGGATGCCCCTGGAATGGCCGCCCCGGACCCAGTCCCGCCACCGCCACCTGCTGTCACGGGTTGGCACCAGGAATCGCTTAGTGGTCACTCAGTGCTCCAGGTTAACACTGTGCCTTCAGTGGTGAATCCTGAGGACTGCTCCCAAGGTGGGAGGGAAGGTCGCTGCCACCATGATCCTATGGAGAAAGAAGGCTGGGTGGGGAGGAGGCAGGCACCCATCCGGGGAAACTGAGGACAGTCCGCACTCCGAGTGCCGTCCTTCACGCAGCCGAATGCTCGCGCTAGATGTGCAGACTTGGGTGTGTGCCCGGGCAGGGAGGTTTTGCTGAAATGCCTGGGCTCTGTGGAACGCTTTGTTCAGAAGTAAAGCACACCTTCCAGCTGCAGTGACGCATTAGCTGAGCAAGGCCACAGGCACTCTCAGCCATCGAAAGAGATAAGGAGTTTCCTCCTGCTTCCTCCCGAATCACAGGCAGCGGTGTGCTGGATAAGCTGCTGCTACAACAGAAACTAAATCTATTTTGCATAGAAATCAAATGATTACCCCCCCCCCCAAAAAAAACAACTTTGCAAACTACTGAAGACACCAGGGACAATATCAAAATGTGGTCTTTGGAGAAATGTATTTTCTTTTAAAATGGCTGATTTTACAAAGTAGTTTCTTCCACAGAAGAAACATCCAAATGTCTCTGCTCCCCCCCCCCCCCGCCACTTGTCTTGGTGTGCAAAAAAGCACAGTGGTTCATTAAGTCCTAACCCTGTTTTAGTCTCCACACTTGACAAATGTCATCTGTGACATACTGGACATACTGTTCCACCTGACACTTGTAGGCTCCGTGTCTTAAACATCTCTGATAAGATACCCTCCTGGTCTTGCTGTTGCTTTTCCAAATCTCCTCATTGAAAATGCTGCTCCTCTCTGCTCTCTGTCTACAGTGATTTGGGACATCGTCTATGCCAGCAGTTCTCAGGCTTCAGCTTGTGTCCGAATTCCCTGTGGGGCTGGTTAAATACAGTTCTCCCCCGGCCCCACCCCTGGGATTTCTGATTCCAGAGAGCTGGGTGGGGCTCCAAAATGTGCATTTCTGACAAGTTCGCAGGTGGTGCTGATGCTGCCGGCTCTGCGATCACATGCTTGGAGAACCTGTGTTCTGTGCTTTCTACTTTGATTGCTCTTTGAAGACAAAACAAACAACAGTTGTTTTTGAACTGAACCCACGTGGAGTTAGCAAAGTTGGCGCAGCTGTGAGGCCAAAGAGCCGGCAGAGGATGGGCTGGGAAGTGAGGGCTGGGCCTGCAAGTGAAGGTAGGTGTAGTAGTTCATGTTCGTCGTGGGTCCTTGAAAGATCCTTCTCCACAGAGGGAGAACCCAAACAGCGCAATGATCACTATCAGTTTGGATGTTTTCAGTTGTAAGGAACAACAACAACAAAAAATAGGGGGCATTTATTGGCTTTTATACATGAAAAGCCTAAAGATGGCCGATTTCAGGCATGGCTTGATCCAGAAGCTCAAATGAGTTTTTCTCTATACCGCTGTCCTCTGCTTCCTCTCTATGTGCTCTATTCTCAAACGGATTCCTCAATCCTGGTGATGAAATGAACGAGAGCCAGTCCCACCGGCTGGTCAAACTCTCGGGGAAGCGTGCTGTCCCAGTGGCTTGGGAAATAGCCCACAGGGGTCACCCCCTCCCTGTATTCCAGAATACAGAAGAAGTTGGGCAAGGCGTGGACCGATCCACAATATATGAACCAAAGTGGCCATTACCACTTGAGCACTGAGAAAAGTTTGTGACGATTTAAAAATAGCACAGTCCTATGTTTATTATCAAAGCTTCCTGTTATGCAAACCCACCTCTATTCAACTGAGAAAATGACACCTTTTACCTTGGGAACTGTCACTTCACTTTTATCTCCTTTGCCACCATCAAGCGTGAAGCGGTGGGCTTGATGGTGGAAACCTGTCATTTTAATGGGAGAATATGCCAGAGGGAGTGGCATAGGCAAGGCAAAACCGTAGCCATCATTCTCCCCCAGATCTACAATAACTTAAAAAAAAAAAAATCCTTCGGCTGAAAAGCACCTGCCTAGCTGCAGAGTCGAATAGGAGGCTCTGAGGGGACATAATGCTATTCTAAGTGCTATTTTCAGTCTCGTGGAGTTTTCATTTAGTTCTTCATGTAATAGGCACATGTACAAAAGCAATTAAACTAGAACAAAGCGGAAAATAACAGCAGGCGACTTGCTGCCTTCAGTTACAGTGCTCCCAATCTGGAACACTGTCAGTCACCGGTGGGACCCGCAGAATTAAATGAGTTGAGGGGAAAAAAAAAAAAAATTTTTTTTTTTTTTTTTTTTGGCTGAGTCAGCATCCAAATATAGGAATACTTCTGAAGGACTGCAGGTTTCTCAGAGGGCTAAGCTGGAGGCAAGGAGTAGATTGATTTTTAAAAGTCTATCCAGGAACAAAGAATTATTGCAAAATGTGCTAGTTTCCTGAGTTGGGGTCTGGAAAAACCATTTCTGGGCCCTGGAATCTTGCCTCCCTATTGGAGACCCTGGGCTTTGTCTTTATTTCATTTTGCTATGCCATTCTAATCATCATGTTCCCAGGATGATAGTTATTAAGGATGGGTGGGAGTCATGTTTTCCTTGAGTTAGGTTATAGTTCATGGGAACCCAAACTCACTCACGTATTAAGGGGTGTCTTAGAAAGACACTGAGGCTAACAGGACCAGAGGGAGAGAAACTGCTGAATTCAGACACTGGCTACTGTCAACACCCACTTGTAGGCTCTCTCTCCCACCAACTCTCTTTACTCCAACCCCGCCCACTGAAAACAGATCCCCACAGATGATGGGTGATGGCCACCAAAGGCTTCTAATTTATGTCCTCCAATATCTGTGACCTAAAAGGTAAGACACTTCGTCTCTCTGCTTGAGAACAAACTCCACAGGGAAAGGAGTCCACAGAGGAGATGAGAGAGGGGTGCCCTGTGAGAAGGAGAGCACCCCCAGAGGGCCAGATCCCAGAAAGCAGAGCGGGAAGGGACTCTGAGGAGAAGGCAATGGTTCCAAAGGTCAAATGTCACAGAGCGATCAAGTAGAAAGGGCAGGAGGAGTTCCTGATGAGGTTTGTGACACACAGAAGTCAATGTCACATTCGTCGGGGCACATACCCTGTGGAGGTGTAAACATTAATATCACAGTCCTTCTCCTGAATTTCAGTGCCCTGAAATTCATTACTGCAGGTGACTGCCGATACATTTATGACTCCATGTGAAGGTGGGTCACATGGCTAAAAGTTATTAATCAACATAAATACAAAATTTGATACAGGACCCAGAAACAACAGTGAAATAAATCCCAGAGAAGAACCATGATGGGCCTGGCTTGGGTCACAGCCCCACCCCCCCTTCTGTCATCACTGGGAAGAGATGATGAAGTACAACAGTTGGCCAGGCTGAGTCACGTCCTGCAGGTTCCAGTGGGCAAGGGGCTGCGTGCTACCCCCGGCAGCCCCACTGGGATTACATAATTGGATCCGGGGAGAAGTTGCTTCCCAAGCAAGAGTGGGAAGCACGGTGTGCGTAGGACCAACAAGAATGGTTCCAGGAGCACAGTGAAGCATAACCACACACCCAACCATCCAGTAATGACTATTACTTATTCATAGCCTCATTTCTGTTGCAGCAACTACGCGTCTTGCCTGTGTTTGGTCTCGGGTGTGCAAAGGGAAGTGAGACAAGGCTGTAATGCTGCAGAGGATGGACATGTGAGGACGAATCAGGTCCTATGGGCTGAGTGCTGGTGGGGCAGAATTTGTAAAGTGGTGTAGAGAAGAGGGGAAAGGGATGAATTCAGCTGCGGATGGTGGATCGGGATGAGCTTTATGGGGAATCCAAGTTTAGAGGAGGGTTTTGAAGGGGGCGTAGGAGGTTCCCAGTGGGGCAAGATGGATTCCCGAAGAAGTCTCCCCAACTTAACTGACCACTAAGCCCAATTTTATTGGGGAATATTATAGGTTTGCGTGACATAGGACAAGACTTGGTACATACGGAGCTAGTTTCAAATTCGGAATTTGAAATACAGAAACTAAAACTTGGAGAAATCACTTTGACCAAAATAACCCAGCCAGAGCGTGGCAGGGCTAGGGTTAGCACCCAGGCCTCTGCCTATCTGGAAGGGGTCCTTCCATTCGACCGCATAAAATCCTGAATATCAGGGGTCAGGAAGAAGGCTGGGCCTCGACCTGGTTTTCGGTAGCCGGGTGTGGAGCGCCAGATCCAACCACAGTTGTGTGCCCGGACATTACCGGCTCCGCAGCCTTGACCATGTCTAAGCAGCAAGGGCTCCCCGGGCCTTGAAAATTCATGAGCAACTTGTTCGAACAAACCCGTTTCAGAAAAGCTCAACCGGCCCCCGCAGACCTGTGAGTGCCCCTCCATGCTCCAACCAGTAACGTTTTACCCCAGGATATTTCCTTGTCCGAGCGGTGGCCCACCGTAAAGGCCGGGCCCGCGCTCTCCATAGTTCTAGAACACCACACGCCGGGCCCAGCGGCCCTGTGCTACTCACATGAACCGGTGGGGCCCGCGGGCACAGCTGAGAGCCGAGCGCTGGCGAGAGGCCTGCCTGGAAGCGGCTGCGGCGTGTTCCCGTGGAAGGCTGCGCGGGAGAGCCGGGGGCCCCAGCAGGGCTCAGGGGCCGGGCCTGCCCGACGGGCGAGCGGTGCGGTCTGAGGGCAGCAGCTGGAAGGGCGGCGGCGGCAGCACGAGCCACGCCGGCAGAGCAGATGCCGGCAGCGCGCCGTCCCCTCTCTGGCGCCTGCGCGCTGCAGGCCCCGGGCCCCACGGGCTTCCCGCCCCACCAGACGCGGCAAGAGGGCAGCAGGTGCGCCCCATCAGTGAGGAATGGCCTCCGCTGTGGGAACGTGGCCCGAGCGAGAGCGCGGGAGTTTCACAGGCAGCCTCTTTCAAGACTAGAGGCTATCAGGGTAGCGAGAGACGGACAGAGACACAGCACCCCGCGTTCGCGGGCGACTGGCGAGAGGGAGCGGATGCCTCGGCAAAGTCTCAGTGTGCTGTCCTGTCATTCCAGGGGAAAGATCGCTACTGACAGTGGTCAAGAGCCGGGGGAAAACTGTCAAAAGCACAGTAAACCAGCCGCGTAAGCTGTGAAATGAAGCACCACTCTCCGCAGTGGGGTAAAAATTCCAAATTGTCATCACAATAGAAAATAAAAAACAAAGCCTAGGAGTGCCACCTCACGAGAGACCTTCCCTGCTCGAGCCCAGGTCTCCGCCAGCCTTGCCTGCTCCCTGCGTCTGACAACACATTCGCTTTTCATGCTGCAGTTGTGTCCTCGGCCTGCAACAGGTCAGAGAACAGAGTCCCTGAGAGGGACCGGGCCCTCTAGTAAGACTTGCTGGGTTATTTTGTGTGGTTTTAGAGGAAGACTCTCCACGACAGGAATCCTGGCTCTGCCATTAACTGGGTTGTGTGACCTTGGGCAGGTTATTTAACCTCTGTGAAACACAACTCGAGAATCTCAGAAAATGATTGCATGGGACACTAGGATGTGCTGACTGCAGCCCTGGAGCACAGCAGGTGCTCACAATGGTCGCTGTTAATGTTGTTTTTATTATTAAAACACAATCCTTGCCTTTGAACAGCTCACAGCCTAATGGGAAAAGCAGACCTAGGTGTGACTCATGCAGGGTATAACAGAACAGTTGTGTAAGTGTAGGTTGTGGTTATTTCTAGGTTTAGGATCGCTTTTGTATAATCTGTTCCCTCTTGTGGTTTCTGTCCAGCTCGACAGTGACAGCATTTGCAAAAATTCCAGGGAAAAAGCACAGATTCTCATCAGGCTGGGAAAGTGTTCTGGATTTCAGAACCCATCAATATCTTTGTCTAATATGGAAGGGCAGGAGAGACCTAGTGATGCCAGCAGCTTTAGGCAGCTTGGATCTCAAGTTTGTACCAGGGGAGCTTTTAAAATTCTAGCGCCCATTCAACCAAGATGCCAAGACAGTTCAAAGGATAAAGGATAGTCTCTTCAATAAATAGTGCTGTAACAATTAGATATCCATATGCAAAACCCCACACCAGACACAAAAAATGAACTCAAATGGATCACAGACCTAAATTTAAGAGATAAAACTGTGATATTTCTAGGAGAAAACATAGGAGAAAGGCTTCATGACCTGAGATGGCCAAAAAATTTTTTAGATATAAAAAAATATAATGCATAAGATGAAAAATTGGTATTTTGTCCTTCATCAAAATTAAAATACGGATGAAAAGACTGGGAGGTGATATTTCCAGATTATATATCTGAATAAAGGCCTGTTTCTAGAATACATATAGAACTCTTACAAATCAACAGAAGACAATCAATCCGATGAAAAAAAGGGCAAAAAATTTGCTTAGATATTTCATCAAAGAAGATCTATAAATGGCTAATAAGCACTTGAAAAGATATTCAATATTATTAGTCATCAGGGAAACACAAGATAACAAAAACACCGACAGCACTAACTGATGGTAAAGATGTAGAGAAGATGGAACTCTCAATCCTTGGTATTGGGAATGTAAAATGGTACACATTGGAATGTAGTTTGGTAGTTTCTTAAAAAATTAAACATAAACCTCTCATATGATCCAAGAATTCTGCTATGTGTATTTGTAGAAATATACCTAAGAGACATGTAAACATGTTTCCACACAAAGGCATGTAAGCAAATGTTCATAGCAGCATTATTCCTAATAGCCCCAAACTGTAAACAACACAAATGCCTGTCAACTGCAGAAGAAATAAACTGTGGTATATCCATACTGTTCATCAATAAAAAAAGAACACACTGTAACATGAATGAGCCTCAACACTATTAAGAAATGTAAAAGAACCCAGACGCAGAAGACTACATATGGTCTGATTCTGTTTAGACAGGTGTCCACAAAAGATAAATTGATAGAGACAGAAAGTAGAATAGTGGCTATTTGGGTCCAGAGGTAGGAGCAGAGACTGACTGAAAACTGGTAGGAGGGAACTTTTGGGAATGATGGAAATGTTCTAAAACTGGATCGTGGTGATGGCTGCACAATTCAGTAAGTATATTTTTTAAGTAATTGAATTTATAAACAATTAGAATGGGTAAATTTCATGCTATGTAATTTAGACCTCAATAAAGCTGGTTTAAAAATCACAGTGTTTAAACTTCCCTCCAGATCCATTACCTCAGAATCCTTTGGGGCTGGGACCCAGGCACCGGTATTTTTTAAAAGCTCGTCAGGGTATTCCAATGGGCAGTGAGTGAGAACCGCTGAGGTAGAGGAAAAAGCATGGATTTGTTTTGCTTCTCCATAACTCACCAGCTGTGTGACTTAGCACATATTATTTAATCTCTTCAAACATTATCTTCCTTGTTTGCGAAATGGAGAAATAACATCTACCTTGTCAAGTTTCTTTTGAGGCCAAGATGAGATGATGAATGTAAAAGATTGCAGAATAATGTCAAGAGGGACAATTGTTACATCTTGTGTATTCTCTGGTATTAGCTCTCTAGAGATGACAGACATATGATGTGAGCTGAAGACCTGGAAGTCAGCCACAGGTTTGGCAAGAGACTCTGAGTACCATACATCCTTGTATCAGGATGCCCTCTGAGGCTAAGCTCCAGGGTATAGATGGCTACTCTGACTATGCTAATTTGTGATAATTTAAGAGTCTCCCAAAGAGCACATCAATGAGACCAGGCTTCCAACACTAACAGACCAAACAATCCAAAAGTTTTTTTAGATTAAAAATACGTAGATGTCATTAATAATTCAGGAGAGTTTTGTAACTGGAAATAGGGTCAGAGAGTTGAGTTCCTGATGCATCAAAATTTTTAGCCTATGAAGATATTCAGGTTATATCAATTAGGGTGTGTTCAGCTGCAAGTAACAGAGTATTTGATTTATAATGCCTTAAATCATGATTATTTTTTCATTTAGCAGATAGTCTGGAAGTAAGTAATCCAAGTTTGCTTTGGAAATTCAGTGGTGTCCTTAAGGACCAAGGCACTTCACATTCTTGAACTCTGTCATTCATCCCCACCCATTGTGTTGGCAACTACTCTCCTCAGGGTCAGAAAATGGCGGCCAGATCTCCCAACCACTCATTCTCACATCTCACATGACAGCATCCCAAGGAGAAAACTGGGCGGGGGGGGGGGGCAGTGACACAAAGGCTTTTCTCTTCACATACTTCTTTCTGATTAGGAAGGCATGAACACTCTTTCCCAGAAGTCTGAAGAGAACTACACTATACGTTACCTTAGCTGAAACTGGGTCAAATGTCCACCCTGTTTGCAAGGAAGGAGGAATGGTTGTTGGAGAGACAACCAGGAACATCTGCTATGTCACTTATCTTCATATGGTGTTTTACAGCTATGCATATGTAGTAGACAATGTTCCTAATTACAGGCAACAGAAAATGTTCCTGGCTAATTTAACCAGAAAATGACTTTATTCATAGGATTTTGAGTAATTCAGAGTTGTCGGGATGTCTGAAGAATGAAGCTTGAGGTTAAGCTGCCAGAAACAATGTCCAAATACATCCGAGCTATTCTGATGAAGAAGCCTCTGCTGTTCTCAGTCACCACACACAAAATCTACAGCTTGCACCGTTGCTGTTTCTCTGACAAGAACCGGATCTTGCTTTCACTGTTATGGCCACGGCCATCACAGAAAGAGAGTGCGCCTGCCCCTGGGTCTGGGCTGTTGCGTCCCTAGCTCCCAAGTCAAAGTATACTGTGGGGGCATCTGATTGGTGGAGCCTAGGTCATATGACTTTGCCTGGCTGCAAAGGGGTCTGGGAAGGTATCTGGCATTTTGGGTACTTCTAATGGAAGGAAGTCTTTGTCCTCCACCAAGACTCATAAAGTAGAGAGTTTATAATGTAGAGCTTTAAGACAGTAGGCACCTAGAGCGAATTATACATGGCTGCCTCAGTGTTAATAATCTCATCAAATACACAACTTTCTGCGGTTACCCTCAGGTGACAGAAAAAGCAACTGAGGTCACTTGCCACATCCAAAAGTCTAAGCTCTACAGAAATACGCAAGTAAGTGAAGATTAACGCCCAAGGATAGTCACTGTGCGTTGTTACAACACATTCGTTGAAGACCAACTAGATGTTCATCATCAGGTATTTGTTAATAAATTGTGGTATATTTCCAAAATGGAATACTATGTAGTCTTTTTTTAAAACGAGATAGATATGAGCTGATCGAAAAAGATGTTCAGGATGTTCCAAAACGAAACGTAGAGCATAATTCTGCTACTGTTCCAAGAAACTCAAATCATACACACGCAGCCCTCCCTGTATGCCGAGCTGTTAACAGTGCTTGTCCCATGGGCTGTGAATAATGGCAACCTGCACTTTTTCTGTTACATATTTTTGCAATTTTGGGAGTTTTTACTTTATGTATGTATTATTTGGTAAACCACAAAACATTTGATAAATGCATTAATTGAGCCAACTGGCTCGTCACTCAGTGCCCCACACTGCTCAGTGTCTCAGCTATTTCGAGGATGGCAGGTGCGGGCTTGTCCGAGTTTGAGGGCAGGTGTGCCTCTAAGACTGAGATACGGAGGTGAAAATTAATGAGTCCCTCAAAAAGCATGGTCAGTGGGAGAGGAAAATGGGCAGGGAGCTCGGTTTTCCATGAGCGGCTGGGTCAGCAGCACTGAGGAAGGAGGGGTGGGTCACTGGCTAGAGCTGAGGGAGGTCATGGATCCTGAGCAGGTGTCAGGCAGCCTGGGAGTGGGGGACAAATCCTCGGGCACAGATCAGAACCGGATCCCACAGGCCCAGGCACGGTCAGGCGGAGGGATCAAGGCCAGCACAGTGTGTGCCCGAGGCTGGCCACAGGTGGGGGGTTGGGGTGAGAGGAGTCTGGGAGACAGAGACTGAGGCCAGGCTCAGGACAGCACCAGGCTTTACTCTCAGGCACAGACAGGCAGCTGCTGGTGCCATTGTGAAATGCTGGCTTTCTACTTAATGGTAAATATTACTAACAACTTAATATTGATGAAAACTGTTTCTAGCTATAGGAATCCCATATTCCAATACCATAAAGGGTACAACGAAATGTACAAACCCTGAAAGAGAGGCAGTACAGCTTCGTGGACTTAGCGATTTCTCAGCCAGTATAGACAGAGTTGACCTCGGATGACTCCAGAGGAGAATCCCTAGTTGAATGGCTTGGTTTTTGTCAAGTCCTTTTGAGAGAAATGACTTCAGTATTGATGGGGACGTCCCAACCCAGGCTTCCCCCTGATTTGCCTTTGTCCTGGGCTTCAGCTGTGGGAATCATGGCGGGAATCCGTCACGCTCCAACTCTGAAGTTCTTAGAAGATGCTTAGGCTTTTGCTGTCAGAGAGCGAGGGAAGAACGCGTACAACGAACCAACAGCACAACAGTGGGTGCTGTAAATCCTGCTGCCGTGTCAAAGTGAGCAACAGTGCTCGTTAACAGTCAGAAAGCCTGCCTCACACTGGACTCAGAAGGACAGCTGAGGAAGGAGACCCTACCTGAAGGGTCCACCATGTTGTCCTCTTTCCTTTTGTTGGAGGCTTGGTGTTGGTAGCTTACTCTCCACACACATGTGGTGTCTGTCTATGCAGGTGTCACAAATCACTGGTGAGAGGTGTGCATACGGAGGCGGCAGTCTAGAAAGATCATTTGAGCCAACTAGGGAGTGTTTCCCCTGGAATGATCCTTCAACATCTGTGCAGACTTCTAAGTCTCCTTGGCCAGTTCCCACACTGAACACATGACTCTCGGGCAGTTTGCAGAACCACCTGGCATGTACCACATTGTTGGGTTTTTGTCCTTCCCCATTTTGTTTTGTTCTGTTTTCCAACATCAAGGCACCCTGAGCCACTAGACATAGCTTCTAGCCAATGACTTCCTATGAACACTCTCCAGATGTGCTATTTGTAGTCCGTCCAAAATATAAAAGAAAAGTTATCAATCCTCGGAGGCACTACAGCATAACCCTCAAGAGTGCCAGGTCAGGAGCCAGACTGCCTGGGACTGAATCCTGACTCCCCCCCGTGGGCAGGCTTCTTAACTTCTTTGTGCCTCAGTTTTCCCATCTGCAAATGGTGATAATTGTGGTACCACCTCATAGGACTGTTGTGAGGATTAATTTATTTTATTTATTTTTTTTACAAAAGGGTATGTGGGATAGCGCCTATCATATAGTAAGTGCTGGATGAATGGTAAGCCTTATCATTATTCAAAAATCTTGTTGGCATCTTCTGTAGGACCTCACAGCATGGGACAAAGTGGATGGATGGCCTCGAGCATCACGGTGGGATGCTCAACTTCATGGATGGACAAGTGTGCAATCGCAGGTAAGGGGGCCAAGGGGATTTCCTCACACACACTAAACTCACAAACTCACAAAAGGGTTTCTTGCCCCCATACGCATGTGTTCATTTATAGCAAGATTTAGAACAGGCAAGGGCGGCCCCCAGACATTCATGTCGGCAGGTCGGTGTATCCTCCCCTGATGTGAAAATCTACATGGGAAACTGAGCGTTAATTTGAAGGTTAGTTGGTGAGCATGGAGTGGACGTGGTAACCTCAAGTTGTGCAGATTTAATGCTGTCAGCCCCACTTGGGAAGAGAATATTGGGGATTTGCCCGCAGAAGGGAGGGCATCTTCTAGTCCTCTGGTCAGGAAACTCTCGCTTGTGAACAGGGCTGACAAATTCAGACGTGTTTTCTATTTGTCTGATTGCACACAGAATATGTGATAATATGCTCTCTTCAGACTGTGCAGGATGTAAAGGGGGCAGGGTCCAAAGCTTCAGCTATGCTAATACAGCACTTCTAGGACTACCCTTGAGCCAGACCCGGGGTATATCTGAAGCTGTTTTGACACTAAGACTCCAGTTAAGTCTCTTTAAAACTGAATGGGTGCAGAGTGGCGTCTCCAGCCACTGAGTGAGGAGGTGATGATCTCAGTGTATAACAGCATGGAGACATATGTACTTCCCTGAGTTCTTCTAAAGGCCTTTTTGAAGTCAAAGACTGTTCTGTAAGCCACTTGGTGTCGGTGCGTAGGGGGTGGATATGCTCAGGCGGCAACAGATGTCAGTAAGCTGCATTCTAAGGAGTGTGACTCTATTCCCCAGAGCCCTTTGGGTTTACAAAGTTGGAAGCAGAGTTTAGAAGGCAGCACTGCCCCGGGGGGGTCGGGAGGAGAAGGAGGAGCACTTACGGACAGGTAGTCAGGAAAACATGGAGGTGGGTGCAGACAATGGTGGCGATTGGGGATGTAAAGTGAGATCCTTCTGTTTTGATGAAGCATTCTTCAGTGAAGCCTGACCTACAGAGAATGAGGTGTGTATGTGGCTGTGGAAGGGACAAAGGGCGTGAGGTCGGCCAGGACTCAACCAAGCCTCTAAGACAGTCTTTGGGATAAGACGATGCCCCAGGGCTGGCTTTCCCACGGGGCAACTGTGGGGTTGAAAGTGCTCTGTTCCTTGAAGCTTAAGCAGAACTCTCTCTCTTTTGGATTGGTTCTTTCATTCTGCTTTTCCTCTGCTCTCTCCATCTCTTGCCTTCCTCTCCTTTATTTCCCATCCTTTCCTCTCTCTTCCTGCCCGCCCTCAGTCCCCCCCAACCCCCCGCCAGCAGCATCTTACCTGACTCTCCCTGCAGTACCCATCGCCCCACCCCTCTGGGTTTCTTCCTGTTTCACCAGCCGCCTTCTCCAGCCTCCCCAATAGTTGGGTGAGCTAGGCTAACGGCCTTCCCGTGATTTCCTTGTTTAATCAACTCATTTATAGTGAAGCTAATTAGAATTGATTTCTGTTGTTTGCAGCCAAGAATTTGGAATGATAAATTCTCATTTTCAAATACCCTCCCCCTCTCCTTGGTAATTTACACAAACACAACAGCAACAAGGAGTAAGTGAGAAAATCCTGGCAAAGAGAAAATTATGGTGAGTGTAGGACAAAGCCAGAGAGACTTTAATACACAAAATTCATGTGATATATTTCCACGCCTTTGGTTACAGGTGAGTAGCAAATTTGGATTCAAGCTTCCTAGTAGCCAAAGCAATGACAGGAACACAATTTGTTGCACAATTCTGTGCTCATAAGAAGCCAGAAACCAAAAAACCAGTAGCTCTAGGAAGGCAAAATGATACTAACACTTGGGAACAATTTCTTCCACGGGTCCTCCTAAAGAGAGCACAGTCCGAAAAAGTGACCAAAATCCTGTATGCTATCCATGCAGTAAACAGAACACAGTTTCATAAAACCACAGAGAAGAAAAACAGAAGCCCTTTTACCACAGCATAATTCGGAGAAATCACTTTGACGGATGCTTACACAATACAGTTATTGGGATGGGGTCTGGCTTAATGTAAGAATAGATTTTGTAACAGTAAACTTCCAAGCAGCTCTCCTCTAACAAGGTGTGTTTCTCAACTGATCTTTTGTAGGGTACTGAGCTGCATTAAATTTCAGATTATACTTTGACAAGGACCTGGGCTGCAGCTGTTCAGTGTTTTTTGGATAATTGTAAATGCATATGTTTCCACAGTGGGCTGAACTGGGATTACAGCCAACTACTTCTCCTTCTTCTCCTTCTTCTCCTCCTTTTCCCCCTTCTCCCCCTTCTCCTTCTCCTTCTTCTTTTTGGGTGAGATGTTGAGAATCTGATGTGATTATGTTTGGAGGGAAAACCAATCCAGCTGTTGTTAGAGGTGATCAAAGAAGTACCTATGAACGCGGTCAAATCTTTTCCTTAAAGAATAAATTAGGTACACGCCCAGGTTCGTGGCAGCACTATTCACAACAGCCAAAAGGTGGACGCAGCCACGTGTCCATCCACAGATGACTGGATAAACGAAATGTGGTCTGTCCATACAACGGAATGTTATTTGGCCTTGAAAAGGAAGGAAATTCTGACTCTTGCCACGACATGGATGAGCTGTGAAGACATTATGCTGAGTGAAATAAACCAGTCCCCGAAAGACAAATATTCTGTTTCCTCTCCCGTGAGGTTCCCAGAGTAGTCAAAGTCATGGCGTCAGAAGGTAGGAGGGTGGTTGGCAGGGGCCTGAGGAGGGATGGATGGGAGTTAGAGTCGAATGGGAACAGTTTCAGTTTGGAAAGAGCTCTGGAGATGCACGGTGGTGACAGCTGCATGACAACACGAATGCGCTTAATGCCACAAAACTGCACACTTTAATATGATTTGAGGGATAAATTTTATGTTATGTATGTTTTACTACAATTAAAAGAAAAAAAAAGAATGGGGGGAAAAGAAACCCTAATTTGGAATACTCCACAAAATAAGTGAATGGCCTCAAAGTTTGACACCATAGAGCCTAGTCACAATAATTTCAACTTGAAAATCTTTAAAAGTAGGCATTGCCCAATGCCTACCTTGGCCATTAAAAACAAACAAACAAACAAACAAAAACACAAAAAACCCACAAAAACCTAAATCTCCCAGGTTTGGAATGTCTTTTTTTTAAGATTATTTATTTATTTATTTATTTGAGAGAAGAGAGAGCATGAGTGGGGGAAGGGGCCCAGGAAGAAGGAGAAGCAGATTCCCCACTGAGCAGAGAGCCCAACATGGGGCTTGATCCCAGGATCCCAGGATCATGACCTGAGCTAAAGGCAGATGCTTAACTGACTGAGCCACCCAGGCGCCCCTGGAACGACTAACTTTCAGCAATAAAGTGCCCTGGTGAGGCTTCCAAGATAAGCTGATGGCAAAACGTACACTGAGGTAAATGAATTTATTCGCTTGCTGTCTTAGGTTGGTCACTATAGCCATCTGAGCACGTGATCCTATCAATTCCTACAAGCCTGTATAAGTTAGGTCCACTTTGCAGATGAGAAAACCGAGACTCGGAAAGATCAAATGGCTGTCTTCAGGTCACATGGATAGGAAGCAGTGGATCTTGGATTTGAACCAACCCTCTCCAATACACATCTTGTCCACAGAGACTATAGGAGGTCCTTGCTCACCTGTCTTGTATTAACACCTAATGAATCCTCAAGCAGTGAAAGTATCACCCCCATTTCCCTTTGCTGGGTGTTCCGGGCTGCGCGGGGCTAGTACAGGACAACCAGCAAGGCCCCGTTCGCGACTGAAGGTGCCCTGCTCTACCTCTGCCGACACCCTCACAAATCACACAGGGGATTAGGACGGACACGAAATGCGTGAATGTCCCTCACGAGTTCATTTCACTTTATTTTCTCCCGACTAAACATTATTGAAAATCTGTGTATCACACTGGCCCAGAAACGGGGGCTGGCGTTAAAACAATGCACAGAGAAAGGACTTGGCGGATTTGAGTACGAAAATCTCTGATTGTTCCACTCTCTGTCCTCCAGCTTTTGAGCACAGAGCCCACCGTGGTGACCCCAGCTCAGAAAAGGCCCTCCCCCCGCCGCCTCCCACCATTCCCCGGGGGAAGTGATTACCCCACGAAGCCGGTTCCGCATCTACCCCGCGCCCCTCCAGCCCTTGCTAATTGCTCCTAATTATATACCTCACGGATCCCTCTCCCCCTGGGGTGTGTGTCCAGAAAACACATTGTGTTCTGTCTTCTCGTGGGCTAATTAGGATTTGCCGAAGGAAGCCGCCGCAGAGCTTGGAACCCTCTGATCTTCCAGAGAGGCCTGCCCTCGTTTGTCTTCCTTGCTGATTTTCCCTGACTCTGTTTGTCTTTCTCTGCTTGGCCACCTCGGCTTCATTAGGAGCCAGGTGCAGCCGTCCCGCGGTTGGATGAAAGGGCTCTCTTCGCTCTTTGTTCAGGCACCTCGTCAGCCCCGAAAGCGTGCTTGCTGAGTGTGCCGAGAGCTCACTTGATGCCGCTTTCCCCTCTCCGCATTCCCTCAGCGCAAGCTGCGAGGGAGGAAGGTTCCGTGGCATGTTTCGAAGTGGAGGGTCAGTGGTCTCCGTGGATTCTCCGTCAGTGGAACCTGAGCACCTCTAAATCGTTTACAGCACGTCTCCTGCCAAGTGACTGCGTGCAGTGTGTATGAACTCCCGGCAAGTGCACGTTTCAACCACTCTGTGATAGATGTCCTCGGGGGCCACCAGAGGCACAGCCCCTCGGGGCCTGGCCGTGTCTCCTGGCGTGTCCGGCTTCTTCGGCCCTGCTGCTGTTTCTGCCACGAGACTGTGCGTCTCGGTGATGTGGAGCTGGGGTGCTGGGTGGGATGTGGGGGCTCTGCCCCGAGTGCGTTCTTATGACCTTCAGAGAAACAGTACAGGGTATTGGAGAGAGGAAGCGGCAGAACGTTAGGAACCCAAGGCTCAGGCTAGGGTCCCACCATCAATATCCCTGGGCAGGTTACTCCCCTGCTCCGCAGCTCCACTGTGCCGCCTCGACAATGTTTTACTTCGGATGATGTACTGTATGCTGCCTAATTGAACATGATAATAAAAAATGAATATTTTACTAGGTGACCTGTAGGTGACAGTCTTCATTTCATCAACCATTTGCTCACTTTGAGTTACGGAGATTTGATGAGTGTTGTGGGCATACAGACTGTGGAGAGCCCGAGCTGGTCTTTAGTTAGCCTTATGCTAACCCCCAGCAAGGGGTTGCCCGGAATCACCTCCTTCAGCACAGCCGACTTTTAAAAAATTGACCACGAATGAAAAGTGCTCTCTGCTGCACCTGGATTTGTGACTTCCCTTCTCCACCCTCCGCCTCCAAGACTCTCCTGGCTCCCACCTCACAGCCGTTTCTCTTGAAGACGTGTTTTCTCCTGTGGGCGTTCATCGTAGTCCTTCTTCAATGTTAATTTTACTGTCCTCGAGAGCAAAACACTCACCCATGTTGCTCTGACAGATCTTTAAAATCCAGAGTGGTATACGAAGGTAAAACTTAGATTCTTGTAAGCATTTGCTATTCATCACGGGGATCCAGAAATAGACTCCCTTTTCAGAGAAGAGAGGTACCAGCTAAAATGGCTCCACTTGCCTTGGCTTGGAGGTTGCCATTTTGGACAGCAATGTGAGTTTCCTTTCTTCTTTTTTCTTGCCTCTGTGAATAAGGAAATGCCAGAGACCTGCCCACCCCCTCAGCCAACCCAGTACTCCCTGTGCAGGTGCTTCTGCCAACTAATTAACACCTCCTTCACAAGCTGTAAATTGGACGGCAGATGCACATGAATGCAGAGCCCAGTGGGGAGTCTCATGCTCTCTCTCTACATAGATTTCATGAAAGGCAGGAAGTGAAGTCAAGCAGGCTGATGGGAAATTCATTTTGCCAACATGGCCACCCCCAGAATCTTAAATAAATTTATGGGCTCCTAACACAAAATAAATCTCACATATCTTTGGAGGAGAGGCCCATGTTGGTTGTTTTTCAAACGTAATCCAGGGGGTCCTTGAAGTCCCGCAAAACTTACTGAACGCCTTCGGGCAGCCCTTGGATGGTACCAGAGGCGCACGTACGTTGGCACACCTACCCACTGAACGTTATCCTCCCAAACCTCCAAGGACCAGGGGTCTTGATCATTAAATTCCTGCCTCTGGTCTCAATCTGCTCCAATCTGTCCTTTATTTCGCTGCCAGGGTTCTGTCTATGAGCCAAATAGGATCATGTCACCGGCTTAAAATAGTTTTTTGCTTCTCCCGTTCCCATAGGATATATTTGAAGCTATGGAGTGGGGGCCCACAGCCCCAAGGACGTGTCTCCTGCTTGCCTCCCCGTCTCTCCTGATGTGCCTCCATACCTTACACACACCAGCCAGACTGAACTGTCTGTGGCCCCGGCCTCGGTGGTCTTTCCCCACAGCTCTGCCTTCTAGATCTCTGTCCCTGTCCCGTTCTCGCTCCAGAAGCCATGATTGCTACTTTCTCCAAAGCACCTGGAAATAATTGTTTCATTGACCTTCAATTCAGTCCACTTCAATTCAGTTCTATTCAATCCAACAAAGTCTACTGAGTAACTAACTTTTCTGTCAAATGCTCTGCTGTGCTCAGGAAATATAAAGATAAATAAGTCATAAGCTCTCTCTCCAAGGAGCTTACAAGATAGTGGAGTAGAGGAGACATTTGTAAGTAACTATAATAAACTCCAGTGGGTCCTCCTGGAGGGCATGCCTCCAGGCCTGTGGTGACACGGGCTAATTAATTCTTCAGAAACGGCAGCGGGTGTTGAAGAGGACACATATGTTGGGGAAAACTTCAGAGCAGAGCCTGACATTGGAGTGGGGCTACCCTAGCTTTCTTCTCCCTTTGCTTTGCTTCCATGTTTCCTGGTGCATAGAGGACAGCGATTTGGGGGAAACAACACAGAGACAGAGACACCAAATCACATGGAATGGGCCCGGAGGGCTGAGAATATTAAATATAATGGATATTGGGAGACGTGACGAAATAAGCTTCGCAGTAGGTCAGAAACTGACTAACTTCCCTTCACGTAGAGCTTGTCTTCCTTTCAGAGGGGGAAATCATTTTGTACAAATACACAAGACTAGAGCTATAGTGAACGGCTAAACATTGTTGTGTGTGCAAGCGAAAATATGGAGGTTTCCAACGTATTGCTGGAACTTTTCACCAAAACTTCAGAAAATTCTGGACTTGTAGGTAATGTGGGACGTAATGGAATAGGCAGGTGGCCCAAAATATAATGGGGGAATATTCAAGTCTTGGCTTTCTCCTTCCTGAGAAGCAAGTGATGACCTTGACCAGGATGTGCAAGGGAATGACGTGTGTGTGAGTGTGGCCAGTCTTCACGCCTACGCAGCTTGGTCTGTGGGGCGATGTGTACTTCTCAATTGAGGTGCCAGTCTTTGTCTCTGCATTTGGTTCTCCAAGTGTGGTTCCCTCCTCATCAGCGGCAACAGCATCACCTGGGAGCCGGTTAGAAATGCAGAGACTCGAGCCTGGCCCAGACCCACTGACCCAGAATGTGTGTTTTCTCAGGATCCTCAAATAATGCAAATGCACACTGAAGTCTGCCAATCCCTGTGTTACCTCGTCCAAACGTCACAGCAGCTCCACGGGGCTCCCGACGCTCGGCCTCGGGCTTCGAGCACACAGGAGGTGCCAGAGTGCATGCCTGCGGGAGTGCGTGCACAGCGTGTGCAAGCGTCGGAGTGGAGAGAGGGACCCAGACTGCACTTACCTCCTTCCTCCCCCCATCACATATGGGCACCCCACACACTTTGAGAATTAAATCAATAAAAAAAATGTTTTCCCCATGAAAACTTCTCCCCTGACTCCCTCCACACACACGCACACACGTACACGCCCGCGCTTGCTTGCTTGTTCCCAACTTCTAAACAGCAATGGTAAAGCCAGTGGGCAGGGAGGGGGACATTTGTCCAAGGGGCCCCTGACTTGTCTGGAAGGAATAGAGAAAAACTACGCAGGGGGCAGCGAGAAGGGAAGTCTAGTTGTCCCTCTCCCCTCTATTGTTTGTTGTTGTTTTTCTTTTAACTATTCCCCTCTCAGTGGAACAGAGTTGCCAAACCACCTCGCGTCCCACCAAACAGGACGTAATCAGGCAGCACGAGCACCTACCACTTCTTCCTTAGTCCATGGACTCCTGCGCCCCAGACTGGGCTTAGACAGAAAACACTAGACAAGGTAGACAGCCCAGCCGACCAGTAGGGAATTTCATGCCCTCTTTCTCAAAATCTGACTCTCTACCCTTTCTTCTGAAAGTAGTTTTATTTATTTCCGAAGGGGAGAACTGAGGGTTGGAGAACACTCCGTAATCAGTAAGGTCAGGGCTCTGAGAAGCGTCTGTGGGCTAAGCGCCAATACCCGCTCCTTCCTGGTATAGGTAAGCCTGCGACTAGCTTCCTCGATGTCACAGTCATGATTCTGGCTGTCAGAGCAGCCCCACTGGCGAGGCTTCTGTGGACCCTTAGAGCATCTGCCAGGATCACAGCTCTTCCCCCCTCCCCCCCGTTTTCTATTGTTCCTCGCTCATCCGGGGAGCCTGTTTCAGGACTACACCAGGTGCTAGGAGTCGGCGATCTGACCAGGGGTGGGTACCTGGGCCAAGATGGGGACCTCAGAAGCCCTCCTTTGTGGATTTCAAGTCCAGATTGATAGGATGTATACCCATATGTCTGCGTCTACACATACGTACGCATCTATATTTGCCTACTTATCTATATGTAGAGAGAGACTGGCTGATGTACTCTCTTTTCTTTATGCTGGTAAAGCATAAGCCTTGGAATGTGGGATGGGCATCATATGCTAGCTATGTGGATCGGAGAGCAGAGGAGGCTGCTTACACAGAACAGAACAGCCCGGCCCAAACGAGCAGAGATGAAAGGAGAGAGAGAGGGAGAGAATGAACGCCGAGCTGGTTAGCGTCTCAGCTTCACTCACGTATCTCCTTACACGTGTACCCTGTGTTTTTTCAATAGCTTTCCCTTCACCACTTAAGCAAACTCAGGTTGGTTTTGTTACTTTACAGACAAAAGAGTGGCTGCCTTCCCTTTGGCCGAGGGGAGTTGCCCTTCGCCCCTCTGAAGCAGGTCTTTCCCCGTCCCCCACCCCAGACTCTGCTCTCGGCACTGGTCCTGAGGGTGCAGCCCAGAGAAAGGGAGGCCCAGAGAGGGCGTCTTGGTAACGTTCGCTTGGGGCAGCGGCAGCCCTGTCATGCCTGCACCATCCCCGTGGCTCCCACGCTTCAGGATGGCAGGTCCCTCTCTAGAACGCGCCTGGAACTCCCCTCAGGCAGCACAGGAGGCAATCCTGTCACAGGTCACTTGCTGGATCGGTCTTCTTGGCCAAGGGGACGGACTCTGGATGCAAAGTCCTTCATGGCCTGGGAAGGAGAGGGACAGCAGTTTCATAGCACACTTTCCAACGGACACAGCTGGGCTGAGGAGGGAAGCGACCCAAGAGGGATATCCGTCCTGGATCCTGGAGGAAATGCTAAGAAAGGAAGCCAAGTGAGCACAAAAGCCCGTCGGAGCTGTATGGGGCATCTGCTTCGACTCCTAGAATTCTCCGGGTTGGGGAGGAAACCAGCATTCATGAAGGGCCTGCCCCGTGAAAAGTGCTTGAGTCCCCCAAACCCTGTCAGTTGGGTAGGATCCTGATTGAATAGATGAAGAGATGGAGATTAGAGTGGTCACGTAATTTGCTGAAGAGGTGAAGACGGAGCGGATTCCCAGGCCATCTTACTCCCAAACTCGAGCTGTTGTCGGAAGGACCCAGCCACAGTCACCCAGCTAGAGCCTGGCCTTGGCCTACCCGCCCAATGCCCTTTACATCCACCACGGTCCAGGCAGAGTGCCTGCAGCAGCGCTGACACTGGGCAGTCAGAGCCCAGGCGGACAGGCGGACAGCTACCCGAAGCGAATGGACCAAGAGCCCAGGGTCACCGGCTGCAGCTGGGCTCTGCCAGGGGTCGTGTGCAAGTCTGCCCAATGACAGCTCAACACAGATCAGCCAAGTCTTGATGAGGGATGAAGTTCTAGAAAGGGTCGGGGCCGAGGAAAAGTGACCTCAGAGCCAACAGAGTCCAGGCTTCCTGTTCTTGGGCTGGGACAGGCCACCGATGCTGTATCCTGGTGGCGCCCAGACGGGACAGCATTCATGGACCGAGCTCTGGATTGCGTGGGCAGCCCCGGGGGGCCCGGAGCACAAAGGGGCTTTTCCCCTCATGGACCCTTGACCTCAGACATGAACTCTTTCTGGGGACAGGAGTGTGGCCTTTTGAAAGTCTAAGCAGAAGCGAGTCCAGGGCACATGGCAGGGAGGAGAGAGAAGACAATCTGGAGTTGATGAGAGAAGACCCAGCTGTGCAGCCCCACAGCGCCCCCGAGAGACCATGAGCTCCATGTGCCATGCAGATATGCAGGGGGTGGGGGTGGGGGGTTGGCGGGATGGGTCACGCGACGTCCGCAGGCTGCACAGAGGACCCAGCTGTACACACGCTCCGGTGCCATCCATGGAGACATGGTCTGCACATGCTCAGGAGCGCAGCCAAGTCAGGAGGCTCTTGGAGTAGAAATCACAATGCATCCTTCTGTTCTGAAAAGTCTTGCAAGGCATCTGGGTGGCTCAGTCGGTTAAGCGTCTGCCTTCAGCTCAAGTCACAATCCCAGGGTCCTGAGATCGAGGCTGCTGCTCCCTCTCCCTCTGCCTGCTGCTCCCCCTGCTTGTACTTTCTCCCCCCCTCTCTCTCTGTCAAATAAATAAATAAAATATTTTAAAAAAAAAGGCTCAGACTGCAACAAATGTTTGCACTGTATGCCATTCACTGTCTGGCGACTGTCAGGGTATTTCTTGGGCCCTGATGGACACTCCGTGGGGAGTTTTCATGGGCGGAGATGCTCCACTGCGCACCTTCTCTCCAGGCGCTTTGTGGGTCTGTGGCGTCCGAGCTCTGAGAATCTTCCCAGGCCTGCCCCTGACATTTACGGGGCCCACGACAAGACTGCAGATGGAGGCCCACAAACTAAGATCTAAATATTTAAAAGTCCCCAGGCAAGCTAGGAAAATGATTAAATTTAGTATATTCTCTCCTCTTACCAAGTATGCTTCCATCATGAGCTGGAGAGCCAGGTGTGCTTTAGAAGGATCAGGGACTCCCTGGATTTCTTGGCCAGAGCTTGGGTGGTGGCAGGAGAACCTGTCCCCAGCCTCCTGCCTGTGACCCATTCCCCTCCTCCTCCTCAAACCCTTCGTGCCATCTTCAGCCACTGGGCACCTCCGTGCTGACGTATGGCCGGCCCAGTCCCGGGTCCAGTTCATCCCCAATCCCATGAACAGCCACCTCCTGGCCACCCCCTCAGGTGGGGGGACGTGTGCACCAGAGACCTGGGCCCCTCTTGGGAGGGTGGATTTGAGAAGAAGCTGGGAGCAGCAGCGGATGCCCCAGATGGGGAATTCTAGATTGCAGAATCCTGGAGTGGGTCTAGAAGGGGAGGGAGAGTGGGTTTTGGGTGGATGAGTGAGCTCCTTGCTCTCGGGGGCAGGCGTGGAGGGAGGGCAGCCAGCGGGGCCTCTGAAGCATGGCGCTGGCCCAGCAGATCCTCTTGTTCACTTTTAAAGATAACGCTTATTTTTTCTAATGGCCCCAGGAAGGTGACAAGGAGGCATCTGTGTGTACTACGGGTTGCTCTGAGAGTAGGATAAAGACAGACCTGGGCAGGCAGTGGCACCCCGAGGACTGTAGGACTTGCTTTTACTCCAGGCTGGCTCCTTTCCCTCGTGCGGGCCCGTGCTGATCTCAGAGCTATGCTCGGTGCTGTGGACCATCACACGTGACCATGATCAGTGCACGATCCGTGATTTTTAGGGATGGCAACACTCTTCAGCAAGACTTCACACGTGCCTGGGCCTGTGCCAGACCAGCTACATGCTTGTCTCACTGTGCGCGAGATGAGCAGGACTATTCCTGTTGGAGAAGAACCGGGACCACAGCAGTGTCCTACAGGACCTTACCTGCGACACCGTGAAGGGTGTAAGTGGCAGTGAACAAGGTATTCTGGCACCAGGGGCTGTGACCTTCCTCGGTGCCCTCGCAGGATGAGAAAAAAGCAATAGTCGTCCACCTTCCCCCACCAAATTTCTCACCACTGTTCCCCAGGCAGGAGTAGGCTAGCCTCGAGAAAACATACTTGAGATGCTAAAATCCGTGTAACTGTGTGTTTGTGTGTGTGTGTGTGTGCATGCACGCGTGCATGTGAGCAAGCTAGCAGTGGAAGGACGGAGTCAGAAGTCTATTTTCCAAAGTGCATGTGAGGGTATGTGTCCAATACCCTCTTTATGGCAACCTGGGAAACCTAATGACGGGGGACCCGTGTTTCCCCCAATGCCCTGTGTGGCAGGCACAGGGTGTGTGCTGGGCTGACACCTTTTACTTCTTCAGAGTCTGCGTTAGCTGCATGGCTCTCTGGAGGGATCTCAGCCAATGAACGACCGAGACAGTGACAGCCAAGACACAGCCTTGTCTGGGGGGCTTCCGCAAAGAAGTGGCATGATGGCCTCGCTGGTTCCTCCCAACACGGAACCCCTCTGCTGGGTAAGAGCCATCTTTGTTCCAGAGCACCCACCAAGCCTCCATCTGGTTGGCATCTCAGTTTGATGGCGCCCCCGCCTGACCCTGCTTCTGGCCCTTTCCTTCTGCAGGTGGCACTCTTCAGTGAACATGTTGCACTCCCAGCTCTGTCCCGGCATCTGCGTCCTGGAGGGCCCAACCCTTGATACGCATAGCCTCATACTTCACAGATGACCAAACTGCAACAGCAGCCTGCTGGCATGTAAGGCCACAAGGACAGGGACGACTGTGTGTTCTCTCTTCTGCATTATTCCCAGCGCCTCGAATTGTAACTGGCATCCAGCGCTGGGTATGGGGCTCGGTAAACACGTTACATGAACGAATGCCATCCAGATCTCCGCCTCTGCTCACACTGGCATCGGCTGGGTCTGCGCTAATACTGCTTGTTATCTATCCTCTAGTTCACTAGCTCCCTCCTCCTCCAGCTACGCCAACATCCGGGCCCCTCCCTTCCTCCCTCCTTGCTCTCTCTGACTCCGTCACTGAAAATGTAGGTCAGACCCAGTGCTCCGTGCTCCAAACCACCTTCCTCTCTTCCCTTCAGCTTCTCTTCCTTCTCTGAGTTTCCAGCAGGCCAGGTGCCACGGCCACTTGTCAGGGGCTCCACTCTGACCTGTCCCACAGCCATGCTGACCCAACAAGGTGCTTACTTTTTAAATCGTTTTTAGGTGTCAGGTACCCTCTAAGGGTGCTCCGTTTTTATTATTATCTCTTTTTTTTATTGTGCTAAAATAGACGTAACATAAAATTTACCATCTTAACCATTTTTAAGGTTACGGTTTGGTGACACTGAGTACATTCGCTCTCACACCATATATAGAATAAATTCAAAATGGATTAAAGACCTAAATGTGAGACCTGAAACCATACAACTCCTAGAAGAAAACACAGGCAGGAACCTCTTTGACATCGACCACAGAAACTTTTTCTAGATACGTCTCCTCACACAAAGAAGACAAAATCAAAAATAAACTACTGGGACTACACCAAAAAAGAAAGCTCTTGCACAGTGAAGGAAACCATCAACAAAACGAAAAGATGACTTACTGGATGGGAGAAGATATTCACAAATGAAATATGAAATAAGGAGTTAATATCCAAAATATATAAAGAACTTACACAGCTCAACACCAAAAGAGTAATCTGAATAAAAAATGGTCAGAGGACCTAAATAGACATTTTTTTCTGAAGAAGATACACAGATGGCCAACAGACACATGAAAGGACGCTCAGCATCACTCAGCATCAGGGAAATGCAAATCAAAACCACAATGAGCTATCACTTCACACCAGTCAGAACGGCGAATATCAAAAAGATAAGGAATAACAAGTGTTGGTGAGGATGCTGGAGCAAGGGGAACCCTCACGCACTGTTGGTGGGATTGCAAACTGGTGCAGCCACTGTGGAAAACAGTATGGCGGTTCCTCAAAACAATTAAAAATAGAAATAACGTATGATCCAGTAATTACACTACTGGGTATTTAAACAAAGAAAACAAAACACTAATTCTAAAAGATATAACATCCCTATGTTTACTGCAGCATTGTTTACAATAGCCAAGATGTGGAAGCAACCCAAGGGTCCTTCGATAGATAAATGGATAAAGATGCTGTGTGTGCGTATACAATGTGTATACAATGAAATATCACTCAGGCACAAAAAAGAATGAGATCTTGCCATTTGTGACAACACGAATGGACCCAGAGGGTATTATGCTAAGTGAAATAAGTCAGACAGAGAAAGACAAATACTATTTGATTTCACTTATATGTGGAATCTAAAAAACAAAACAAAGAAACAAACAAACAAAACACAGAAACAGACTCATAAATACAGAGAACAGACTGGTGGTTGCCGGGCAGGGGAGGGTAGTGGGGGAGGGGCAAAATGGAGGATGGGGAGTAGGAGACGCAGGCTTCCAGGGATGGAATGACTAAGTCACGGTGATGCAAGACACAGCACAGGGAACATGGTCAGTGGTACTGTAGGAGTGTTGTATGGTGACAGATGGCAGCCACATGTCGCATAACCTATCCAGTTGTCAAGTCCCTACCTTGTCCACCTGAAACTAATGTAACACCGCGGGTCAACCCTACTTCAACGAAAAAGTACATTCACAGTGGTGTGCAACCATCATCACTACGGGATTTTTTCATCATCTCAAACAGAAACTCTGTTCCCATTAAACAGTAAGTCCCCGTTCCCCCTTTCCCCAGGCTTTGGTCACCTCTACTTCCTGTCTCTATGAATTGGCCTGTTCTAGGAACCTCCTACACGTGGAACTGTACAAGATCTATCCTTGTGTGTCTGGCTTGTTTTATATAATGTTTTCAAGGTCCATCCGCGCTGTGGTACATGTCAGAATTTCCCTCCTAAGGCTGAAGAATATTCCATTGTACGTACAGACCACATTTTGTTTATCCATTCACTAGTTGATGATTATTTGTGTTGTTTCTACATTTTGGCTACTATGAATAATGCTGCTAGGAACATTGGTGTATAAATATCCTTTTTTGGTCTGTTTTGAATTCTTTTGAGTATATGAGTGGAATTTCTGGATCATATGGTAGTTGTATTTTTAAGTTTTTGAGGGCCCACCAAACTGTTTTCTGCAACGCTAGCAGATACTTTTCAGAAGAAGGGTTCCATGATCAATAGACTTTATCCTCAAACTCTTTCTTGGAGTCAGAATGCATTTAGCAGAGGAAAGGCTCTGACAGGTCCTGACGTAAAGAATCTAAGTAACTTAGATCCACCATCCTCCTAACTAATTTGGCAGTGGAACCTTTTCTTTGCAGAGTAACTGGTAAACACACCCTCCTCTGCTGGTTGGGGAAACAGTTCTCTGAGCTCAGCAGGCTGACGCAAGGAGAGCTGGGGCTCAGGACCAGTGCAGAATCACTCAGAGCCCAGAGACAGGGCCCCCCACCTCTCCAGCTACCCATGGGGCCCCCTTGACAAGTTACCCTCCTTCTCCTGAGGCTCTGTACTTGCTCTGTGCTCTGCCTGCTCGACCTGTTCTCTGCTTCTTGAAGGTTCACTTGGCCTTTAGGACCAGCTCAGGCACCTACCCCTTCTCTCAGGGAATTCTGGCCCTGCTCTCCTATCTCCCCAAGTGGGATTAGAAGCCTCCGTCTTGCTTGGCTCTTATGAAACCGTGTTGCCCTGTTAGACGGCTGCCAGTGCATCAAGGGGCCAGCGCCACGGTTAGTTTGCATAAGCCACCGTGGGAGAGCTTATTAAAAATGCAGATGACTCCCTCTTACCCTACAAATTCCAACTCAGTAGCTCTGGGGTGTGCGTTTTTAACAAGCACCCCAGGCAATGTTCTTGGGCAGATGATTCCTGGAATGCCCCTGTTGTGAGCTCCGTGAGGATAAGCACCACCTTCCGCCTCTGTGTCTGGTACACGATAAATATTGAATGAGCAGACAAATGAACGAGGAAGGGGGGCATGCACACATGAATGAGTGAAACCACTTCTGTTTCCTCTTCTGTAAAAGATAAGGTTGGAATAGACATTCTCTAAGTTTTCTCTTCGTTAAGCTTCTCTTTATAAAGTTTAGGTTATTTTACCCAAGAAACTTGATCAGAACTGTACACAATACATAAGCCCAAGCACCTGGAACCACCGTGGAGAACTGCTGAAGAGGATTCCATCCACGCTGATATTTAGCAGATGACCCGGGACTCACAAGTAACCGTATTTCTGACGCTGTTGATTTTATCGTAAGTTAGAGATGCAAAGAGCGGCAGATCCTTGTGCCCCTGTGAATTCAGTCGCATTCTCTCTAAGAGTGAGTAGCTGAGAGGCAGCACCGTCAGAGCCAAGAACCCCTAAGGTTGAGGATTAGGGAGGGAGGCAGAGGGGGAACCAGAGGCCAAGCAGGTGCAGCAGCCCTCCTTGCTGCTGGGAGGGGGAAGAGTAGAGTGCTCCCACATTTCCTGGCGCGGTCTTGGAACGTAAAACCCCGACTCTCCTCTCCCCCAGGACGGTGCAGGGGTTTTGAGAAGCAGCACCAGCTTCTCACAAGAGCTCTGTCTGAGAAAAGTGAAGTCTCCCGTTGCTTATAACCTCTCAGCATTTCAGAGGAACAGGTTGGCTAGGACTGCCAAGAGCCAGCAAATATTTGGTTAGCCTGGAAAGAATGGGTGCTCATTTTCCAATTCCCACAGACTTCTGTATGCCCAGTTCCTTTTATTAAAAACTTCAAATCCAGAGATAAAGTTCGAAAGGCACTCCAGGCTCTGAGCATTCGTCTGTGTCCCAGGGCCCAGGGCCCAGAATCCAAACAAAGAAAAGCTTAATCAATAGAAGTCATGCATTTCCTCTAGGAACAGGACCCGGCCCAGGGTCTGAATTGAGGTTTTCTTCGCGTGGGTGTTATGGAAGGTGCTGGAGGACGCGCCTCCTGTCTGCGAGGATCAGCAAACTACGGCCCACGGGACAAATCCTGCCTGCTGCCTTCTCTCCTGTGAATTAAGAATGTTTTTGATTTTGACGGTTTTAAATAGCTGAAATAAATCAAAAGAAGACAAATATTTCATGACATCTGAAAGTTGTGTGAAATTCAAATTTGTGCCCACAAACACGGTTTTATGAGAACACCGCCACACCCATTCGTTTGCGTGTCGTCTGTGGCTGCTTTCGAGCGACAGGACTGAGTCGTCGAGACTGAGACCATATGGCCCTCAAAGCCTAAAACAGGTCTTATCTGGCCGTTTGCAGAAAAAGTGTGTGGACCCCTCGAGTAGGGGATTGAAGGCCTGGCTTTCATTGGCATTTGAACTAAAAGCTAGGAAAAAAAATATATATATATATATATATTTATACGCACACACACACACACAGTTAATTATAAAGCAGACACCTGTTTAACGTAACAAGGGGGCCAAGAAATAAAACAGTGCTGGTCAGCACCCCAGAAGTCCTCCGTGTGTCCTTTCTTCCTGACCGCAGTTAATCAGTACCTGGACCTTTGTGATAAGGTCTTCTTTGTTGTTCTTTATACTTCTACCACCTAAGCTCTGTAAATGAATTATGCTTGCTCTCGAACCGCATATAAATAGAGGAACACCGTACATTTGCTATTGTGTCTTGCTTCTTTCTCTCAACATAGTTTGTGAGACTCAGCTCTGAGTGTGTAACTGCCTTTGCTGCCTGGCCTTTGGCTCTATGACTTTAGCAAAGTTCATTTCTTCATTTTATTGTTTTTGATGGACAGGTGGGGCATTTCCAGTTTGGGGCCATTGTGAATAGCAATGCTGAGAACATCTTGCAGCTGAACCCTTGCTGACTTATGCAAGAGTCTCTCTGTCTCTCTCTCTGTCTCTCTCTCTCTCTGAGGAGTGGAATCCTGGATCGTGGGCTATGTGTATCTTTAACTCTACCAGTTAATGCCAAACTGTTCCCCAAAGACGCTGGACCAGATCACACTCCCACCAGCTGCCTCCTAATTATTTAAGGAGCAGAGACGCTCTCTGAGTCTTGTCAGTCAGCACTATTTCCATCTTCAAAACCTGAACCACAGGGGTCTGCTGCCTGCCTCCACCCCTGGTTCCCTGAAGAGCCAGACAAGGTGCATGCGACCCATCATGAGACAAAGATACTGCTTTGTATCTTAAGTCTTAAAAATGTAGCAAAATGACAGTCAATATTCCAAGAATGATCCTTGAGCGAATGTGATCTCTTTTAGGTTCATGCGCTTGGCTCGGGGTCAACGAGGCGTGAGAATGCCCTGACCACCCTCTCCCTACCTAACCGCTCCGGCTCCCATGACGGGAGCTGAGGAAGGAAGCTCATCACAGTCAGTGGGTCAGGTGGCCTTCCAAAGCCTGCGGAGTGCACAGAACGGGCAACCGCCCCTTTCTCCTTTGGGCAATCAGAGGACTTCAAAGGTCGGGGTATCAGCTCACGGGAAGCGGAAGCTTGTGTCTTTCTCTGTAGCATTTTAGGAAAACAGGGCCGAAAAGGCCTCATCCCAGATGGCCAGCATGCCGTAACCCCCTCACCTGAAGGACCAAGCACTTAGCGGCATTTCTGAAGCATGATGTAGCACTGCATGGAAAAGGCACAAATAAGCCCCAAACCCTAGCACACACTGATCCAGTTTGTGAAGCGGATTAATAGAATAACCAATAAAACATGTATAAAAGCTTTAATTAAATCTGATGAAATAAAACTTCATGTTTTATTTATGGACACTCCCAACATGTAAAGGATTCAGGGACACATTCATTTTTCCTGCCATTTTGTCCTCATATCTATAATTAAATCCAGGCTGCAGCTCTGGCCCAAAGCAGCGGGCATTTTAAAGCCGGCCTTGGACTCGCCCTCCCCCACCCCGGTCTGCTTTTCATTATCATCACCATCCCAGTAGGAAGGAGGCTTGTGGTAAAACAAAACACAATAATCAAACAAACAAACAAACAAAACCCCGGGGTTGTTCCCATTGTTTCAGAAGGCCGTGCTGAAGGAGGGTTTCAGGCAGGTGGGCGGTTTTCTCCAGTTCCAGTTTTATTCTGTACCAAGGGCACAATCCCTTCATTTTACTTTTGACATAAAAAAAAAAGGACTTCATGAAACAAGACAAAATAACTTATGATTATACGAAACATAACTGTGACAAATCACAAAACTATACATATTAATAGAAAAAAAGTGTACCTAATTCTTTAAAAGATTTATGACAATAAGCACCAGATGTGCCCCTAAAGAAAAATCGGCCCCATATCCAGTATGATATATGCAGTTCATTTCTCTACGTGAGTGTATGTAACTATGTACAAGAGTCTGTGTGATTTATGGAAAACAGATTTCCCCTTCTCCCCCCCAAAGTGCTTTATGTCAGCAACATTACACAGGATGCCCTGCTGTCTGTACAAAATAAATCTCTTCTTTTTTACATTTGCCATTTCTCCAATGACTGGTTTTTGGTTTTGTTTTGTTTTTTCTTTTGCTTTATCCATTGCAAAAAAAAAAAAAAAAAAAAAGTAACCGCAGAAATTCTGCACTCCCAACAAAAAGTGCCATTACAAAATGCTGCTAGAAAACGTCACGGTCAGTCAAATAAAATACCAAATAATTAAATTGGACATTTACAGTCACTTGAAGTATTCCCAATACTTCAAGGCAACCGGACAGTCCAGGTTCTTGGAAAGGGGAGCTGGACGTTTACCTCTGCTCTAACACAGTGATGTGCTTGACGGCGGGGCATTTAAACGCAACAGAACAGCACCCACACTCTGTTTTATTGGTGGGTCCACTGAAGGCCTTCTGTCTGCTTTAGAATCACCTATGCAATCCGGGGGAGGCAGGGGTAAAGGGAGACACCCCACAGGACCAGCACATACTTAAATAATATTTAACAGCTGATCAGCGGCTAAGTTACAACTGACATTTTGAGGCGGTCCCTTTAGGGAATTAAGACAATGCAGCAAACGAAATGTCTCTAGGCAGACTGAAATTTTTTTTTTTAAATGTAATAGGATAATTGGCTTTGGGCTGTGTGTATTTTCACAAGCACCAGGGGTTTTTTGTTGTTGTTGTTGTTGTTTTCAAAAAGAGGGAATAATGATCTCTGCTCAGATGTTCATGAAAATGGTTGGTTACATATCGAGACGAAAAGGGCCAGGAAATGGAAGGGAATGAATTTTTTTGAAGTTTCTACTTTCACTGCTACACACATAATGATGAACGCATCTATGAATCTCGCGCAATGTGAAAGCCGGCAAGGGACAAATCTGAAGGTCAGGTGAGATTCCAGAAGCTAGGGACAGCCTGTGCCATCTACAAGGAACCTGAGTGTGTCAGGCCCTGAGGGTTGAGCTCAAACTCGCAGCCACCAGGATACACCGAGGACTATGTGAGGGGACGCAAGCCAGCAGGCTTCCCACACGCTCCCTCTGCGCACACCAATACCCTTTAGCGGCTGGCCCCCAATCCTGTGAGGAAGGAGGCCCTGCTGGTGCTGCTGTCCCCCCCACACCCCAAAAACAGCAGTGGGGCACGAGAAGGGCAGGGCCGCCATGAGGCCACAGTCAGACCATACACTAGCCCAGGAGCATCTCCTCCAGCCAAGGAGGAAGCTGACATCCACAGTGTCTGAGGTTCAGCTTCTGGCTTCTCCCCGCCCCCTTCCACTTCAAATATATAAAGCCACAGGCAGGGCTGACATCACTGCGAT